>NC_062965.1:24178899-24298652 GCF_023119035.1 Salvia hispanica
AAAAGATGGATTTAATCCAATGAGAACTTGCATGGTGCAGTCATGCTCTTGATGCTCATGCCACCGTGTAGCGCTACCACAATTACAACGAGCACAGGTGCACCATGAGATCGGCTGAGTACTTTTGAACTCATCCCAAACAATCCTTAGATTTGTAAAATAATCATTGACATCAGAGGTGCCTTGAGAGAGAGACATCAGCTGTTGTTTCAACTGATAGATCCGAGCAGAATCACCGGTAGAAAATCGATCATTCAGATCTGACCAGATTGAATAAGCATCATCGAGGTACATAACACTCGAGCATATTTGAGGAGAAACAGAGTTGCGTATCCAAGAGATTACCATGCTATTGCAGCGAATCCATGGCTGATAGAGAAGATCTTCACGGCCAGGACGCAAATTCGAACCATCAACAAACACCAGCTTGTTTTTGGCAAGGAGAGCAGTGGTGAAAGGTCGACTCCAAGCAGGATAATTAGAGCCATTGAGCTGATGCGGAACAAGGATAGCTCCCGGGCTATCGGATGAAGATAGTACGGACTAGATGTATCCTCAGCTGGTGGAGGATGACCATGATCGCCGCGATTGTTCATCGGAGATCGGGAAGAAGATCGGAAAAATAGAGATGAAAAGGAAGATCAAAGAAAATCAAAGATAAATCGCGGAAAAATTTTCACTGAGTGGACAATCCCCCTTATGAGCATTGCCTACCCACGTAATGGAAGACTGAAGTCCTTTCCGGGAAGTCCGATGTGTCATTCCGGCCCACACGTGAGGGGCGTGTTAAAATTCTAATATCTTGTCCCACATCGGCTTGGTGATGATCCTATCTTCTCTATATAAGTTTGGATAACCCTCCCCCTTATGAGGCCTTTTAAGGGGTGAGTGGCCCATTTCTAATATGGTATCAAAGCAGGGCCCAAGTCGATGATGGTTATCTCTTTATCTCTTCTCTTGCCTATCCACATGATGGAAGTCCGATGTGTCATTCCGGCCCACACGTGAGGGGACGTGTTAAATTCTCTAAATTCTTGTCCCACATCGGCTTGGTGATAATCTTAGCTTCTCTGTATAAGTTTGGATAACCCTCCCCCTTATGAGGCCTTTTAAGGGGTGAGTGGCCCATTTCTAATATGGTATCAGAGCGGGCCCAAGTCGATGATGGATTTATTTCTTTATTCTTTCTCTTGCCTACCCACGTGATGGAAGTCCGATGTGTCATTCCGGCCTACACGTGAGGCAATGCTAGAGATAAGAGAACCATCATCGATGTGGGCCGGAAAGGACATCGGTCTTCCACTCGTGAGGTAAATAAGAGTTATATAGAAGAGATAGAATTAATTTGCATTTTATATTTTGCAGCAGATCTCACGTTTCCGGTAATCAATTCATGGTCTGAAAATAGGGAATGCTGTTTCCGGTAATTTGCATTTTATATTTTGAGTTAATTCAAATTTGGTCCCTAAATTATCTGATTCTTAGAAAATGTACTATATAAAAAAGTGTAAAATGTCATTTTTCATTTTTTTGGGACGGAAATAACAATTTTTTTTGTCTTTTTTAGAAAATGTAGTGTTACTTAGAAATGTTCATACATAATAAATACTTGGAAGTTGGAACTTATATTTCCTATTTGGGGAGATTTCACTGTGAAATCAATAGTATATCTATAATTTTAATGACATTATTACCAGATTGCTCGTTGTTTGTTGGGTTGAGACGGAGTTGGAGTGCTGAGTAGAACTCGGGAGAGTTGAGGTTGTTGACGGAGTAGCTGTGGACGAACTCAACCAAATTTTCGTTATTTGTAGCGTGGAACGCCGAAACTAATTCTTCGGCCATGGGGTATATCATATATGGGCAGAGCAGAGGAAGAGGAGATTTATCTGAAGAGGAGTTTGATGAAGTAAGTCTACAAACCATGTTCATACTTATAAAGAAAATGTCAATATTTTTCAAAAGTCAAACCAAAAAATATATACCCTGTAACGTGGTCCAAAGGGTCATTTCTCCAGGTATCTCTGGTATTTTGTTGTTTAAAATACCTCCAAACCCGATCTCATGTATAGCTTCAACCTGTCGGGGATTTAGCTTTGCTAACATGTCCACGTATTCCTTTGATGTTCTTTGAAAATAAAGTACGTCCCTCTTTTTAGGCCGAACTCCGTCCCTTGCATCATCTTCCTCCATCTCCGCTTCCTCTTCTTCCATTTCCTTTCGGTATTGTCTAGCTGCTGCTATGGGAATACAATCTTCCCAAGAATCATCAGCACCATTACCAACTCTTACCCTCTTGGACCCTATACTTAAGTAGATAAAATATGCACGATTAAAAAAGAACTACTGAATAATGTAAATTTTTATAATTATGTTCAAAGTGCATAATATTACAGAACTAACTGTATAATGTAAATAAACAACTATCAGAAGACCCATCATGTTTACATTATTGCTTTTATTAGTATACATTATATTTATATTCAAAGTGCATAAATTTACAGAGCTAACTGTATAATGTAAATAAACAACTATCAGAAGACCCATCATGTTTACATTATTGCATTTATTAGTATACATGCCTAGTTATAAGAATAAAATTAATTAAAAAAAATAGAAAAAAGCAGGCACAAGAATTAGAAATGAAAAATGGAAAATTTAGAAAAGGACGTGGAGCAAGAATTGGAAATGAAAAATGGGAAATTCAGAAAAGGGCGTGGAGCAAGAAATGGAAATGAAAAATGGGAAATTCAGAAAAGGACGTGGAGCAAGAAATGGAAATGAAAAATGGGAAATTCAGAAAAAGGATGGAGCAAGAAATGGAAATGAACAATGCGAAATTTAGAAAAGTAAGAACTCAAATGGGTGTGGTCCAAGGAATTCCCATGCATCCATGTAAGTCGCCTCTGCATATCCTTCACCTTATCATCTTCCTAGTCCATTTTTTATGAAGAAATCAACACCAACAAAATCATGTAGAGGTCATAGTCCTTTTTTTGTGAAGAAATCAACACCAACAAAATCATGTAGCTTATATTTTGCACTCATTTTTTTTTAAATTGCAATAAATAGTATGGATAAATAGTTAGACAAAAGAGAAGTTTTCTTTATATTATTCTCTCTTTTACTTAACTATTTATCTACTTTAACTATATATTATATATATTTTTCTAAACGAATGCAAATAAAAAAAGTGATTCAATTTTACTTAACTATTTATCTACTTTAACTATTTATTATATATATTTTTCTAAACGAATGCAAATAAAAAAAGTAATTCATTTTTTTTTTGCAACAGAGGGACTCCAAGCCACTTGATCTCATATAACCAAAAAGTAAGAGAGTTATAGAATAGATTCACAGAATATTTGAGTTGTGATCAATGTCGAACCCTTCTTAAAGACGAACTAGAGACCAAATTTCAGCCAATCATTTTTCTTAATCTTATGGTTCTGATTAATTTACAATTAATTTAATATTTTATTAAATAAAAACGTTTTTTATTTTTATTTTTTAAATTTTTTTTTTTATTTTTTTTTACTTTTTTTTTAAATTTTTTTTTTATTCGATAAAAACTTGTTGGAGTAAATAATGAACTATATTCACTACATAATGAACTAAATAATGAACTAAATGAAGTATGTTATGAACTTATTACTTCATTCAGTCGTGCTATTACTTCATTACGTTAGTTTATTACTTCATTCAATCGTGCTATTACTTCATTCTATTAGTTTATTACTTCATTTATGCATGCTATTACTTCATTCTATTAGTTTATTACTTCAGTCCGTTAGTTTATTACTTCATCCAGTCATGTTATTACTTCATTCCGTTAGTTTATTACTACATTCAATCATGTTATTACTTCATTCTATTAGTTTATTACTTCATTATGTTAGTTTATTACTTCATTCAGTCATGCTATTACTTCATTACGTTAGTTTATTACTTCATTCAGTTATGTTATTACTTCATTTCATTAGTTTATTACTTCATAATGTGTTATGACATAATTATCTTTCAGTTGAAGTAAATTCAGTATATAATGAATGCGAAAAATTACTTCATAACATACATTCATTTAGTTCATTATGTAGTGAATATAGTTCATTATTTACTCCAGCAAGTTTTTATCGAATTAAAAAAAATTAAAATAAATTAAAAATTAATTATTAATTAAAAAAATTAAAATAAAAAAAGTTTTTATTAAATAAAATATTAAATTAATTGTATATTAATCATAACCACAAGATTAAGAAAATGGATGACCCAAATTGGTCTCTAGTTCGGTCTTTAAGAGTGGATTTGTGGTTAATAGAACCAAATAAAATAGGTCATTATAAAAGAACACAATGTATTAGGAAATTTGCATTTTAAAATACACTAAAAATCCAAAAATGAACTAGTTCATTTTAAGAATCACATTACTATATTGTACTAATAATGAAATAACAATGACCTTAACGGTCTCCTACAATGAACTATTTTCATATAGTTCTATGTTCTGCATTTAAGATTGGTTCAGTGTTGATAATATATATAGGGATGTATTCATATACTTTTCTCATCTTTTGTTCTTTTTCCTTCTCAATCTCCACCATTCATTATCAAGATCTAAGGGCCGAAAATAGGGCCTGATTGAATTAATTTTATTCATTAAAAAATCGGTAAAGGGCATTTAGGGGATACTACTTTACATCGGTTATGGAAAGTCCATGATTCTCTCCTTCACAAAATATTCCAGCGGTTTTTGTCAAGAGATTACCGAGTTTACTGAATTATTTCTTCTCAATTATTTCAAGAGATCATCCATTCAATCAATCCAGCGGTTTTATTCTCCATTGAAGAAATTTCTGGTTGTAAAATATCTTGCGTGAGTTGCATTGAAGAAATTTCCGGTTTTATTTCTTCTCAATTATTTCAAGAGATCATCCATTCAATCAATCCAGCAGTTTTATTCTCGTGAGTTTCGGTTTTATTCTCCATTGAAGAAATTTCTGGTTGTAAAAAATTATTCATATAATTTTTTATTGTAGTATATCAGTTTGCAATGGTGATGAACTCCTTACTGTTATCATCATTTTGAACGTGTTATTCAACATCTTTTTTATTCAAATTGCATATAGTTTTTTATGTATTTCCAAGTTGTTATTTTTTTTTCTATTACAAAACCTATTTTCAATCGAAGGCGTCTGGTGTTTAGGGTTTTCGTCACAAAACCAAATTGTTGGAGTATTCATTCACGACGCCTGAAGAGAGGAGGATTGAGAGAGCGAGGAGAGTCGTGGAGAGATTGAATCATGATGACGATTTCCAATTCCTCCACAATTGCATTTCCGATCTCTTCGCGCAGCGGTTGAGATCTATGGTTTTCTGTATTTGTTTGTGATTAGTTCGTTCTTGTATTTAGTTTTATTTTGCATCAATTGTCGTTTTATTTTCATGAAATCATCCATTGCTTACAGATTTTCTTGTTTTCTTTAGGTCAGTTACAGCTTGTAAATTTCGACAACTAATGTACTATGTTAAGTGTATAATGTAGATTGTATTAATGTACGATTATAGTTGTATAATGTATATGCTTGTTTTGAATAATGTACATTACAAAGGGTTTAATGTGTGACAGAAGTTAAATCCATTCCCCATTGGGTTTAGCAATCCATGAGGCTAGGTTGTAGTACCCACTCACAAACGGAACCATTGCAAAGGGCAGAGAGTTTGAATCATCCCCCTTGGGTTTAGCAACCCATGAGGCTAGGCTATAGCACCACCACATGAATTAAATTTCCTTTTTAATGCGTTTAAGATTTGGTACAGTAAATAATGTACCAATAGTATCTAATAATATGCACGGATCAGTGTATAATGTACAGATTGAATAGAATAATGTTAAAAGGAAATTGAATTCACATCCTTTGGGTTTAGAAATCCATGGGGCTAGGTTGTAGTACCCACTCACAAATGGAACGATCACAAAGGGCAGAGAGTTTGAATCATTCCCCTTGGGTTTAGCAACCCATGGGGGTAGGTTATAGCACCACAACATGAATTAAATTTCAGTTTTTAATACGTTTAAGATCTGATACAGTAAATAATGTACAAATAGTACTCTCTCCGTTCCCAAGATAAGTGACTTATATTTCTTTTTAGGGTGTCCTACTATAAATGATCTATTTTCATTTTTAGCAAAAAGTCACCTCTCTTGCTTTATTTTCCACCTACTTTATTCTCTCTTCTCTCTTCTACTTTTCTCTCTCTCATACTTTACCCTCTCCATTTTAACTTATTTAAATACCATTCCTTAAATCCTATGCCCAAAAGAAGTAGGTCACACAGTATCTAATAATGTGCACAGATCAGTGAATAATGTACAGATCGTCCATTACTACAGGACACAAATCGTCCATTATTGAGTAAATAAAATCCATTACACTAAAATATTTGTACATTATGTTTATCAGTTAAAACTACTCATAAAATGACAACAAAAACGTCTCATAAACATATATATTACATGACACAAATCGTCCATTACTGAGTAAATAAAATTCATTAGATTGAATTTTTTTCACATTATGTTTATAAGTTAAAACTACTCATAAAATCAGAAGAAAAACATTTCAGAAACATATACAGTACAGGACACAAATTGTCCATTACTGAGTAAATAAAATCCATTACTCGGCTTCCTCTTCTCTAAGTCTTCATGAGAGGTACTAGCCTCGACCCTTTGTTGTACAACCAATCTCTCCCTGAACTTTTGCGCAATTGCAAGTGGAAGAACATCATCCACTGCTTCGTCAATATCCAACCTTGGCTGCTTTGCTGATGTCCAAAAATCAGTAATGTATCGCATTAATGCACAACACTAACTATATAATGTGCAAAGGTTATCAAATAATGCACCGATGAATATTATATTCTCTCAACCATTGACCTTTTTAAAATCAAAAGCATCCGTATTAAAACTAAAACCATAATGTACACCACTCCCTACAATAATGTTCATATAGCAGCAAATAATTCACAAATGAAAATTAAAAACACAAAAAACTTTTGTACAACACTCCCTACTATAGTGTACAAATAGCAGCAAATAATGCACACATAAATACAAAATTCACTCATTTACAGGCAACATATCAAACAGATGGATGTAGCTTCCATCAAGAACATAATGCACAAAACATCTTAAAATAATGTATACATTCCGTCAAATGATGCACGAAATAATATAACGGTCACCCAACCAGAAACCATAATGTAGCTTCAAACAAAATAAAATGCACAACAATTCCTACAATAATGTAAACATTGCATCAAACAATGCACGAATAAATACAACATTCACTCAATTAAAGGCATATTAGGCACTCGAAATTGCTCACCGGCTCACAAACAATACATATTGAAAATGCAAGAATTGGACCAATAATGTACCACAACAACCAAATAATGCATAATTGGCTTTTGAAAAGTCGGCCTCTTTTCGTCATGATTGATCTGTGAGACGGACCAAAAATCAAAATTCGGTTTTTCGTCATGTATGCACAATCGAAATTTTAATTAGCTTTAATGATCGCTAGTAATAAAAATTAGTAGTAGTAATAATCTAATTAGTTGTAACGACAGCTATTTTAATCCAACGAAATAAATAACAGAGCCCTCAAAGTGTTTTCTTAAAATTAAAAAGAAATTATTAGGCCGAAATAAATGTTGTTACATTATTGCAAATCTTGACTATTTGTCTATTGCAAATTTCATCAGTCTATTTCAAATTTATCTGACTTTCGAAATGACAAAATTTGCATAATTTGATTGCAACACGTATTTTAACATGTATTAACTCATTAACTACTGGTTTATTTCCATTTCATAATATTTTAAAATTCTGCATTGATTTACTCAATGTTCTATATACTAAGTCAAGTGGTATTATCCATGTTCAAGTGGTATTATCCAAGTTCTATGTATATATTAGTATGTATTATAAAAATTTTAAAAGCATAAGGCCTTTTTCAGAAGCTGACATGCATTTACACACCTTTTTGGAATTTATCACTCACACCCAACCTCTAATCTATGGACTACTTTGTTTCAAGTTTTAGTAGTAGTAATATAATCTCAAAACAATGACTAAAAAATTTCCATCAATCTTTGTGCCGAAAATAGCCAGCTTAAAAGTTGTTGACTAATACCTCATATAAAAAGATTTTTTAAAATAGCCAACTTAAAAATTGTTGATTAATACCTCATATAAAAAGATTTTTTTAACTTAAAAATTGTTGATTTATAGTATATAATTTTTTTAACAATGTTTCCTTTATATTTTAAACAAATACAATAGCCTAAACTATGCAATGATATTCAAAGATAAAATATTGTAAATAGTAAATGTTGCCTATATATAAGAGCATCTCCAATAGCGGCTAGCCGAACTATTGGAATCGGCCAGCGCCGAATCAGCGAGAAATTAGGCGAGCGCACGCCGATTTGTGGGCGTTGGCCGCCATTGTGGCGTGCCAATCGGCCAGCGCCCATTTTTATATTTCTTTTTTGAAAATTTTTGAAAAACTATATATACGCGATTTTAGTTTCATTTTCATTTGCGCCACTTGTTTTAATGAGTTTTCTCTCTCTCTAAATTTCTTTACAAGAGCAACATCGAGCGATGAGTAACGCGGGTGGTAGCAGTGGTGGTAGTGGTGGGGATACTGAGGAGTACGAACGGCAGATGAACAAGGCTATGAACGAGGCTATGGAGGCCTACATGAACCGCGAGATAGAGCGGTACATACGAAGGGTCGAACAGCAGGCGTTACCTCGCCCTCCTCCCGTTGTCCACCACCGAGCAGTGATTGATCGGGATCACGTAGCAGCACATCAGTGGCTATATGACGACTACTTCTCAGAGAACCCGCGATTTCCCGCAAACATGTTGAGGCGGCGTTTTAGAATGCACAGGGAGTTGTTTATGCGTATCGTTGACGCTTTGGAGCGTCGATATCTTTATTTCCGCTTCAGGCACGATGCGTCTGGCAGACCTGGCCACACCCCTATTCAAAAGTGCACGGTGGCAATCAGGCAGTTGGCCTACGGAGGCGCGGCAGACATGTGGGATGAGTTCCTCCACATCGGTGAGTCGACAGCCCTGGAATGTCTGAAGTATTTATGTCAGGGCGTGATTGCAATTTTCCGTGATCAATACCTTCGAAGCCCTACCCCCCAAGATTGTCAGGATCTTATGCAGATGCACGAGCAGCATGGGTTCCCGGGATGTTAGGCAGCATAGATTGTATGCATTGGTTGTGGAAGAACTGTCCGACTGCCTGGAAGGGGGGCTACACGACCGGCTACAAGGGAAAGAATCCCACGATGATCCTCGAGGCCGTAGCTGATTACCGGCTGTGGATCTAGCATGCGTATTTTGGGGTAGCCGGGTCGAACAACGATCTCAACGTCCTCAACTCGTCGCCCCTCTTCAACGAGAAGTGTCAGGGCATCGGTCCGGCCGTCTCATTTGTGGCCAATGGCAACCGATATGATATGGGCTACTACTTGGCGGATGGGATATACCCTAGGTGGCCCATCTTTGTGAAGACGATCAGGCATGCGGCGGATGACAGGAAGGCCTACTTTGCGGAACGGCAGGAGTCGGCGCGCAAGGACGTGGAGCGCGCATTTGGTGTGCTCCAGTCTTGATGGGCAGCAATCAAGGGTCCAACACGTTTGTGGGATGTCGGTTGTATTGCTGATATAATGTACGCCTGCATTATCTTGCACAACATGATCGTCGAAGACGAAGGCGTACAACTGACTAATTGGGCCAATGACGATGAAGCCGGTCCAAGCCACGGAACGGCTACCCCTAGCGTACGACGTGGGGTACCTCTCGATGAAGTCGGCCGCCTCCAGGAACATGCCGACATGCGCCAAGTGGATGCTCATATTCAACTCCAAAAGGATATAATTGAAGAGTTGTGGCACGGAAGACTGCACGGCGATAGTTTTTTCTTTATTATGTAATTTTTTTTTAAATGAATGTACTTTTTTTTAATGCAATTAATGAATTTTCCCGTATACGTGTCGTAAATTTAATTCCGTAAGTAAATTTAATTCCGTAAATGTAGTTGTTTTTGAATTATTTTTATTGCGGCTAGCCTTAGGCTAGCCTATTTGCTTAAAATGATGATGTGGCAGGTGGATTTTTAGTGCTGATGACGTGGCAGAGAGAGAGAGTGGCTAGCCTGTGGCTGGCCTATTGCTATTGGAGATGCTCTAAACTGAAAATAAACTCAATTTTTTTTAGCAAATTGTTAATTTATTAGCATCGTCGAAAAGTATTTTATTTAAAGTAAATAGGAAGTACTCTATATGTTTGTTGAAATCAACTATTAAAAAATGATTGTTAATTAATATGCTCACACATCTAAAAAACACAACACATGACATATAATAACACTTTATACTATAAACATAAACTATTAAATAAAAAATTAAGAAATACAAAAAATATTCAGAAAGTTATAAAATCAACAACGTGTTGAAAAAATTAACTGATAAATATGCAATTCGATTTTATCGATGAATGTACAATTGCACTTCAGTATTTTATCTACTAAGTAGTGCTACTTACTTATTGGTTATTAGAATACTTAATACTTCCTATTTTCTCTTTAAGTTAATGAGTAGTAGTAGTACTAACATAATATAAAACCACTTTGAAGTTTCAAGACTCAAACATGACATCGTCTCCTACATATGATATGATAAAACTGATCTGAATCGTTGGCCATGTTTCGGTTGGATCTAAAAGTGTATTATTTCATCTCAAAAGTGCAATGAAATAAAACCAAAATTGTATTTCTAGGAAATGACATAGTACTTGCAAAACACAATGAAATGATGCCTGCAATAGGTACTTCATATGATCTTATTCACCAACTTTATTAACAAATGCATGTGTTCGAACTTCGACGGATGGCACTACAAAAAAAACGCTAATTACCAAGGGATTTACTGACAACAAAATATCCATTGGAATTTACCCATGGAATACCAAGGGATTTTCTGCTAGTAACTTTCCCAACGTTATTTCCAACGTCTTTGTCACGGACTTTGTCAGTTTATTTTACCAACAGACGATTTCCGTGGGTAAAGCTATTATTTTAATAATCATTAATTTAGGAATTAATTTCCGAGGGAAACATCCGTGGGAAAATTAAAATGCTATATTCCATTTTTAATCATTAATTTATGAATTTAATTTTCGAGGGCCATTATCCGTGGGAAATTAAAATGCACTATTCCGCTTTTTACTTTAACCCTAGATCTTTCTACCGTTTCGAACGTTCTACTTCCTCAGCTCCGTAAAATCAAAAATTGCTCGGTTCTCCTCCAATCTGCGAAGATTGATATCTCCAATCTGTGAAAATTGCTCGGTTCTCTACCTCCAATCTGTGAAAATTGCTCGATTCTATATCTCCAATCTGTGAAAATTGCTCTGAAGCTTGTGCATTTTAACTGCGAGGAAAGAGAGAAAAGAAGAGAGAGAGCTGTCGTTTTTTCCCACACTGATTCGGTGATTTCTCTCTTCTTTTCTGCGGTTTACTTTAGGAATTCTCCACATTTTTTTGCTTTATTTGTGCATTTCTTTCTATCTCTCCAACTCTGTCAATTTTCGTCCATGAGTTTTGGCTGCATTTTCTCATTCTCTATATTCAACTCTGTCATTCAACTATAGTTTGATGCATTTGATTTTTAGTTCAGAATTAGTGTTGATTTTGGGTTAAACTATGAACTACTAGTATACATTGCATTAGAAGGTTGTGGTGTTCACAAACATTTCTCAGTTGAGTAGAATGCCCTTTTTTCATTGCGTTAGTTTATGAAAAACTCTCAAACTAGTAGAATCAATCAAGGTTATGGAAATTATTTCACATTGATGTGACTCTCATCTGCTATATCTCTGCGTTTGATACTTTGATTTGTGGATAGCGGAGAAACTTCTCAGTGGGAAGTAAAAGAGCATATTTGTATGACCTTCATGTTCTAGCGATCTCTGTATGTAGCATTGCTTTGGCCGGGACTTCAAAATTGTGGTGTTTGCATTCATTCTTATTGAGAGTTATTACTGCTAAGAGCTTCTCTATACTACTGTATAAGTGAAGAGTTTTAGTTTTAGAAGCTAATAATGGTTGGCGAGAGAGTGTTCTAAAATTAATAAAGAAAACCCTCGGTCCAAGAAATTCGATAGACAATGGGTCTAGAACTCAGAGAACCTTGAGCTACCTGTCGTTGGGCACACAATCACTACCTTAACTCCCCCTTCAAAAACCCTCAACCCGCTTTAGCTAAGAAAACTAGTATAGGAAAGTAGGGATCGAATCCACAGAGATGAATGCGCAAGTAAACATGTTTAAAGACTTGGGAACTATTTTTGGCTGCTGCCACACAATTTTTGGGGTTGAGCTTTTACTTCGTAGTCTTGGTAAATGAAATATATTACTCTAACAGTTAGATCTAGGCAGAGTACGACGGAAAAGCTGCAAAATAACTAACTAAGGGACTAATTAACAGCGACATCATCTTCTCCAACATTTATCATGAAACAACCAGCTAAAAACAGAGCTAAACAAAGATCGAAACAAAGTAGACGAAATTTAACCCGACAGATTTGAAGAACAGTTAAGACTAAAGCAGATCTACGACTACTAGACGAGGCAAAACAAGAATGCAGAATTTAAATAGCAAAAGCAAGCAGATCTATCCACGGGACGCTTAATCCCCTTCGGATCCAAGCCATCCACAACAACCAAACATCATTTCCATCTCCGATCCTCACAAGTCTACGTAGATTCAGCCGATCAACAACAGATTTCTTACAAAACAACTCCAAACTCAGATCAAACAATAATAACCAGCAAATCAAACCAAAAACCACACGATAAGATAAACGAAACAAAAGCAGCGACATCCATTGCAAACGCGAAGTATCCAACGATAATAATGAAACAGAGCCGAGCCTCGAACAGCGAGGACTCAGCGAGTACCAAAAGTAGACAGAAAAGTAAAAGACAATTGTTTCTTCGCCTCCGTGGAGACGGTGTTGCACCACAAACTTCCGATGAAATTAGAACCCCCCTAAGATTTCCCCCAAGTGTGTGAGTGTGTAAAAAATTTGGAAAAAACTAAGCTAGGAGCTGAAAGGTGATGATCCCTCATGTTGATTGTGTGCTCCTTTTTATAGTGGACAGAGCTTCTAGACTGTTCTTGTAATGTCCATTTTGCCCTTCGATTCGATGCTCTTTTGTCTAGCGTTCTTCCTTGTTCAGCTTATTTTTCCTGTCGGTTTCCTCCACCTGGCGATCTTTGTCCTCTTCCTGGGTTTGCGATTTCTCTACACACCTGGCTCAAAAAGGTTTGTTAGACCCGGGAAATCACAGAATTTATCCCTATAACCAATGCATGAAATTAGCCTTATCAATAAGTTATACTCATTGTTCAGTAGAGCTTCTTTATACTTCTCATGTGTAACCCTTTTTCTGTCCAAATACATTCGGAAGGCTGCCACTGAGGAGGAAAGGACATCGGTAATGATAAGAAGTTATGGACTAATAGCTGCAAAATGCATTAGTAAAGTCTATTAGATGAAATATGGAATATACATATTTCACGGAAGAAAAACATTTGCTTCTCCCAAATTCATTTCAAAAGACAAATGTAGTATTCACAAAGATATCACGCAGAAATATGGGTTTAACAGACCACCATTCCCGTGTAAACAAAATAAACTTGATAGCCGAGTTGGTCTTTTCTAGTTTCATGCTTTGATAAATAAACTCTTTTTGTACTATTGATTATTTGTTGCTGCTAATCATTAACTGTAATTATGTTGGCAGATATTCTTGCTTTTGCTTGCTTTTATTTGAACTCTTTGATGCAGCAAAGAATGAATGAGGAGAAAATGCCAGCTGCTTGATCAAATATAGATGGTTCATTCTATGATTTCTTTTGATTTTGGTGTTATAAGTTACATGTCAAAATAAATGGACAGTGAAGAACAGATGTAGTACCATTTTATTTTGTGCTCATCTGCTACTTGCTTATGCTCTATAGGCAATGGACCAGGCTTCGGAGCAAGGCTTAATTCTGATAGAAGGATCGGGGCCTACTTATGCAACTTCCACGGTGAGGAACACTATTGCAAAATACTGACTTTTATTACGTTCCAGCGATTGTTAACTAATATTTGAGATGACATTCCATTTCCCTTGAAAGAGAGATTTATGATACTCATACGAAGTACTAGTATAATTCTTGTAGTTAAAGTAACAATCATCAGAATATTTTAGGCTGCTTCTTTTTTATTTGTAGCTGCATTTGTCTTTTGACATGTAACTTATAACACCATTATATATAATAAGGTAGAATAGCCATGCCATTAATCTGATTCCATTTCTTCTCATCACAACAAAGCAAAGAAATTCCATTTATTCTGAATTTTGTTTAAAAGCAGTGGAATAATCAAGCAAAAAGAAAGGAAGAGAAGGACCTTTGAGAGAGAGAAAGGAAAGTGAGAGGATGAGCATGTCTTCTGTTTTCATTTATGTATATTCCTCACATTAGATCTTGGTTTACCTCTGATTTCCAATCCTTTTCTTCTTTTTTCAATGGTGAGGAATTAACTGACATTGATGATTTTCTGTTGTTCTGGTTTACCTCAGGTTTGCTGATATTGAATCTTATTGATGAACCAAGGATCCGATAAATCCTACTTAGTAAAAATTCCATCATTTCTATAGGAAGAATTCCATCATTTCTATACCGGGTAAAAATTCTTCATTTCTATCTTCTATTTCACAGTTGATTCCGTATTTTCATTCATCTTTCGTGCTTTTATAGGAAGATCATCGTATTCAGCAAGATAGTAAGGGTGATCACTAGTTCATTCCATCTCATTCCTAACATTACTGGTTTTACATGGGCATTAAGTGACTACACACTTACGAGGGATTGTATGTATGACTCGTTCCATGCACTACACACTTACAAGGACAGGAGTTACACATATAAAAGGGCTGCTGATATAGATGTAAGTTATGAATAGTATTGATGGTTGCATAAGTAGTAGATAATTAATTATTTAGTTACATTTCTATTGATTTAAAATTCATTGGTTGGCTTATTTTGAAAGAGAAACATGGTAGGGTCATAGTTGAGATATGTGGCAGATTGACGTTGTTGTTGTGAGAAATGAAGAATTAAAGTCAATTTGCCATTGGACTTAGGAAAACAGTTAAAAAAAATTGATTTATTGACAAAGTCAGTGTGTGAGAGAGTGAAAGAGGGATGAGGTCTTGAATCTGCCTTCAAACTTTTGAAACTGTTAGCAGAACTATGATGCATAGATAGAAAAAATATTTCGATAATGTGTCAGTAAGATTGCTATTGGCATCCCAAAGTTAACAAATTTTGACATTTGAAATTGTCAAGTCAAATGCAAAAGCTAGTACACAACTCCATCTGAATAGTAATTTTCTTATGATAATATTTTGTTAACTGTTGGTAAGCTTCAGGGTTGGTCCAATCCACTGTCACTTACATATATAAGGTGGACAGAAATCACAATTATAGAGGATCAGATGTTTGTATATTTGGAAAACTTTCTCAATCATCCACTGTATTGTTTACTTCTTTGCAATTTGAGCAGAGTAATTGAGTAACCAAAACTTTTAGCTAGAAGGGGACCAATTTTCTGCTTTCTACTGCTCGTGCAAGCTCATTTATTTTTTCTGGAACTTCAATGAAAATATGTCCTATATTTTTCAATATTACATGGCAGCATGTGTTTCTACCTGCTAGCATATGTTTACTATTTCCCTTTGGAATTACTGTTTTTTTTTTTACTTATGACTCGTTCCATGCACTACACACTTACGAGGACGGGAGTTACACATACAAAAGTCACAGTGTGTGTGAGAGTGTGAGAGAGGGATGGAGGTCTGAATATAAAAGTCACATATAAAAGTCATAGTGTGTGCAACAGGAAATGATGGCTAAAATGGAGCTAGAATTTCTTAAGGAAAGACGCGAGCGGAAACTGGAGATGGAAGAGATGATGAAGCGGTTTATGTCCAAGCTACCCCAACAATCAAGTCACACTCCTGTTGTTGATGATGACGATGATGATACTAGCTAGAATTGATGATGATGCTGCTGCTGCTATTAGTTATTAGAATTGATGTCTCACAAACTAACTTCTAAACTTGGTACTCTATGCTTCTTTTTAATTCGTACAATATTGGTTATGTTTTGGTGAAGAATTCTGAAGTTTATAGATTTTGATTCTTATTTTGTTGGTCATTATTTGTTTGTTATAGATTTAATTATATAGCTAGAAATATGATATTGTGTACAGGCATGTTGAAAAGTGAAATGGTGTTGTATACAATTTCTGCATTATTAACAACGGTCAATTGCCGTTGGTAATTCTCTAAACCATAATCATCAGTTACCAACGGACAACTGCCGTTGGAAATTCCCTAAACCATAACCCAAGATTTACCAAGGGATTTGCCGTTGGGAATTTTTCCAACGGCAAATATCCCTTGGTAAAAAAAATTTGCGACGTGCCTTTTCCTCACGTCTGGTGTCCCTTGGTAATCCCTTAGTATCACAGTTTTCCAACGGATAATTTGATTTTACCCACGGATTTTGCCGTTGGTAATTAGCGTGTTTTTTTATTGTGGATATCTTAAATATTGAAGAAAGCAACCATTTATTTATAAATTTTTAAAGTAATTAAGGATAGAAAGATAATGTATATGTGTATGTTTTCTTTTGAAACATTAATGGGTAACAAATAGACGAAAAGAGATGGAAAAAAATGTAATAAAAGCAAACAAAAAGAAAAAAATACTAACTAATCAAATGCTAAACAAAAGCTGCTCTATACGAAAACAATAAGACAAATAAGAAAAAAAATCAAAAAATAAAATAAAATATGTAATTGAAGCAAACAAAAAGGAAAAGAAATAGTGACCGATCAAATGCTAAATCAAAACAAATGCTCAATATGAAAATCAATAAGACATAAGAAAAAAAAATCAAGAAATAGAAACGATACAACTCCATAACATGAGTAAACAGGTTTTAAGAATGCTTGTGCATCTCTTGCTTGAGGATGGTAGTTATAGAAGAATTTGGTGGTTTTTGGCTCCACAAATTCAAATTTTCAATTCTTTCTGATAGATTGTTGGTACCGTGTAATAGCATACTACTATTTATTTACTACACGATAGATCTAAAACAAATCAAAGATCTTACTATGTATTACAATTTCGTATGGTAGAATAACACTGACTGATTGCTACGTAAAAATATTAATTAATTAGTCAAAATAAAATGTAACCACTACACCGTAAGAACCAATGAATCAACATGTTTACCATTTGGTCAACAAATGAAGCACAATAGAATCCAACATTTTAAATATTGGGCCGATATATTTAATGGCAGAAAGCTAATTATTCAGTGGCAGAAAGCTAGTTTTTAGCTTAGGAACACTTTTTATGCAGATTGGCGGTGGAGACTATGTTCCATAATGTATACAATATGGTTTACTTAAATTTCATTAAGTTTGGCGGCAAAAATAGGTCCACAAAACTGTGGCTTTATATATGTATAGATAGATGACTTAATATGTGGATTTAAAATTACCCGATTTGAAATTGAAACAGGATTGGAAGTTGTGAAATTATAAAGAATATTTTGATTTTTTTTAATTGGATACCCGTGTTTTCGGACCGAATATCTGGGCCGGGTATGAGAAAAAAGGGTTTGCATATTATTTACTCCGTCTTATTTTAAGTGGAACATTTCTTAATTATTACTTCACTATCTCCGTCTTTGAAAAATGAAAACTTTTAAAACGGTGCGAGTTTTAATGAACAATTGGTAAAATAATATAGAAGGATTGATAAAGTAAAAGAGAAGAGGAGAAAATGAGTAATGCAAGAGAGATGAAGAGAAAACATAGTTAAAAGTAGATTGTGGGATCCACTTTCTAAAATAGAAAGATTAAAAAGTTTCTATTTATAAGAGACAACACAAAATGTTGTATGAAATATTTTATAATGTATTTTATGAGTTAAATAGAGAAAATAAAATATGAAAAAAATGATATTTCTATTCTAAAATAGGAGTATGTTTTTTGGACAGTTTTTTTATTAATTTGATAACCTACATGAAACTAACCTACATATATTATTCTCTTTTATTTTATGAAGATACTTTAGAATTAAACTCAGATCAATCCAACCTACTTATCGATTGAGTCTGGGGTGAGATAGGCTCATAGGCATAGAGATATACAAGAAGTTTGCCCAGCCCACTACAGACGTGAAAATGAGTTGGGCCGAGCCTCAAATCAAGCATGCCTCACCAACCTTGGGCCATGCCGTGCTGACCTAGTCCATTTGACAAGAAGTATATTTTAAATATCATAAAATTAGTGCAGTTTTTTATGCCATTTTAGACACAAATATTTTACACTTTCTTCACTTATATATATACGTATAATATTCCACTCTCCATTTCTCCACTCCGGACAAACTCTATCTAGGAAGATGGGACTAACTTATTTATCGATTACTCCTCCGTCCGGGAATAAAAGTCCTGATTTATTTTTATCATAAATAGTACTCCCTCCGTCCCAGCTAAGATGAAACATTTCTTAGCCGACACGGGATTTTAGGAGTTATTGGTTAAAGTGTTTAATTAGAGAGAGAAGGTGAGTGTAAGTATTAAAGTAGAGAGATAAAGAAAAATGAATATTTTAATAGGAGTGAGAAGAAGTAGTTGAGTGTATTAATTGGAGAGAGAAAGTTATCGAAAAAGGAAATGTGCCATCTTAGTTGGGACAAACTAAAAAAGAAAACGTGTCATCTTAAGCGGGACGAAAGGAGTAAAAGATTATGATAAAAAGGTCTCGCATGCCACTAACCCATTTCACTCGCATTTCATTTGAAACTAATACTACTGTATATAAATGAGATTCATATTCCAGTATTCCACTAACTCTTTTCCACTCATTTTTCTTAATATTTATTAAAACTCGTGCCGTCAAGGAATGAGACTCCTAATGACAGGCGAAGGGAGTGTAAAATATTTATTCTATATTATAATTTAACTCACAATTACTCATTTTACCCAAGATAAGTGATTATATTTTTTATTGGAACATCCATAAAACATTTTTGAAAATAAAATAGTACCTTTAATATTTCGTATTGTATTTCTTTATCTTTCTGATCTTTTATTCTCACTTCAATTAATTAATTTATTAAATAATTATAATGTTCTATAATTAACAATGCAAGGAAGACCCTTAAAATAAATAACAAATTTGGACTATAATTATTACAATTGTTATAATAATAACGATGGAGGGGTATCTTACAATACTAATCAAAATGGAGGAGTATATGGAGTAGCTATTATCCCATTCCCATCTATATTTGTTTCCCATCTATATTTGTTAATAAAAAAAGGCACGTGCTTGCTTGTGGATTGAAAGCATAAACACATGCAGACATGCTACGGAATCAGGCGTGTGTTTCTTCTATTAATAACAATGGTAGGGGTATCTTACAATACTTAACAAAATCAGACTATAATTTTTATAACTACTATTCCATTTATAGTTGTTAATAACAAAAAAAAGGCGTGTGCTTAACTTGTGGATTGAAAGCATAAACACGGGCTATGGAAACAGGTGCCGCAGACAAATAAAATATGTATTAATAGAGCAATGGAAGAAGTCTTTTAGCTAAGCTGGCATCATTTGTTATCTTATTTTTCATTTAAGGAACAATAACTGTAATTTACAATTTTATTTCAAGTCTTAATTCATTTTTCATTTCTTATATGATAGTGATTTTGAGACATAATATTTCTATACCATAATACTCTTTTGACTTTGCCATAGTTATATTCTATGTTATGACTAATTTACCATAATAAGATTTTTAAATAGATATATATCTAATTAAGGAAAACTACTAACTTACATGAGCTATTAGAGATACAGTTGATATCTAAAACTTGAAGTATGGGATTTTTCACATTTTTTTATAGGTATATACTATCATTCTTGTCATGTTAATTTAAAGCTATTTTTTTAAAATAATGCATTGATTTATATTATAAATCATAGTTATAGTATCAAAACACACTACATATCAATATTATTATATTTAGTTGTGAAATAATTTGATAGCTTAATATAGCACGATATGTGTTCCAATATTTAAGAATTTAAAGATACTAAAAAAATTTTAGAGTAAAGAATTAAAATCAAAATAAAAGTATTCTTAAAATTAAAACAGTAATGATCAATTAGTATTAGTGTATCATGCATCAATTTTAATTTGTTTTCATGATATTTTAAATTAAGCTAAAAATGCTAAAATATCAATTATATAAATTTAAAATATTAAATAGATGATTTAGAATATGTTATAATGTTCCATAGTTAATAATTTAATGAAATTAAAATTGTGAAATTCTTAAAATCAAAATCATAAACTCAATTAGTATTGGTAATCATATACCAAATTTGATTGATTTCATAACTCATTCCCAATTTCAACAATATTAACTAGAATTACTAACTGTTCGTCAATATACAAGATGCAAAAGATCACCTTCCAATTTAAACAACCCTTCAATCCTGTGAAATAATCCAAATTATACAATAATCAAAAGTGAAATAATCCAGAGTAATTTTCACACAAAATAAGATTAATCAATTCAACCTTAACCAACTTTAGCTTTGATAATGCTCTCAATCACACTTTGCTTCACCCATTTCACCCCATCACCGTACTCTTCAACTTTCCATATCAACTGTTTAAATCTATTCTCCACCGCCGCCACTTTCCTCCCATCATAAGCCGTTTCCGACAATTTTTCGGAAACGAAGTCCAATCTGCGCGCCATTTTCTCAATAACGCTGACATAATACACGCCATTTTCGGCGCCGACAATCACATACTCTGTTATCTGCTTGTGTTTCTTGAGCGCAGTCTCCTTCTTCTTCAGCACCGATTGCCGCCATTTCCCAATTCCATTCAACAAAATGGAGAACGCAGCCGCCGCCGCCGCGATCCCCGCCCTCGCCGACGACATATGGAGGATGGCATTCACCGCAACAATCGAAGCCACGGCCGCGCAGACCATGGCCGCTGCGGTGAAGAAAACAGAGTACCTCTGCTTGGAGACAGCGATGGAAGCGAGCTCGCTGCTGAAGCTCCCGTTAATGTGCTTCATCGCCTTCTCCATCGTCGAATGGTCCTCGTCGAGAAAGGCTAGTTCGCGGTAGAAGTTGTGAAGTGTGAAAGGATCATTCGGCGGTTGTTGGTGAGTGAGACGTCGTTGGAGAGCTGAGCAGAACTCGGGCGCGTTGAGGCTGTTCGCGTAGTGGCTGCGGACGCAATCCATCAATTTGTTACTATTGTTAGGGTCCTTCCACAGATCATCAAGCGCCAAAACAAATTCTTGAACCATAACGTCAGCGTTGGGCATCAAAGTACTGCCCGTTGTTTCAGCCGCGCTCTTCATGTGGATATTCATCACCGCTCACAATGGCTTTGAGAAGAATCGAGGTGGAGGAAATGGGCCGATGATAGCTGGTTGATTTGGAGAGATGTGAAGATGAGAAAGGAAGGGAGCGCAGAGTTAAATAAATGATAAATCCCTGGTATCGCCGAATTTATTTTTATATTTCTCTGGTCTCTGTATAAATTTTATGTTCTCAACGTTTTGATTGAATTAGTTTAAAAAATTATAAATAAAAATCCATGGCATGTCTTATTTCTCAATCGGCTTAGGCAGCACTCGGCAACGTCATTGCTATACATCCAACTCCAGCAGCCACCCAAAATTCAATCTCTCTCCATCTTCTATGGAAAAGACATCAAATCCATATAATTTTATTTGTTGAAAGTTGAAACTCAAAACTCACAAGATTAATTTAGTTTTATTGGAGAAATATAAAAAGAGTTAGACAAGGCTGACGAGTGGGACCCGACTAAAAGGAAGTAAGCAGGTTTCAAATGATGACAAACAATCAAAAGTCATACTATTACAAAGTCAAAATAGCCACAGCTGATTCCCTCCAATTTATCAGGTCTTTCATAGAAAAGTTAACTACACACGTATTATTGGTTTTTTTTTTAAATAATGAAAAAACATGCCATCGTATTTATAACCCTATTTTAGTGTGTTAAGGTCAGGCAGTCAGCCAATCTACTGGTGCAAATTTAGTTATCGTGTTTTGGGTATATGTATATCCGATCGCGACCTGATACTTGGCGGGTTTTGGCTACCCGAAACTCAAAATTATGGGTCTGTAAGAAATTTTCAAGTTTTGTATACCAGAAACTCGTATTTAGATATCCGATTAGTACCCGTTTATAAATTTGTAAAAATTATTTTTATCTAGGATAGAAGATAGGACGTTATTTATATTCTTTCGTGTTAATTTATCATCTCTTCAATATACAATTGTGCTCTTTCCATTTTATTTACAATTTTATCGTAATCTCTTTTGAGTTTGGACATATGCCAATTATTTTCCTTTCATACATACAGAAGATTGGGTATTTGGATGTGAAATTTGCCGTAGAAAATAAGTGGGTTGGGTTTTGGGATTCAGATTGGATTGAGGCTGGTAGTTGAGTAAAAGCCCATTTCAAGCCCAAATAGAAACCTACATACAGGGAGACGGGAGTACCTGTTATTGTAAATTTAGGCAGAGACGACCCAATCACTTTGATTTTTGCAGTAGAAATGGGGACCCGACCCGATCAGTTGGCATACTCTAAAACCCCTTAAAATCCCTCTTTAAATACTAGTATCATTTTTAAAATTTCCTGCCCAAAAGAAACATAATATTCTCTGTCGTCTCATGTCTCATAAAATAGTCCACACATGTTATTTTAGGTATCCTCAAATTAGTGTTGTGTCGTTTTATACAAAATTGCCTTTATCTTCATTTGCACTTTTCTCACTTATGTACCTTTGAATCATACAAGAGGCTTCATTTCTCCACAAAACATGTACCTTAATTAGTATCTCATGATACTCTGAAGCACAAGTTGTTTAACCAGTGGGCAGCTATGGAGATGTTGCTGAGACCTTTCATGCCGAGTGGCGATTCTGGAACTGCAGCCTCATGCTGGCTCAGAAGCCAATGGAAATGGATCCATTACCCGGCTGCACCGAACACAACGAAGGCTGCCTTGGCCGCTGCAATCTTGGTCTTGGGGTTGGCACCCGCGGCTGCAGTCTTAGCTGTGGCCGCGCAGATCATGGCCGCTGCGATGAAGAAAATAGTAGAGGCCTTCTTGCATACATGTATGCAGCAGAGTTGCTTGTCCAAGCTATCGTCCATTGATTTCAATGTCTCCTGCATGAACAAATGGTCTGTGTAAAGAAAGGATAAGAAGTTGTGGACAAGTTGGTCAGGGTGGAAACATTGTTGTTGCCTTGGGAGTGCTATAATTTGACTTTTAACTATGATACGAAGCACCTGGTCTAGTGTTTAGCCCACTTCATAACACTATTTTTCATCATTCCCTAATCCTTCAAACCTCTTTCCACAGCCACCACTTTCAACTCGTCATCATCAACCGCTTTGAACAAAGATTTGATCTCTGAAAGTTGCTCTATATCTAAAAACAAGGGTCGATCTCATGACTATTTGATTAAAGATGGACGAGTTACATGTCATTCGACAACTCCCCGCAATATTAAAGTAAGGCACTTCTAAAAAGTAGCAACACAATTATAGACAGTGTTGTAATAACCGGACCAGACCGATTTGGCGCGTTTGCACTAAACCAGTGGGTGATTGGGGCCAATTTGGGTCGGGTGAACCAGCTGGTTTGACCGGAAACCGGGGACATGTTCAACTGATTTTTTCATTTCCTTATGGTTTTCTCAAAAATATAAACATGGTTTTATAAATAAAAGGAATTGAACCCTACACCTCGTTATTATTTCACCATGACCTCCACCACTTTCATTTTTGTTAGATAATAATGTGAACTTTAATTAAAATTATAAATAAACTGCCGAAATTTATTATCTGTACTAATATGTGCATTCAATATTATATTCTTGTTACTAAACAACTTTACGAATAATATATGTATATGAATTTACTGTAACTAAAAAAGAAGAAATCTTTAATATATATATTTATTAACTTAAAATACGTATAAATTTTAATGTTTTATAGTATACTATGTTTTATTATATTTATCATTTATTATGTTGTAATGATATTTTAAGTCTAATAACTTAACATTATAGACATATAGTTATATTATATTTTATGATAATATATATAGATATTTGATCATGACTAAATCTACTCCCTCCGTCCCGCAATAAAGTCCTATTTAGTTATGGTACAGATTTTAAGAAATATAAAGAAAAATAAGTAAAATAAGTTACTGGAATATGCGTCTCACTTATATATATTAGTTTTAATAAAATATGAGTGAAATAAGTTGGTAGAATGTGAAATTTACTTACCATTTATGATAAAAGTGAAATATGACTCTTATTGTGGGACGGACCAAAATGGCATGGGACGAAAGGAGTATTTTTTTTATAAATATATATACGTGACTTAATTTTTATTTTATTTTTGTAATGTATGAATAATACTCCCTCCATCCACCAAAAATAGGACACATTTACCATTTTCAGTCGTCCACAAAAAATAGAGCACATTCATTTATGGAAAGTTTTCAACAAATAATAACCCTACACATCATTCCAATAACACTACTTCTCACTTACTTTTTCTCATCTCTTACTTTTTTCCCCTTCTTTCTTACTTTACCAATTTTATATTAAAACCCGTGACATACACCAATTGCTCTATTTTTTTTGTGGACGGAGGGAGTACAATATTGAGTATGTATAAAATTTTGATGCTTTTAAAACATGTACTAATATTCAATTATGCACAGTATTCCAGTTCGACCAGTTCGACCGGTTAAAACATATATAGGTGAGACCCATATTCCACTAACTTATTCAACCCACTTTTCCTTATATTTTTAAAACTCATACCATAAGTAAATAGGACGCAATATCCTATTGCAGGGAGTACATAGTAATATCAAACATAGTAATATCAAACAACGTAGTATCATGGACACGAGTTATACTATAATTTGACATTGCATTGACCATAGGTGTATAACCTAACCCAACTGATTACCTATGCTATGAAGCACGGATTTTTTAGCCCACTTCATAACACTACTGTACTTTTTATCATTCCGTAGTAATTCTTCAAAGCTCTTTCCCACCGCCGCCACTTTCAAACCGTCATCAACCGCTTCGGACAATGATTTGATCCCGACCTCCAAGGCCCGAGCCGCACAGTCAACGCTATCGAGATCTGTCATGATGTGTATGCCGGCCATAATCATTTGATCTGTTATATCCTTGTGTTTCTTGACTGCAGCCTCACGCTTCATGAGAACGGATCGGCGCCATTTCCCGAGCGCGGTGAACAGAAGGGAGGCTGCAGCAGCTGCTGCTCCGATCCCTGCCCTTGCCCATCCCCTCACGGGAGTGACATCTGCCGCAACAATCGCAGCCACGGCCGCCCATAACATGGCCGCTGCACTGAATAAAACAGTATAGACTTTGTTGGACACATCAATGGAATGGAGGTGCTTGCTGAAACTCCCGTTCATGGATTTCAGTTCCATCTCCATCGTCGAATGTTTGCTGCGGAGAAGATAAATATCTCGAAGGAAGTTTTGAATGATTAAGGCAGGATCATTACCAGGTTGGTCGTTGTTTGTAGGGTTGAGACGAAGTTGGAGTGCTGAGCAGAGCTTGGGTGCGTTCAGGTTGTTGACATAGTAGCTGCGCACAAACTTTATCAATTTTGTAGAGTCGTTCTGCAGATCATGAAACGCCGAAACAAATTCTTCGATCAATGGGGACATGGGCGGCGCCAGTTGGAGAGCTGCCATGAGCGGAGCAGCGGAATATGACTTTGCGGCTACGTGCGGTGGAAGAGAGGACTGAGAGGGGCTGAGGAAATGTGAGGATGCCGGTGGAGATCTTTGCTGGAATTATTGTTACTAAGTTGAACTACATATATAGGCGTACATCAATGCCAAATTTGATTTGCTTCAAGTTGGGGAAATATCGAAGAAGCTTAGTTGAGGGTTTAGTAGTAGTTTTACGTTATTAAAATAAATGTACACCTTTTCAGGTAAATCATTTTTATGCGAATTGACTTTTAATCAGGACTTCTTTTTTCAATGTTATTAATGATTTTAGTAACTTTGTTAGATTCTATAGCGATGAAAAAATAATCAGAATCAAAATGATTAGCAAAAAATTAGAATATCAGTATTCTTAATGTAACACTCCAAAAACCTGAAAATAAAAAAAATAAAATATGGAAAAAAAAAATTCGCATCATTACTTACTCCATGTTTCTACACCCTGCGTACTCATTTCAGTACATCTTGATTATGTATATAATTCTTATACATTCCAAACAACAGAATTCATCCCAAAATACTAGCTTGTAAGGTGAGCCAGCCCATTTAATATATATACCCCCACACCATTTATTCTTATAACAATGTAGAATTGAGTTTGTAACATTCGACCCTTCTTTAAGGGCCAACGTCCAAGTTGGTCACGGCCACTTTGGTCACGGCTGGTTCTTTGCCAGGCCACCACTCTGAGTTCTCGTTGGTCATGGATGATTCTTTGCCCGGCCACCACTCCGTGGGTCACCCCTCTGAGTCGGTCCCAAATGTACTCGCTGGCGAGTTCGTTGCCTAGCCATCACTCCGAGCCGTTTGAGCTCTCAATGAAATAGCCAACTGATACAAACTAAACAGGAGAACACATCCCAAAAGACTAGCCTATTAGGTGAGATGGCGCACCAGTTATTCTCACAACCGATGTGAAAATTGAGTCCGTAACAAATTCATGGAGTAGTAGTTTATAAATAAGTATAATTGGTTAAATAGTCAATGGACTTTTGATTCCAAAATTGTATTGCATTTCTACATCAATCACTTCTCTAACTAGGGGCCCAGACCAAAATTTAATTGCACCTGGTTTTTTCCAAAATTTGATTCCATTTGGTTTTTCGGTTCATGGAAAAGGGGCTGTGCAATGTTTACAAATCACATAAAAAAAATACCAATTATTATAGCTTCATCTTAAATACTATTTTGTCCGTCCCACAAAAATATATGCACTTTCCATTTTCGTTTGTCCCATAATAATATGTGTATTCTATTTTTAAAAAGTTATATCAATTTAGTTTATTAAAATTGATTAATTTTTTACTTCATCTAGTTTTTTTCTTTTCTATCCGGACCCATAAGTTGTTTTTTACTTTATTTATACTCATTCTCAACTAAAATAATGTTAATAGGGATTTTAAAAAAATTATGGCCACATTAGTTGTCAGAATTTTATCTTGAAAAGTAATCTGATTCCTTAATTTTTATATTCCTTTGTTTGATTTGAGATTTAACTAAATTGAGAAAGTAATCAGAATCCTAAAACAAAGAAAATAGTAGTATAATTTTCCAAGATGTTTCTAACTTTTCTTAGGTATTCTAATTCCTAATTTAATTTAGATATTTAATAGAGTGGAATATAATCTTATACAACTATTACTATTATTATTTTATTAAATAACATTTTATAAAAAATAATTTTAAATTATGAATCACACAGTAATTCATTTTCATTATAATAAATAGTTATAATTATAAGTACACGTATAATTATTATTATAATAAAAATTATGTTATTATAATATTTATAATTGTTATTATATTTATTATCTTATTAAATAATTTTAATATAATTATTTAAATTATGTAAAGTATAATAAATAATCATATTATTAATAATAACATTTTTTATAACTATTTTATAAATTAATAATTAATCTACCCAACCTTATGGAATTTTGGAATTATAAATTTATTCAACTATAATATCAATAAATAATTATAATATAAATTATAGTATTATTTATGATTATAATAATATAAACTAATAAATTAAGTAAATATTAATCCAATTGTTTAAATTAGCAATGTAATGCTAAATAAAATAATATATTTATTATAATTATTTTTAATTCATACTCCGTTTATAAGACAATCTTAATAGTAGTATAGTATTAAATTATTATTATTGTTGTTATATTAAATATGAATTTAAAATCTTGATTATTTTTTAAACACAGGAAACTAAAGTTGTTCGGAATCACGTTTCAATGATTCATTTTTTCAAGAATTATTTTCCTTGCCAACTTTACTTTCCCAGAAACCAAACATGGCCTGTACGTAATATGTTTCCCAATTGAGGCTATTTTGAGGAATTGACGAGGATTATTTAACTATAGAAAATAATACTTCGATTTCAAACTATATAAAGTTGACTATTCGAATATGGTATTACTATTAGCAAAAAATTAGAATATCTATATTAACACTCCAAAACCAGAAATTAAATAAAACAATTTGGATATAAAATATTCACATAATTACTACAACTCCAGGGTTAATTCGACGCATTGTATCACATCTTGATTATGTAATTTTTTAAAATTTAAGAGCATAAAATAATTATTTTTACGATCTAAGAATATGTAATTAGTTTCATAAATGTGTAAAATTGATTTAAAAATTTCAAGATATCTTTAGTAAAATACATCTTTTTATTAGAACTACTCCCTCCGTTTTTTAAAAATAGTAACTATTTCCATTTTGTGTCGTTCCTTAAAAATAGAAACTTTAGAATATTTCTATTTTAAGACATGACTCTTAATCCACTAACTCTACTTTCACTACTTTTTCTCTTCCTCTCTTTTATTTTACTCATTTTTCTTTTCCTTTCTCTTACTCTACCAATTCTTATCAATTGTGTATTAAAATTCATCGTTTTAAATACTTTTATTTTCTGAATACGGAGGTAGTAATTGCTTATATATGAAAAGCGAAGAGTAGGAAAATAATGAACCGTGAAAATGAAATAATTGCAATCGGAAAATTCATCATGAAATGTAATTAAGTCGTCGGTGATTTGAGGTGCAATATGTAGAGATATGCTACTCAACTCGAATTTTCCACTTCAATATCAAATTCTTCACAAAAGTCAATGTTACCCGACCCCACCGACCCGCCTCCCTTTATTAGTGGTTCGACACTAGTAGCGTCAATGTCATGTAATCACTTTAATTCTCACTTAATTAATTCTTTAAATAATCACTTTTACTTTCTAATTTATAATTTTTTTCTCTTTAAAGAGTTGAGACTTTCTAATTTATAAATTTTTTCTCTTTAAAGAGTTGAGACTCGTTATCTACTAAAAATAATTTTTAATTTCTTTTTTTTTTGCATTTTTTTTCTTTCTAATTATGCATTAAAACATATACCTAACCTAAAATGTATCCTTTTATAGAATGGAAGGAGTATTATATCAAGTATATATGCTATTTCTCTAGTATAATAATAAAAAGTGAGTGAAATCACTTACTAAATATAATAAATATGAAATAAGACATTTAATAATTGATAAAGGTTAACAAAGAAATTATTATAAGATATTTTAATGTTTAGATCATTAAAATACTAATCAAAATTATGGGTCATGTTAGGATGAGATTTTTTGGCATAATTGAGAAATGAGATGCAATCTCAGCCACTAATTCACAAGATTAACTTAATGTCAACAACTATCACATTATGTCAACACGGGGGTATAATTGTCTTTTAATTAAATTGTATTTGAAATCATTTTCTAAAATCCTCTCTAAAACTCTAGCTGCAAAGTCTTCAAATCTTCAAATCTTCAACATTCAAATCTTCAAATCTTCAACATTCAAATCTTCAAATCTCCAAATCTCTTCAACATTCAAATCTTCAAATCTTCAACATTCAATAAAATAACACTTATTAAAATTTTAACAACTAAAAAATAACACTTATAATTCACATATCAATACCGAGAATATCGAATGTCAACAACTCGTATTAAAATGTCAACAACTAACAAATAACACTTACAATTCACATATCAATACCGAGAATATCGAATGTCAACAACTCGTATTAAAATGTCAACAACTAAAAAATAACACTTATAATTCACATATCAATACCGAGAATATCGAATGTCAACAACTCGTATTAAAATGTCAACAACTAACAAATAACACTTACAATTCACATATCAATACCGAGAATATCGAATGTTAACAACTCGTATTAAAATGTCAACAACTAAAAAATAACACTTATAATTCACATATCAATACCGAGAATATCGAATGTCAACAACTCGTATTAAAATGTCAACAACTAACAAATAAACTTTACAATTCACATATCAATACCGAGAATATCGAATGTCAACAACTAAAAAATAACACTTATAATTCACATATCAATACCGAGAATATCGAATGTCAACAACTCGTATTAAAATGTCAACAACTAACAAATAAACTTTACAATTCACATATCAATACCGAAAATATCGAATGTCAACAACTCGTATTAAAATGTCAACAACTAACAAATAACACTTATAATTTACATATCAATACTGAGAATATCGAATGTCAACAACTCGTATTAAAATGTCAACAACTAAAAAATAACACTTACAATTCACTTATCAATACCGAGATTATCGAATGTCAACAACTCGTATTAAAATGTTAACAACTAAAAAATAACACTTAGAATTCACTTATCAATACCGAGATTATCGAATGCCAACAACTCGGATTAAAATGTCAACAACTAAAAAATAACACTTATAATTAATGTCAACGACACATGTCAACAACAAACTTTATTTATGTCAACTACGATGTTAACAACAAACTTTATTTATGTCAACTACGATGTCAACAACAAACATTATTCATGTCAACTACGATGTCAACAACAAACGTTATTTATGTCAATTATTATGTATTCATCTTCCAGTTTCGTTCCACCACTAGAACAAGAAACATCTACCAAACTTTGCAGGCAATCAAATAAAAAGGAAAGGTAAGCAAATGAATGCTCAAAATGTCTCAGCGAAGATCGAAGCAATTCTTAACAACATTCCATCAATTTAAAGCAAAAGCCTATGATATCACGATTCTGCAACTGATCTATTTCCACAACTTGAATTGAATATTTAAGAATCCAAATTCAAAACGATCCAAATAGAAAACATAGAATTCATCATCGGAATAAGTATAAAGATGGAGATAAAACATGTAAATCAAATTCGCATACGATCCAAACGCTATTCCTCAAATCGCAGCGATTCTCCGGCGAGAGGAGCACCTATTTCTACGACGATTACGTGGACAAATGCCGGAGTAACAGCATTCAGATCCAACCGCCTATTTTGAGCAAATCGGTGGAGAAATGTTGGAGTAACAACAACAATCAGATCCAGCAGCCGATTTGGAGCAAATCGGCGGAGAAATCAGCTCGCACAGAGAGAGAGGCTATCAGCAGGACTAGATCGGCGAATCTGGAGCGGGTGCAGGATGAGGAAGAGCGCCGCCGCGATTTGAGGCGGAGCATGAGCGAGAACTGCCGGAAGAGAGCAGGCGGAGATGAGCAGCGAAGAGTTCCGGCAGATGTGGAGGCATTCATCGCACGACAGCAGAGAAACAATCTGCGTGAAATCAAATTGATCAAACGAAAATTGAGCAGAGAAATTGTAGATTTTCGAGACGGATCGAGTTGGATGGATTTGATTCTGGATTGAATGGTTGATTTGGAGAAGAAATTGCGGCAGTGTGATTTGGGGAAGAAATCAAAACATGAAATTACTATTCTGCCCTTTCATAATAAATTAATCTAAAAATATTTTTTGTGTGGCAAAATCTGGACCACTCATTTAATAAAAATGAGTGGCTGATATTGCATCTCATTTCTCAATTACTCTAAAAAATCTCAATTGATCATGGACCTCAAAATTATACTATAATTATTACAATTGTTGTTATAATAACAATGGAAGGGTATCTTACAATACTAATCAAAATTTGACCAACTATTAGTACATCTATATTTGTTAATAAAAAAAGGGATGTGCTTTCCTTGTGGATTGAAAGTATTGAAGCATAAACACGTGCTACGGAATCAGGCGTGTGTTGCTTCTATTAATAACAATGGAAGGGGTATCTTACATTAATACTAATCAAAATTAGACTATAATTTATATGAGTGAAGATAAATTAACAAAAATTGTATATAAGGATATTTTAGGTATTTTACATTGTAATAAATTTATAATGACTTATGAATTTGATATATTACTTATTTATCCTTACATGACCATTTAAGAAAGTATAAGTTTCCAATCTAAATATGTAGTGATTTAGGAAAAGATTAATATGTCTTCTTTGTTGTATCTAGAGATTAATATAATTGCTTAATTTACGTGAAGGGTGTAGGCAACGAAATTAATTTTCTGCTTCCTTTTTTCAGTATACATGGTCTTTTTAATTATTTATTATTCATTATACAACAGTTTCCTCATTATCTCTATATTTTATGATACAAAATTAAATATGTTACACAATACTAGTAAAAAATTATTTGTTTTATTATTAAATAATTGTTATAATTAAATTATTATAAAATTGACTACATGCATATATATTTTTCTCATTGTTATCCCCAACTAACTAGTTATGATTATTAATCGATTTACTTGTATGCTCTATATCTCCAATAAAAATTTATGATACACAGCTAAATAGAAAGTATACAATAGTAGAAAATAACTTAAAATGAGTAATAGTTATTCATATTTTATTTTTAAACAAACCTTAAGATTGTAAATTATAAAATAATACACGTATATATGCTACTACTAATTAATTTCTCATTATTAGTATAATCTAATTAGTTGATGATCATTAAGTCAATTTCATTGCATATACTACATCTTCACATAAAAATCATGAAACAAAATTAAATATTAAATATTGTAGTGAATTTTTTTTTAAGTGATAATAGTCATTTTCGTCCAATTATTTTATTTTTCAGTAAATCTTAAGATTGTGAAATATAAAAATGACTACATGCGTATATATTTAATTTATGAGTGATCACACAACTAATTGATGATCATTAATTCGATTTAATTGTATACTCTGCACCTTCTTCATGCAAAAACCATGAAATGAACTTAAACATGATATACTCCATGATGGTGAAAAAACAAATTAAATTGATAATAGTCATTCGCTTCCAATTATTTTATTTTTAAATAAATCTAAGAGTGTAAATTATAAAAATGACTACATGTATGTATACTTAATTTTTCATTGCTAATATCATCCAACTAATTGATGATTATTAAGTCGCTTTTATTCACGCAAAAATCGTGAAATGAAATTAGATATGATATGTATTAGTAAAAAATAAAATAAGTTGATAATAATCATTTTGTCTAATTATTTTTTATTTTTGAAAAATCTTATGATTGTAAATTATACTACCTCCGTCCCCCAAAATTTGCTACACTTTGACCCGACACGGGTTTTAAGAAATGTAATGGAAAGTGAGTTGAAAAAGTTGGTGGGATGTGGGTCCTATTTTTAAAGTATTAGTTTTATAATAAAATGTGAGTAGGAATGAGTTAGTGGAATATGGGGTCCACTACCAAAAATGGTAAAAGTGAAGTGTATCAAATTTTTAGGGACGGACCGAAATAGTAATATGTATCAAATTTTCAGGGACAGAGGTAGTAAGAAAGACTACATTTATTATTTAGTACTGGTACCTAATTTCTCAGTGCCAATTCGATTAAGTTGATCGATGATAATCCAAAACTAATGATCATTAAGCGTTCACTTTATACTCTAAAATCATGAAATTAATTGATAATAGTGAAAAATAAAATAAATTGATAATAGTCATCTATATCTAATTATTTTATTCTTAATTAATTCTTAAGATTGTAAATTATAAAATTAATTGCATGTACATATACGAGTACTTTGTTTGTTAGTACTATCACTCAAATACTTGATGCTTATTAAGCCGATTTCTTTGTATACTCTACGTCTTCACACAAAATCTAAAAATAAATTAAATACGGTGTATGGTACAAAATAAAAAATAATTTTAAATATAAATTTTCATTCGCATCCAATTATTTTTTAATAAAGTATTGATTATAAACTATAAAAGTGACTACATGAATATATAGTTACTCACTTAATATTATCATTTAACTAAATGACTATCATTAAGTCAATTTCCTAGTACACTATACATCTTCATGTAAAATTCTTGAAACGAAATTAGATATGACATAGAGTAATACTAAAAATTAATTTAAATTGATAATAATCATTCTCGTTCAAATATTTATTATTAAATAATTTTTAGAATTATAAATAATAAACTACATGTGTATAAAGTTAATTTCTCAATGTTATCACTCAACTAATTGTTGATCATTACGTCAATTTCCTTGTATACTTCACAGATTCACAAAAAATTCATAAAATAAAATTAGCTATGACATATAACAGTTAAACTGACAATAGTTATTTGAGTCTAATTGTTTAATTATAAATAATTATAACAACTAAATTGATAATTGTTACTATAATTTAAACTTAAATTTTCTTAGTGATACCACCCAATTAATCAATGATCATTAAGTTAATCTTTTTATATTCTACATCTTCATGCAAAAAATGACTATAGTATGCGTACATTTATTTAATTTTCAAATATTTCTCGAATTGTAAATTAAAAAATGACTACATTTATATATAATACTTATTTTTTTAGCATTTTCAAATCATTGTGGGTCCTACTTTTATATATTAGTTTTATAATAAAATGTGAGTATGAATGAGTTAGTGGAATATGAGGTCCACTACCAAAAATGGTAAAAGTGAAATGGGACAAATTTTGAGGGACGGACGGAAATGAAAAACTGGGACAAATTTTCGTGGACGGAGGGAGTAATAAACAGTTAAAGTGGAGAAATGGTAAAGCAAAAGACAGAATAATGTTTACTTTACCATTTCTCCACTTTAACTGTTTATTATCATTTTTATAAAATGAGTGCGCAAAAGTGATTGGGACTCCTAATGGTGGACGAAGGGAGTATATCAATTCGGTATTGTTCTTGGTTTGATCGACGGGCAAAGCTCCCGCGACTACCCTGACTACCTTTTATCCCTCCGACGATCGTAATTGCGACGCCAGAATCTTGTTAAAGGAAATCATCCCTTAACAATTGGTGCTTTCATTGAGAGCTCATGGTGGAAGTCAATCTTCGTTCGTGGTCGGAGATATTGCAAGCATCTGAAGGCTTGCAATTGAATTCAACTGCAGCAACGTTGGAGCATATTCTCGCTATGTTTGCCCGACTCGAGACCCGATTGGTTGCGCATGAGTGCAGGGTAGCAGCAACACTCCCTCCGTTGCAACACGAACCTGATCCTTCTGACGCAACCACGTTTCAGCAGCCGCACGCTGCACAACTGCCCCGACAATATCTGCAACAGCAACAACCTTACCAACTGCCTGCTCCTCCACCCGATGCTTTGCCATGGCAGCAACTGCAGCAACCGGAGATGGAGGATTGGCGGTGGCAACAGCATCAGCCCCACACACAGCCGGTCCAGACGCGACGTCCAACAAGCTGGGACCCTCCCGACTACTGCCAACAGTCGGGGTTCATGCCGTACGACCAATATCCAATGCCATACCACCACTGGGAGAAAAATCAGCCGCCGCTGACCCCGCCTTGTGGTTGGGATCCACCTGCGCAATGATCCCTTCATGGCTTCCCGCCCCACAATCAGTCCCACAACCTGCCATTGCACTCCGTGCCATATGGGATCGCTTCCCACGTGCAGCAGCCTCGACAGCAGCTCCGACAGACTAATGCATGTTGGGATCCGCCACAGCTGCACATGACGCATTTGGCGTATGATCACCGGTTGGCCCAGTATCCACCGCCTCCACGGCCCCTGCCTTGCTGCGAACCTGATCAGATTATTACCTCTGAAATCATGGGATTTGTGCAAGAAAAGATTGAGGCAGGGGAATTTAATCAAGAATCAGAAAAGAAAGAGGATTTTCGAGCTGAAGGGGAATTGGTAGATGATTAATTTTGTTATGAAATCAAATTGATTCCAGACATCCATTCTTTAAGCCTTGGTCAAGAACCGGTTCCTCATCAAACAACAGAAAAAAGTGATTCCTTGAATGGGATGGGTAGTTTTCTTGATGAGATTGGTGATTCACGGTCAACTCTATTACTACCTCCGTCCCTCAAAATTTGCTACACTTTGACCCGACACGGGTTTTAAGAAATGTAATGGAAAGTGAGTTAAAAAAGTTGGTGGGATGTGGGTCCTACTTGTAAAGTATTAGTTTTATAATAAAATGTGAGTAGAAATGAGTTAGTGGAATATGGGGTCCACCACCTAAAATGGTAAAAGTGAAGTGTATCAAATTTTCAGGGACGGACCGAAATGGTAATATGTATCAAATTTTCAGGGACAGAGGTAGTATATGATAATCATGAAAACAAAGCCACTTTTGATGTTGATGAGTTCATAGAGATGGAGCCTCAATCTGTGAAGCTAAGAGATGATTTGGATTTTTGTGTTGGTGATGTCACACGTATTGTTTACCGTTCGACATCAGTCGACGCCGATGCATGATTTATCCCTCCGCGCATTGCCTTGCCGTGTTTGAGCGTTCTTGGCTATACAGGAGAGCTTTTCGTTTTAGCGTGGAATTTTTCCAACTACATTGTTTCTCCTTTGATGATTTTCGTTGGAGGTGATGAAGGGGGACGCTCAGCTGTTCGGTATACGTTTGATCCGGGAGGAGGCGCTTCGCCAACACATCTGCTTTCAACTCTCTTGATTACTTCATGGATCCCACCTTGAGGGCAAGGTGGTTTGCAACCGCCGGGGAGTTGATACAATTATTATTATTATTATTATTATTTAGTTAGTTAATTAGTGATTTTCCATATCTTTCCATATAATTAGGATATTTATTTCTTGCTCATTAAGTTAGTATTAGTATTATAAATATGGCTATTGTTATTCTCTTCCGTCAATCAATCGGAAATACAATTATCCTATTTTATTTTTACGCTTTTATATCAATTCGGTATTGTTCTTGGTTTGATCGACGGGCAAAGCTCCCGCAACTATCTCGACTACGTTTTGATCTCGAGAGCTGGTCTACATCCAAAAAACAAGGATCAATCTAGCAACCATTTGATTACGGATGAACGAGTCACGTGCCACTCGACAACACCCCTCGATGTTACTATAATTTGACCTTAACTAACCATAGTTAGGCGTATCCGCCTTAATCCAACTGATTAACTATGTTATGAAGCACAAATTCTTCAAAGATCTTCCCCACAGCCGTCACTTTCACCTCATCATCATCAACCGCTTCGAACAAAGATCTTCCCCACAGCCGTCACTATAATCATATGATCGGTTATCTCTTTGCGTTTCTTGACTTCAGCCTCACGCTTCATGAGAACTGATCCGTGCCATTTCCCGAGCGAGGTGAACAGAATGGAGGCTGCAACAGCTGGTTGGTTGCGTTGGAGAGCTGTGATGAGCGGCAGCGGAGGAGGACTGAGAAGGGGCTGGGGAAATTAATGTGAGGATATGTGTACATATATAAATGTAAATCCCATTATAAAGTTTTTCGCCATGACACTTTTCTTCGTCACGCTAGAAAGATCAACGAAGCTTCGCCACTGAATGTGTGGATCTTGTCACTGCTTTCTCACATAATAGATCCTTTGGTATTTAAACACCTTAATCAACTATTTATAAGCTATCAAAACAGAGTAGTACATGTTAGGTATTCTTGTATTCATCCAATGAGCGCAACGAAAATTGTATACAAGAATAACAGATCTAGATTCATAATCATATTGCAAGTTGAGCATGTAAAACACAACGGAATTAAATCTTACTTGTTGTGTCGTTATATTCCATTGATTGTACGAATCCTGCAAGATGAGTCCACCACTATCGAGGTCCACGTGTATTCTGATCCGATGCAGGAACAATTCCTCGGTACAATCGTTCTATAGAGAAAGCTAGGAAATCTCTTGTTGAACGTACGTATTCTTGCGCCGCTTTCTCTCTTAGAGAATTAGGTTTCTTCTCTATCTCCTATTCTCTACAATAGAGCATATATATAATAGAATAATTGTAACATTAGGCCAAGCCCAATAGAATTATTTCCTATTAGTCTAATCTAGCCCATTTTCTTTCAGTACATCCTATAAGCTCTTAAAACAGAGTATATCCTATAAATCTTGGGTGCTCTCATGGATCAAATGACAAGTGCATGCGCGGGTCAAATTTACCTAGATCTCATATCTGAAAATGATCAAAAACATTGTGTGAGAGCATGTGCACAAATATTTTTAGGGTAATAAACATTGTGTGAGAGCATGTGCACAAATATTTTTAGGGTAATAATAAACCTCTCTCATTTTACTTGTGGATTTTCTAGAATGGTGTCAGGTGTGGGTATGTGCTATGTCTCGAGAGTCTAAGGACATGTTTGGTACAATGAAATGATGTAAAATCTTGGATGTAGTAAAAGAATGATAAATCTTGGATGATTCTTTTGCTTGACTAGCAAGGGAAATATGAAAGATTGGGTATCTAAGGTATTCATTCTTGCTTCAAAAGGGACGTCCCCTTTCATAAATAAAAGGAAATTTTACCTTGATCCATTCAGCTTCTTTCCGACATTCATATGCCTCGATCGACATGGCCATAGGTCGACGGTCGACCACCTTGATTAGGCGGTGTGACACCTGTGCCAACACCTATGGCAACAAAACTACCCTTGTGGCTGCAGACCAAAATAGAAAGTAAATCAAATTCGTACCAATCTAATAAGAATATGCATGGTTGCGATAAAAAAAATAAAATACAATCAAATATACAAATATACGCCATGACACTTTTCTTCGTCACAATAGAAAGATCGACGAAGCTTCGCCACTAAATGTGTGGACCTTGTCACTGCTTTCTCACATAATACTACGTATTTAAACATCTTAATCAACAAATAAGCTATAAAAACAGAACAGTACATCCTATAAGCTCTTAAAACAGGGTACATCCTATAATCAACAAAACTACCCTTGTGGCTATAAACCAAAATAGAAATAAAATCAAATTCATACCAATCTATTAAGAATATGCATGGTTGTGATAAAAAATAAAATACGATCAAATACATTAACTAATTTACTTAATAAATAGAAAAAATAAGATACAAAGAATATAAAACTACCAATATCTAAAAATGAAAAGAATAAAACAAACCACCAAATATATACAACAGAACATAAAAAACAATAGTAATGCTCTGTCCCCTTGTTTCCAACTATAACTATGCTCTGAAGCACCAATTCTCTAGCACGGTTGATAGCACTATTGTATTTCTCATCATTCTGTAGTAATTCTTCAAAGCAATTTTCCATCGTTGTTTGTTGAGTTGAGACGGAGTTGGAGTGCTGAGCAGAACTCAGGAGAGTTGAGGTTGTTGACGTTGTAAGTTGTAACTGTGGACGAACTCAACCAATTTTTCGTTATTTGTAGTGCGGAACGCCGAAACAAATTCTTTGGCATATGGGCGGCGCCGGTTGGTTGCCGTGGAGGAGGAGATTTGTGATGTGCGGCTGAGGAAGAGGAGTTTGATGAAATAAGCCTGCAAAGCGCGTTTATAATAATATAGAAAATGTCAATATTTTTCAATATTCAAACCAAAAAATATGTACCCCGTAACGCGTGGAGTTGAGTATAGGAATTTAGGAAATGAAATTAACAGTGGCAATTTAGCATACATGGAGTCAAGTCTAAAAATAATTAAAATAAAAAATTATTAAGCTTGATTAATTTATGACGCCTCAAGCATTTATTTATTAAATAGAGTAGTTAAATTTAAAACCCAACTCGATGTAGAAATAAAAACTTACTAACAGTTAAATGGACCCAGTTTAAACTGCAAATACGTTTAGCCACAAACAATCGATGCATACACAGTATTAACACGAAAATGGACTTTATCGTAGAAGCTTCCCAGAAATAGAATTAGAAGGGTAAGGGAATGGGTTTTTTGTTGAGAACTCTAAAGTGGAAACCACGTCAAAATGGGTGGTCATTATCAATTAAAATTTTAAGGTATATTATTGTCTTAGTATACATTAATTAAATTATGTTTTCATAAGAAGAAAGCTATTATTATACTCCTTTTATCCTATTAAAAATAACTCATTTCCTTTTTCACCCGTCCAATAAAAGTCACCTTAGTTATCGATCGCGTTCATTGATTATAGTTCTCTCGAAGACCATTTAAAAAACTCACATCTCCGTCCACTCGACCTTCGCCTCCCTCGCGAAACGCAGTTAAGAATTGAAGTTATTGGACTCACAAGCCAAGCACTTGTTAAAATAAAATAGAAAAATAGAAAAATAGAAAACAATTGGAATTCAAAGAGTAGTGCCTCTATATTTTAATTCTAACACCATATCCCAACTATCCATATTAAAAATAGAATAAAATAAATCCATTTTTAAAAATAACCAAACGGATCAAAATAGTTTTATAAATAAATAAACAAACGGGGTATATAATAATAAATTTTTCAGTATTTGTTTTCTTCGAGATAGGCTCTTTTTAGTACAGTAATTATTTTTATTCATAAATTTTTTTATGGTGTAGTAGACTTTTATGTCGTGAAATATTCCCTTCATTATCAAGTGGCTCGTTTATGACGCAACGGAAAGAGTATATTATAAATATAATAAAATATAAATAATTATGATTATTTACTGCAGCAAGGAAATGGATCCATTCACTTCTGAACAAGAGGGAAACCGCAGCCAGGAAACACAAGGAGATGACTGCGGTTATGATTATTGGCGCCAAATTCGGGATGGGAGATCTTAACGCCATTCACGGCGTGGCTCGGAGGCTGGATTTGGAGAATAAATCTTTGTCGGAAACGGTTGATGATTATGGGAACGACAAAGTGGGGGCTGTGAAAAGGGGCTTTGAAGATTTGGTAGCAAAAGTTGAAGCATACAGTAACCGGATGAATTGGTGTGCTTCAGACTATTATCAAACACTTGAGTTAAGCCCTCTTAAATACAGATCTGTTCAGTTTCGAATTACTGTATTTAAATTTTTGGCAGATTTGTTCAGTTTCAAATATTTGTAATTATAGACAGATTTGTTCAATTTCAAATAATTGTAATTTTAGACATATTTGTTCAATGTTAGACAGACTTGATTGAGCAATTGTTGTGGATTATTTGTCTAGAAAATAATACTACTACTGTTTTCCTTTCATAAGTACTTTGGATATGCAATTTCATATCGGGGGCTATTACACTTTTATTCTATGACAGTCCAATTAATTTTCTTACATAGCACAAGGCAAGGTTGCAGCTCAAGGATGGTTTTGTTACACGGTTGATGTTTACTTCTTCCCCAGTCTGAATGTCATTCGGGTCTACATGGTTCAGCACGAGCCTATGAAAAGTTGTGAGATGTCCTCTTGGACCCGTGACATGAAATGTGTGGACCTTGTCACTGCTTTCTAACATAATACGCTTTAAACACCTTAATCAGCAATTTATAAGCTATCAAAACAGAGTAGTACATCCTATAAGCTCTTAAAACAGAGTACATCCTACAAATCTTGGATGCTCTCATGGACAAACGACAAGCGCATGCACAGGTCAAATTTTGCTCAGACAACAAGGTGGTGCATGGTCGACACTCTGACCGAGTGTGAAATAGCTCCGTTCTGTGAGCTATTATCTGCTACCTACATCCCATATCTGAAAATGGATCAATGATATTGTGTGTGAGCATATGCATAAATATTTAGAGAGGGTTATAAACCTCGCTCAGTTTAGTTGTGGATTTTCTCATTTATAGACTAACTAAATCATAGGCAGCAAAGTAAAACATCTAGTTTGATAATTAATCATAACATATAGATTATTTAGAAAATAATCTAAATATTCCTAAAATAAATCTTCCCAAAATATTTTATTTCATTAAATAATATTAGTTTTAATAATATCTATTAATTTATCTATTAATTTCATTAATGATATCTATTAATTTATTTTGTTCGAGGTTAGAACGAATCAACGTCGACGAAGATTTGAAGACAACGCCGGAGACGCCCGCCGGGCCGCATGAACGCTGCCCGACCGCCGCCGGCTGGGCCGCGCCATTTGGCGCGTTGCTTCCTTTTCCGAATTTTTCCGCGGCGAAGTCACGCCGCGACTGACCCAGCCACCGTGTCGCTTGAACGCAGCTTCTCCGCGTCACTCCTGCGAGAACCCAGCTCCGCCGTCGACCTCGCACGAACCAGCGATAGCCGCCAGTGGCTGTGCAGCTCCGGTTCGGCGTCGATGGCTTAGGGTTTGATAGGGTTTCGGTTTTTAGGGTTAGGGTTCTTGCGACTTTTTCCGGTGGCATCGCCACCTTGTCGTAACGTCGAGAGGCTATGCGCCGTCTGCTTCGAAGAGGAGTAGCACCGCGGTCTCGTCGGCGGCGTGGACGAGCCCACGCTCGTGTTCACGTCGCCGGCTGATCGCGTCGACCTCTCCTTGACCGGCGCGTATTGCAGGCCGCTTCGGGACCGGCGGTGGTTCTCCGGCGATGCGCACGAATCCATTCTCGTCAGCGCATCGCCGGTCGATCGCCTCCCTCAGCTCCCACTATTTCGACATCCCTACTCCGATCGCATGTAGTGCGATTCGTCTCGGCGCAAGCGCCGACGAATCGCACACCTCGTGCGTTCGAATAATTCAAGTTCTATGATTCCAATGTTCTTGGGTTCATCATGCATAAAAAAAAATAACAAAAACACAAGAACATGCTTCGTAATCAAATAAGACATGCATACATGAATTTCGTGAAATTTAAATCCAAATAATCGAGCCAAAGACCGGCTCGATACCAATTGAAGGGACTGGCAGCGGAAGCGCTCAACATAAATCAATTACATAATAATCAGATCTATTTAGCAGATTATTTAGACAAAATCTATTCGCGTAATTATCACATGTATCATGCTCATAACTTGAATTAATCATGCTTTAAGAATATTGAAACCTAAAACATGCTTTTCTACGGAGTAGATAAATACCTAATTAATTCTCCAAATAATTGAAGATGGCTAGCTTCTTCTCCACGTGATGCTTTGAGTACTAGACCACAAATCTTCTCTCTGGTTCCCGAACCGTATCCCAATATCAGTGTGGGCTGATCTTACTAGAATACTAGGACTTAAATAAAGAAGACAGAAGAAATCCTTATTAGAATAGGAGAGAAATTCAAAATTCTCTTCAGCTTAGGGCCGAAAATTTTGAAAATTTCAATAATGAAAAATGCGTTGTTTCTGGCTCCTTTATTCTCCTATTTATATTATGTTCCTTTTGGGCCCAGATAGAGATATATGGAAGGTTTTGGATATGGGCTCATCCAATTTACTTTTCACTAATTAAATTGAACCCACAATTTAATATAAGTTATAATTGGAATATTACAAGCAGCCACTACAGAAGTAATATTGAACTCTCACCATCCAAATCCGAAATTACAAGTAATCCGGGTTTCCGTTTAACTTTCATTTCCCGTGCTTAAGATTAAAATGTCCATTAATTAATTAATGTCTGCTATTGACTTAATTAATTAACTTCTTATTAATTCCAAGAGTGGACTTAGCATGAAACGCTTATTTATTATTCATAGAGTAATCAAACTCCAACTAACTAGGTTCCGAATAATAAAACCTTGTTTCGCACTCCTCTTGAGGACATTATCAAACGAGACTCTCCTCGCGCACGATTCAATATAATAGCAATCCTAGCACCGCTAGATATTGATCACCACTACCCAATATATCGGGATAATTGGGTTACGAAAAACCTACACCATTTGATAAGTCAAAGTAGTGCATAATCAATACCGTATGCTCAATGCTAACCTACATTGATTAAGAAACAAATATTATCAAGACCTCGCCTTTCAGTAGATAGCCCAAGGACAAGTCTTGTTGTTAGATCCGTTCAGTGCTATACCACACCAATGTCATCTTATTTCAGTAAGGCTTAGAAATATGCGGACTGACATTGCAACCTTTCTCGATGGATAGTCAAATTCCATCTAGGTTGTGAAATTCATCTTTTTCTCTGTTTAGAACTGACCGTGTTACCTTAAAGTGGACGACGCCCACAACCGGTCTACTAAAACAAAGACTTAGACTTTGTTTAGTTAACTTATACATTTAAACATGCATTAACATCCATTAAATGTAAAACATAACAACATTATGACAAAAATAATCTGTTTTATTCCTTGGAAAATAAAATAAGACAGTATTCAATCACTCGAAACATGATTTCTAGTATACAAACTCTAACATGAAGAACATGTGTGATTTTCCGTAGATCAAATTTTCGTTGTAATTTTCTCCTTACTTTAATCCGACGAAAATTTAGTTTTCAATTTTAATTTGTTTTATTAGCCGTTTTTATCTAATTATTTTTAGTCCGATAATTTTAATTGTAATTGAATTAAAATATACAACAAATAAAATAGAGTGAAATGTGGCTAAAAAAAGTGTCTACTATTGCTGCGGAAACTTTTTTTTTTTGACCGTGATTAAATAAAAAGTGATTATGGACAAAAAACGTAAAAGTGTCCAACCAAAATGTCCACCCTAACGTGGATGCTCTAAGGCCTACTTGTTTAGAATTGTCAGATGGGCCGAACTGGCATAAAATCCTAATTTGAGATTCGGCACTAAATATTCTCATAAATCAGACTCATTCTTCGCTCAGAATCACACTAAAAAATTGAACAATGGAAGATGAAGTCTGGATTTCAATTCAGGATCGATGAGCTGCGGAGAAGGATCGGCATATACTCTGTATCAGCTGCTGCCTGCTCCGGCCAAGAGATCAAACGCCTCGCTCCCGCTTACTTCGTCATCTCCGCCCTCGACATCTTCACCGCTCTCGATCGAGTATCTCCTCTTTCCAAAATTCTAATTCAGTCCATCCCCTCCCCTATATTTTGTGAAATTTTAAGCTTTGTTTAACGAGGATGCTCGATTCAGTGTGATCTGAAGTCGTTCATGTTTGTGAATGCAGTTATTGATTTTGTCATCTCTATTATGCTGTTTACTTAATCCAGTTAGTCTTAATTTGATTGTGAATCTCTGTTTGAATTGTGAACTAAATGATAATGGTTTTTTTTTTTTTTTTTTAATTTATTGTGAATCTCTAGAGAGCTACTTGGTATGGTGGAATGGAAAGGGGGGAATGAAATGACATCCCTACCTCTATTCTATTCCTTTGCTTGGTATTTTATTTCCGTAGGAATAACCATTCTACTTGGAATCATCATTCCATTCCCCATGGGAATAGCCATTCCTTCAATTTAGCTAAGGAATGGTCATTCCATTTCATTTTACATTTTTCTAATTTTAAATTTTAACAAAATTATATAAATATTATTTTATATTATATTTGAATTTAATACCAGTTCAATTTTATGATTAAATTTAACTTTTAAAATTTTTAATAATTAAAAAAAAAATCCAGACACACGTTGCAACACAGTCACACACACAAACACACACTGCAAAAAAAAAAAACACACTCACACAGCAAAATACACACAGCAAAAAAAAACACACACACAGAGCAAACAATCACACACACACACACAGCAAAAGAACAGACACAGCAAAAAAAAAAAAAACACAAACACACACAGCAAAAACACACACACACAGCAACACAAACTCACACACACTGACACACAGCAACACACGCACACAGCAAAACACACACACACACACAGCAACACAAACTCACACACTGACACACAGCAACACACACAGCAAAATACACACACAAAGCAACACACATAATTTCATTACATTTGTATTCCTTTCATTCACCAAGCACAAGAATGGAATGAAGATTTCATTCCATTCCTATCTTCATTCCATTCCACCATACCAAGTAGGGCCTAGGAGTTTTAGTAGATGAGCTATGGCAGAGGAGGAGTTAGCCGCTTCGTGCGGCGATATTCTTTTTGTTGTTTGGCTTCTTTCTTGCTTTCAGCATCTTTTTCCATATTTCTTGAGCTATAACCTATGGAAGGAAAAATACTACACCCGTCGTCCGCTATTAGATGTCCCATATATTTGAATCATATCAAATAGCCCCATTCCAGAGCCACTTGCTATACTTTTACAATATGCAATCTTAAAACAGTTAGGTGTTTTGGCTAAGTTAACAGTTGAAAGCCTCGAGGAAATCATGTTATCTTCTTAAAACAGTTAGGTATACACAAGCCTTGAGGAAATCATGAAATCTTCTAAACATCCTTCTAACTTCTTAACTTTGTTAATGATGGCATTCGATCTTGCAGGTTGTGCCGTATATTGACACCAGTGCATCGTAAATCTTGAAGATATTGAATTTTAAAAATCAAGAATGCTCTGTAAATTCGAGAATGTGTATATACAGGAGTATTCCCCGTGGCCATTCTTAACATAGTCGGACATCCGTTGTCCTGACTCCAGAATAAGGAACAATACTAGGTACAAAGGCAAAAACTTTTTCTTTCTCTTATTGAGTAGTTTATTATCCATCCACTTTAACCTTTAAACCGTAATTTCTTATTTTTGGTGCCTAAAAGAAATGTTTCGACTAATTTTGAATGGAGGGAGGAGTATTATCAAATGAGTTTTAGGGTTTGATAATAATATCAAGCACTTTTTGTTTAACCCACTTGATCTCACCATTGTAGTTTTTAACCTTTTGTAGTAATTCTTCAGAGCTCCTTTTCACAGCCGCCACTTTCTTCCCATTATCAACTGTTTTCGACAAAGATTTGGTCTCGAACTCCAACCTGCTAGCTACAAAGTGAATGTTTATGAGATCTTTTATGCCGCAATCGGCGGCCAAAATCATACGTGTTGTGATCTCCTTATGTTTCCTTACCACAGTCTCACTCTTGTTTAGTACCGAATGGCGCCATTTTCCGAGCGCACCAAACAGAATGGAGGTCACTGGGGCTGCCCCAGCCACTGCTGCCCAAGCCCACTCGGGATTGGCATTCGCAGTGGCAATTGCACTCGCGGCCGTACAGATTATGACCGCTGCGACGAAGAAAATGGCAGACACCTTCTGGGAGAGACCGATGCTATCGAGCTCCTTGTTGAAGCCGGTGCACATCGGTTTCAGCGTATCCAGCATCATGGAATGGTTTGAAACGAGACGGGATAAATCATCACGGAAGAAGTTGTGAAAGAAGGGAGGAAGATCATGATCATTTGCAATGTCAAGACGTCGTTGGAGTGTTGAGCAGAACTCGAGGGAGATGAGGCTGTTCTTATAGTGGTTGCGTACAAAATCCACCAATTTCTCATTATTGGAATCGTCCTTCTGCAAATCATCAAATGCCAAAATAAATTCTTCAGCCATGACAGAAGTGGGCGGCGTTGGAGTGCTGTGATGAGCGGCGGCAAAGGAGGATTTATTGGCTTCGTGCGGCGGTTGGAGAGCTGTGATCAGTGATGGAACTAGAAATTTAAGTAAGCTGCGAGATTGAATTTATTTTCTAAATAATAGTAATATTAAATTGTATATGTAATATTTTTACAATTTTTAAAGCCCAATTCTTAAATTCACACAATCATAAATACAAAACACAACTCAAATCCCTATCTATCTCATTTCAAAATCAATATATTAAATTATAGTACTACCTTCATTCCTTGTTAATTGGGACATTTCTTTGCATAGAGTTTAAGAATAGTGTATTAAATGATGGTGAATAAAATAAGAGAGATGAAAAGTGAATAAAATAAAATAAAAAGAAGTTAATTTTGGCCAAAAATAGAATTGACTCAATTAATTTAAAACTTTCTAAAATAAATAAAAAAAAACAAACTCAGCTAACATTAAAAAAAAAAGACTCACTGTCACAATTTTTGAATGTGCAATTTTAAGTTGAATACATAAATATAGTATTGAGCCTCGTCTAAATAATTTTAAAAAACTAGATTTAGCTGGACATTAGGAAATACTTTATTTAATTAAATTTTACCGTCTCTAATCTATTGAATATTGATCATCTGATTGATTTTAAAAAGCGCATGTTAATAGGATTTTAACACATATAGTACTAGTATATTAGAAGCAAGTAAATTAGCAAATAAAAACGTGTTAAGCGCTAGCTAGAAAGGGGAACGACAGCTGGATATATTTATCTGCCTATTTATTTATAACCTTTATCATTTATTTATCTTCTTCCTGGGGGCAGGGTGGGGTTATAGGGTCCGGCGCCGGGCAAGCCCCTGCTGGCTTGGCCTATGCTAGTTCCGTCGCTGTTCCACGATACATTTCTTTTCCAGAGGCTAGACTAAAACTTCCGGGGATGGGGCGGTCACGGCGGGGTTTATAGGGTCAGGCGCCGGCCAAGCCCCCACTGGCTAGGCCTATGCTGGTTCTGTCGCTGCTTCCACAATACATTACTTTTCCAGAGGCTAGACTAAAACTTCCCAGGGTGGGGCGGCCACGGCGGAGTTATCGGGTCAGGCGCCGGCCAAGCCCCCGCTCGCGCGTGGCTCGGCCTGTGCTGGTTCCATCGCTGGCTGTGACGAGCGACGGTGGAGGACTCGACAATGCCGTGTATGTGATAGGCAGTGTTGGAATCTAATGCTGCCGAAGCATATGACCAGGCCGCACATGTGATGAACATTTAATTTGTGAAATTAAATGAGTGCATTCATTTTCTCTTAAACTGACTTTCGGTAAGTGAAAAATGATGAATTAAAAAATGGTCACAATAATGGAGCTATCAGCTATGAGATTAATTAATGTGTACCTATATAAGCGGCGTGCGGCGGTTGGTCGGGAGGAGAGCTATATATGATGATCAGAGGACTTGACTGTGAACTAGGAAGGACTTTGAAATGTGCTCGAGATGAGCAACAAAAAGAGAAGAGTTTATAAAATAAAACATACTTGGAATTTCTATTTATAGAGGCTGGGGCATCTCTAAAATTATTCAAGTTACAGTCGGCTCTTCTTTTTTTTAAAATATGTTATTTCATCTTGGTTCCCCCGCAGACCTTCTCAGTACTCATAAACCGACGTCTCCATCCAATAGGCTTCGTAAATATGGGCCTACAAACCAAGCACTAAAATATTAAATTAAAATTGTGTAACGATTATAAACCAATCAATATTGCACTTCCATTTTGTTTTTAACACCATACAAGATATATCCGGGGGCGGAGCTATATTTTCCCCAACAATTTTGCTTATTCTCTACGAGAGCCAGAGCTAGACTCACGTTTGGGTCTTTATTCAATGACTTGTTTTTCTTTTCAAAAAATAACTATTGCTACTAATTACTCCCTCCGTCCCATTAAATATGCACCATTTGCTTTTCGGCACAAGATTTTATGTAGTGTTATTTTGTGAGTTAATGAGGAGAGAGTAAAGTAAGAGAGAAAAAAAAGTAGAGAGAGTATTGTTTCCATTTTTAGAAACGTTTCATTTTTAATGGGACAGACTAAAAAGGAAAACGTTTCATTTCTAATGGGACAGAGGGAGTACATGTCTGACTTGTCATTGTTTTCAAATGGGACAACAAAAGTTTTTCTATTAAAATACTAAGGGGGCAAAGGTAATATAAAATAGTACAACATTATAATGTTATCAATATATCTTTGTATAAATAGATAATTCAGATGAGGCTACACATATTATAATGATGTTATCAATATATCTTTGTATAAATGAAAAATTCAGGTGAGGCAACTGCCCCTTGTATATATATACACTAGATACACCTACATATTAAAAATAATCAAACGAACTGAAATAGAATTTATAAATAAATGAAAGAAGACTTCTTTCGTCTTGATATTTTAGAATAACTATATTATATAATTAAATACTGTAATTTTTACTTAAAATAGAAATAGTGTAAATAGTTTAAGACGAATGGAAATAGAAAAATGAACATAAATTAGATGGTGTACTCTATTATAATAATAATAATAATAATAATAATAATAATTGACATTTTCTGTGCTCTTCTTTAGTTAGGAACTTTCGAGTTAATTGTCAGGGAAAAATGATGAGAGAAAAAGACAAAATGCATTTTTGAGTTTGTTATATTGTGCAGATATAACTAATGATAGAGAAAAAGACAATGGGAATATAGAGGGATTATGTCACAAAGACAACATTGAGTTGTTAAAATCGGTTTGTTGTTTGTCGAGATGTATACTGTCATACTGTGTATTCACTTGTGTGCATTAAGCCTTTTTCTGGTCGTATTTAAATTTAATAATCACATCCCACTTTTGTAGTTTTTATCCCGCCTTTAAAACTAGTCAATTTTATTTTTTATTTTTTTAAATTATCTCTAACGATGTAGGTTTATGTTGATTAATTATATTTTAATTATCTTTTCTTCTATCTCTTTCTCATTTTATCAATTATATATTAAAATTCGTGGAATTTCAAAAATATTATTTTTGGAGTAAAGGTCAATTTTAGTTCTAAACATATAACCGAAATACGAATTTAGTCCAAAACATCCACTTTTTGAATAAAACAGGTCCATAACAGAAGAAATTCTTGTCGGAGTGGTCATTTTCTAACGATTCCGTCAAAAAACTAACGGTCCTGCCACTGTACAATTAGTGTTGAACGTTAGTTTTTGGACAGAACCGTAAAAAAAAGGACTACTTCGTCGACATTTTCATTTGTTATGTACCTATTTTTTAAAAAGTGAATGTTTTGAACAAAATTTGTATTTTGGTCATATGTTTAGAATCAAAATTGACCTTTACTCTTATTTTTGCTATTAATACAGAAATCACTGCGTCATTTTCTACAATTTTATTTTCCTTAGCATTGTACTACTTTCATCTTGTTAAAGTGATTGATTTCTGTAGGGCATACATTTAAGAAAATAATTCCCCTATCTGTCATTAGGATTCTCGTTTCTTGACGACATGAATTTTAAGAAATGTTAATAAAATTGTGGAAAAAAGTGCAATATGGTCTCACTTGTATATATTTTAGTTTTAAATGAAATGTGAGTGAAATGAGTTAGTGGAATGTGAGACTCCTATCACTACTAGAAAATTGGCTTGTAGTGGCACTTAATATTGTCACTAGAAAACTACTGTGCTGACACTTCATCTATAATGGCACTTGATGCAAGTGCAGTAGTGGGTACATGTAGTAACAAGTTAGGGGTAAGAATAGATCATGTATTACTGCACTCGAAGAGTGCCATGAAACATGGTGTGTAATGTCACTTGAAAATGCCACAATATATATTCTTAAACTACATTAACTTCTAAACGATTGTGTGTGTGCGTGTGTCAAGGTGTGTTTATGTGAATGGCGGTTTGTGTGTGGTATGTGTGTTTTATTTCTTTTATTTTTTACAATGTTAAAGTTTTTTTTTTATTGCAAAATTTTAAACTGAATGGAAGTGTCAGGAAATGAGTTTCAATATGACATTGAAGTTGAAGTGCAGTAACAATATATTATATACGTGTAGTGAAAAGCTAGTGTGTAGATAGTATATCTATGCTGACAGTTTTTATAAAGTGTAATAAAAAAAGTGTAGTGAGAAGCAATTTGCGGACGGAAGGGATAATATTTATTGAATAATGTGAAAAGTGTTTAAATTAGAGAAATAAAGATAAAAGCAAAATAAGAGAAATTAAAGTAAAAGAGGGAAAACGTTTTGCTTTTTTGCTAAAAATGAAAATTAATCACATGTAGAAATGGAAAATAAAGAAAAGAAAGGAAATTTAAAAAAAAAAGAAGGGAAAAGAAAAACCAATCAATGGTAATAGGACCACAAAAAGGAAAATCATCACTTAAAATATCCATTTTTTCTAATTTGTAGATAAAATAAATCAAGCAAATCTTAATTTAGAAATGTAGTACTCCCCCCATTCTACAGTAATTGAGATATTTCATTTTGCGCATTCATTTTGAAAAAATAATTGTAAATAGTTAAAGCTAGGAAAAAAGTAAAGTAAGAGAGAGAATATTGTACATAAGACTCTTTTTTAAATTATTCTCTCTCTTATTTTTCTCTCTCTTCACTTTAACTATTTAATACTCACTCCGTCCCTGATTAAGAGTCACACTTTGATCGGACACGAGTTTTAAGAAATGTAAAAAAAAATTGGTTGAAAAAATTAGTGGAATGTGGGACCCATTTTTTATATTAGTTTTATAATAAAATGTGAGTGAATTGAGTTAGTGGAATGTGGAAACTACTTACTATTTGTGGTAAAAATGAAGTGTGACTCTTAATTAGAAACGGACCGAAATGAAAAAGTGTGACTCTTAATCGGGGATGGAGGAAGTATCATTTTCTTAAAACAAGTGCAGAAAATGAAATACCTAATACTGTGGAGCGGAAAGAGCATCATTTAGAATTGGATATCATTTAGAGTATCATTCTTAATCATCCAACCTTTTGGCAATTTTCAGACAAATAAACTAATCTTTAATATTATTATCCAATCGTTTTCGACTTATATAAAAGAGCAACACAGTTATACCAGAAGATAGTGATGGCGTAGTAATATCAAGCAACGTATATATTATCATTGACTAGAATTTCTACAATTTGACTTTTAACTGACCATGGTTAGGACTTAGGAGAACCGTGGTCAGGCGCCTTAACCCAGCTGATTCACTACGCTGTAACACTCCACTTTTTCGAACCCTAATTTTCGAGACATAAAATTTTTGCATTAAATGCTTTTAATGTTATGGAGTATGTGAATTAATTGATGAGTGATTTAAGTGCATGATTTCTTTGTGACCTAATTTCGAGTTGGAGTTGAGATTGATTGAATAGTCAAAGATGTGGAAAATATGAAGCGGCCGTTGAAAGGTCAATGTGTTGTGAATATGAGGTGGAATTAAAAACGGTGGATTTTGTGAAATGATTGTGTGAATATTTTGATGCGGAGTGAAATATATTGTGACGAATTATTTTCTCAATGGATGAGTGAGACAAATAGGACTTTCATAAATATCCTACAAACATTATTGGAATTTTCGACCCTTATTATTATTGGAGAAAAAATCCTATTTTATTGGATTTAATTATTTGTTTGGGATAATTATCCAAATTAAATCCAAAGTCCAATTATTCTCTAATTCCTCTATGGATTTTTGAAACCCACCTTATTACATGGAGATTTTCAAAAATCTCCTATTTGTGGGAGAAGTGATTATTTTATTATATTATTTGATCCCTTATTTATTCTCTTCCATGAATAAATTCAAATATCTTAACATATCTTACCATATCTAAGAAGATCTTGCCATATCCTATTTAAATTAGGAATTTAATTAAATTCCTTATGGAAGGAGCCAAATTCACGCCTACTCCATATTTTTATTGGGAGAATTATTACTTTATTCTGCTCCGTGATATTTTATTCTACTCCGTGAAATACCAAATAAAATCATAGGAGAATTAAATAGCCTAGATTTCGAATTTCCCCTTATTTCTCCCCATAATTCACGCCACTTTTCACCACCATATCTTCTCAAATCTTTGATTTATTTAATTAAAGATTTTATTTTGCACTCTATAAATACATGGGAGAAAAACCTAACCCTAGCCACTAATCACACGTCTCTCTTCACACATCTCTCTCTAATCACATGCCTCCCCTCTCTCCCAAATTTTCTTCTACTTTTCTCCAAGATTTCTTCATCTTTTGAGAAGAATTCAAGTTGAAGCCTCAAGAAGTATTGAAGAATCAAGATTCTACTTTTGTAACAGCCCGCCCTCCTAGGGTACAATAAATGCGGCGGCTGCTACCCAAAAACCGACTCCAAAGGAATAAACATAGGCTAGGGTTTCATTTAAGGAGTTTTGACCAAAGGATTTGAAAGAACTATCAGAGTAGTTAAAGCAATAACTTAACCTAGAAACTTGATTAAGAATAAGAAGGGAATCATAAATAACGATCAAAATCTCAAGAGTATGACACAGTTTCTGAGATAAAACCACAAGATAGTCTAAGGCCTCTAACACGAAAGGAGAGTGCAGAGTATTCCAAATAAACAAAAGTGTAGCAAAACTCAGCGGAAAGCGACCAAGAGAAAGAATAGCTATGTATGAAGACACAACTACGCTTGAAGTTCATAACATCCATCTTAATTAATTATCATGCTCAACACCCGCCACCGCTCGTCATCGTTCAACCTGCACATAAGGAAAACACATGCAGGGCTGAGTATTTTGAAATACTCAGTGAGCTCGTTGCCAAAACATTTTATAAGTTATGCCACCCTTACCAAGTGAACTCGAGTTTTACAAATTATCAAAATAAAATATCATCGAGCATCACAAAATATTTTCATAGATTGGCCAATCAAACAACTACCCATTTTCTCATCAAAATAACAATCATAACATTCCATGGTGCGACAAAAGTGTGGCCACACTTTTCGCCCACGAGACCGGCCGACTAGCAAGGACGGCTCACGATCCCCTCGTGTACACAGCCTGGTAGGATTTGCGGCCCGTACTCAGACCCGAATTCGTATAACATATCCAAAACCTTGGCCCAATGGAGCGAACTCACAACCTAGGCTTCAGGCACAATATCACAATAAAACAAATATAGGCATGGCATAACAGTTAAACCACCCTTATAACACCAATCAATATTTTGCAAGAAATAAAAGAGTTTAAGAATAAAGCCGACCTCGATTGCTTAGTTTTCAAGTAGTTTCGCTTTTCCGTTATCCGGCTTCGCAACCAAAGTTTCACCTTTTAATCACATAGGCACATATCACAAATTAGGTTCAGTACTACTCTTACTCATGCATGTCTCATTACTTTTCCCTCTTCCCAACGATTTATCTCCTCATTACTAATTAATAAAGATCATGTTTATCACACAAGATTATTTAACCATCAAACACACACTACACAACACAACAACACACACACACACGCCACACACACACACGACACACACACATACACATGTTCCCACACCCCTTTTTATCCCTCTTTCACTCAACCAAGATGCATGAGGGTTCAAGAAGACCGATTAATCGGTTAGAAGAAGAAAAAGAAGAAGTGGAAGAAGAACAAGCATAACTTTTAAACAAGAATACCTTTTTTTGAGAAAAACGATCGGTAGAAAACAAGTATTAGCCTTGATTCTTCAAAGTTCTTGGATTAAACTTCAATTCTTCTCCAAACGATAGCAAAATATTGGAGAGTAGAAGAAGAAAATTTGAGAGAGTGTGTGGGAGGGTGGGGGCCGAAAATTATGGGGGCTAGGGTTGATGTTTCTCTTATTTATAGTGCTCAACAAGATCTTTAGGTAATTAGAATAGAATATTTGGTAAGATCTCATTCTCCACAAATTAAATAAATAAAATAATATTGTGAAGTAGGGAGGAAGAATTAACAAAAATAGACTAGGGTCTCAAGCATAGAAATTTCGAAATATATGGCTCTCCATTTGCTAAGATTTTGTTTTGGTATATTTTACGGAGTAGAATAAAATATCACGGGGCAAATTAAATAAATAAATAAAAATCCTCCAATTTGGAGAATGGAACTAGGCGTGTATTAGCCTATTAAATAAGGAATGAGGTTTTGGAATATTAACTAAAATAGGGTATGACAAGATCTCTTGAAGTATGGAAAGATTTGGTAGAATAATTAAATTCTAGGTATGGAAGGAAATCAAGTAAGGAGTCAAATAAAATAAAATGATTCTTTCCTTCCCATATATAGTGATTTTCGAAAATCACTAGTAAAATAAGGGGGCTCGATTTTTCCATCTTTAAACAAGGAACTAATTGGCTCTTGGAATTTAATTTGGATAAATATCCCAAGGATTAAATAAATTCCGGAAGAAATAGAATTTCTCTTCAAGGGGGGTCTAGGGTTCGAAAATTACAAGAATTAGGGTGACAAGTATTTATGGAAATTTTCTCTAATATTCTCACTCACCCTTAAACAAATAATTGCCACATAATCTCACCAATAAATAAATCACATGCCACATCATTAAATCAATAAGTTTGACTTTTCAAACTTTCAACACAAACTCATCTCATTAAATAAATGCATTCTCGATTCCACGTCATCAATAATTAATTCTAGGGCTCAAAAAATTAGGGTTCTAAATTCCGGGATGTTACAACTTTGTTTCTACCGTTTGTTCTATCGAGAAAAGGTATTTTTATATTAATATTTTCTCATCTAACCGATAAATCGGTGTTCTTGAACCCTCATGCATATAGATTGAGTGAAAAGGGGAAATAATTGATGAATATGAAGTGATGTGCGGGTGTGTGTGCATCGGTATGCGTGTGTGTGTGTTCGTGTGTGCGTGTGATGTGTGTGGTAAAACACTCATGCGTGACATGTTTTGATGATAGATCTAGAGTTGTAGTGTGAATAAAAAAGTGATATGATAATCATGTCTTGATTTTGAATGGTGATATTAAAACGAATTGATGGGAAAAGGGAAACGTTGGGAACATGCATGATTTTTGAATCAATGATTGAGACTTATTTGTAATACGCATAAATTAAAGGTGATAATCCGCGCTCTCGGCGTGATAGCAAGAGGAAGAGCGTACTTGTGATCTAAGGAGTCGAGGTGGGCTTTATTCACTAAACTCTTTTATTACCAAAATATTGATTATGGTGTTATAAGGGTGGATTAAAAGATTATGACATGCCTGTGATTGTTTTGATTATGTTGTGTGCCTGATGCCTAGTTTGTAAGTCCGCTCCATTAGGCTATAGGGCTATAAAAACGAATACAGGTCTGAGTAGGTGATAGGGACTTGAACCCAACCGGGGACCAAGCGACGATGAGCAGCCCATTCACGCCCGAAGAAGTGAAGATCCTTGAATATCTTTAGTTTATTATATTTCCATAGCTAGACTTATTTCTTGTTATTTAATTGTGTTATATTTTGTATTTTTTTGATATCTTGCCTTTGCAAGATATCGTTTGGGTCTAGTTTACAATATTCTCGAGTTTTCTTGTCGGTTCTTTCCCGAGATGAACTAGGAAGGTCGAACCATCTAGGGTTGTGGATTCTATAAATACTAGAATCCCATAGATAATTAAATCATTGAGAAATATGAATTAACTTCTATTCTCATTCTTGGTTCCAAAACCTAGCACTCCAACTAGGTTTATCTCCCTTTTGTTCTTGTTACAAACGTGTGATCAGTCCCGATAGAACGAGGTTCTATCAATTGGTGCTTTACATTGATTACTCTCCCCCCATCAAAATTGATCTCTCAAAATCCCTCAATCTTCCTCACGCCAGTTCACACAAATCTTTCTCCAATCTGTCAAAAGCTCATTGCACCCAGATTTTTCTCTACATACCACCTCTTCTCCAGGAATCACACCAACATACTTCTCCCACAAGTTCGATGATGATGGAAACAGCCGCCAACAGAAAAATTGAGGAAACCCTCACCAAACTGTCAGCCTCCGTCACCATCGCGAGAGCGAAGGAGCCACCAGACCAACAACTAGTCGCAACATCTACATCTCCACGCAGTTGGGCGTTCCTTCCATCGGTCACTAAAGCACCGCTTGTGCCCGAAACCCTACCACGCCTCCGTCTCAAACCTCCACGTTTTGACGGAGAGAATGCCCTGGATTGGATTAATAAGATCCAAACATACTACAACCAAGACTACACACCGTTAGATGATCGTCTTTATCTTACACAATATTTATTCGATCCACCAACATCAGATTGGATGGAGTATTGGGTGGAAAATAACAAAGGAAAGGGTTGGGATGACTTCTTGTTGGCCTTAAAGCAACGATTCAATCCTGATTTGTACGACTACGTCAGTCGATTGGCTACTCTCCGACAAGCTTCTACAGTCGAAGCCTATCAAGCATCGTTCGAATCATTGCTACTTCTCACATCGGGGGATGCGACACTATCCTCTTTGTTCATTGCGGGTCTCAAATCCCCGCTGAAGCAGGTAGTCCTCATGCGACGGCCTAGCACACTCAAGGAAACTTTCGCCATCGCCCAGAAATTAGACCAGCGACAACCCAACCGCACAACGGCGTTTCCAGTCGTGAACCGAGAGCCCATTCGCCCGCCACCGCAGCGAAACGAGGTCACACAACAGGTATTTGCTCCGCCTTTCTTTGACGTGGCAGTTTCATGTGTGGTTGATGACAATCAATTAGATGTTCTACCGTCAAATGAGTTAATGGATTCTTCGTTTGGAAATAAATTGGAGGTGGATTTGGTTGAGAATAATGCCCTCGTTGGCATAGATTGCACAGTGAACTCTAATAGGGTGCTTGACTTGAAGCATGGTCAGGGAGAGTGTGAGGAGTCGAGGAAGAAGATTCACACATTGTCGATCCCACTGAATCTTGAGGTTGAGGGCCCGGTGCGTCTTTCGGATTCTGAATTATTTGCGGAGATTTTACTGACAGAGAATGATGACACGGGACTGCCCTGCCGAACAGCCCACTCTTCCTCGTCTTTCGAGTCATCGGCTGATGAGGATCAAGTTGTCCGTGCTTCTCATTTGAGCAGCTCTAGCTTAGATATTGTTGACCATTCTCCTCCAGTGCATTCAGGAATTCCCAAAAGGGTTGAAGCTTCCGAAAGCTCCAATAGCTTGAATCATCGTTCGACATCAGTATGTTCCGATTCTGATACTGGATTTCACATGAAGCTTGTTAAATGGTGTGATGATGAAGATGACGATGGTTTTCTTTATGTTGAATCTGCACAATCTGTGAAAGATTTTCCATATTCAGCAACTCCTACACTTTCTTATAGTGATGATACGAAGTCTTATGACACTCAATTGGGTGAAGGTATTGACACATCGATTCTGCAGCCACATCTGCTTACCCTTGAGGTGGAGAGTTATCTCTTGGATTTGATGAATTCCAAGATGATGGAGATGCCCTTTTCTGGAAATGCCGAATGGGACCAGAGATTACATGATGCGAATCGAGACATGTTTAGTGCCATATTCAATATTGTTGCTTTTCTAGTTCGTGCACCTGAGTGCTATTCAGGTAACAAATATGGGCACATAGGATTTTACTTGATGGAGAAGGGAGCTGTGATACTCTTCAATTTGGTAGAGACGAAGGAGTTCACATATTTGACCCAGGAGCCCTTGAAGTGAGAGTTGGTTCTATGGGTTCCTTTGCAGTTTTTATGGTTCTGGATCACGACAAGTGGAATGTTGCATATGGGGAAGCTAGTATCCGGCTGGGCGATAGTCGAATCGGTGAGAGCTCAAGCAGACCTCAGTCTTGCCCACAATTCCAGCAGGTTCAACTGTGTAAGCAATCGGTTTTGGTGATAGAGAACAGACATGAGAATAGATCTACAAACATGACGCTGTTCGAGGTCTTGGAAATGGACGAGGATGGATACTCTCTGGTGTTTCACATGACAAACTTTCATTTTGTGACGTCGTTTCTGTGGGGACGATGGCCTTCCGTGGTGGCAAATGCTGATCGTGAAGTAGCTGAAGCAACTATGGAGGACCAATCAAATGACTGTGTAGACACTAAGGTATCTTGTGAGGCTGTAGCAGAAATCAGCAATGAGCATGAAGCCATTGAAGCTGGAATTTCTGGCCTGAATGTGGCAGATGTGATGATACGATTTCCAAATTCTACTCATTCCTATCAATCGGGTGGCGAAGATCCTTCACCGAGTGTTGTCGATCTTTATGCACCATATAATGATTGTGGTCCTTTACATGTAGGTGAACAGGTGTTGGAGCTAGAATCATTTTGGTTTAAGGATAGAATGTATGTGCTGCCATCATCTCAGTCAGATATGAAGAAGAATGAGGAAGATGATATGTTTACTGAAATTTATAAGATTCTTCATAGCTATTTTGACTCCCACCTTGAGGGCAAAGTGGATTTCAACCGTGGGGGAGTTGATAGGGACTCGAACCCAACCGGGGACCAGGTGACGATGAGCAACCCATTCACGCCCGAAGAAGTGAAGATCCTTGAATATCTTTATATTATATTTCCATAGCTAGACTTATTTCTTGTTATTTAATTATGTTATATTTTGTATTCTTTTGATATCTTGCCTTGCAAGATATCGTTTGGGTCTAGTTTACAATATCCTCGGGTTTTCTTGTCGGTTCTTTCCCGAGATGAACTAGGAAGGTCGAACCGTCTAGGGTTGTGGATTCTATAAATACTAGAATCTCATAGATAATTAAATCATTGAGAAATATGAATTAACTTCTATTCTCATTCTTGGTTCCAAAACCTAGCACTCCAACTAGGTTTATCTCCCTTTTGTTCTTGTTACAAACGGTGTGCTCAGTCCCGATAGAACGAGGTTCTATCAGTAGGGCCGCAAACCCTATCAGGCTAGTGTACACCGTTGGGATCGGGAGCCATCCTTGCTAGTCGGCCGGTCTCGTGGACGAATAGTGTGGCCACACTTTCGTCGCACTATGGAATTGTTGGTTGTTAAGAAAATGGGAGGAATTGTTTGACTGGCAAGTCTATGAAATTATTTTGTGATACTCGATGATATTCTTTTATAAATGCAAACTCGAGTTCACTATGGTAAGGATGTCATATCTATTAAAATGTTTTGGCATGAGTCCACTGGGTATGTTTAAAATACTCAGCCGTGCATGTGTTTTCCCTATGTGCAGGTTGAGCGGCGACGAGCGGTTGGCGGTGTTGAGCAAACTTTAATTGAATAATATGGTCATTTGAAACTTCGAGTGTAGTTGTGTCTTCATACATGGCTTCACCCTTCTCTTGGATGCTTCCGCTGAAACATGAAACTTATTGTCGTTTGTTGAGTTTGAATTTATTCCTTTTGGTTTAGAATATTGAGACATAATGCGTTTTGGATTATATTATACCCTTGGCTTTTGAGCATGATTTATGATATCTATTTATCATTGGTTTTTCTTGATTAAGTCATTTTCTTATTGCTTAAATAGTTCATTAATTACTTTGGACAAATCCCTTTAAATGAAACTCTAGCCTATGTTCTTATTGCATTTAAGTCCGCTTAGGTAGCGATCGCCGTATTTATTATACCCTAGAAAATCGGGCTGTTACATACGCTCTGAAGCACGCAATCTTTAGCCCACTTCAAAACCCTATTGTAGTTTTCATCATTCCGTAGTAATTCTTCAAAGCTCTTTCCCACGTCCGCCACTTTCACCTCGTCATCAACTGCTTCCGACAAAGATTTGATCTCGACCTCCAAGCTGCAAGCTGCACTATAAACGCTATCGAGATCTGTCACGATGGGTCGGGCGACCATTATCATATGATCAATTATCTCCTTGTGTTTTTTCACTTCAGTCTCACGCTTCATGAAAATGGATTGGTGCCATTTCCCGAGCGCGGTGTACAGAATGGAGGCTGCAGCAGCTGCCGCTCCGATCCCTGCCCTTGCCCATACCCTCATGGGAATGACATTCGCCGCAGCAAAGGCATCCACGGCCGCGCATATCATGGCTGCTGCATTGAATAAAACAGAAAACACTTTTTTGGAGACAGCAATGGTGTCACGAGTCAGCCGTCCGCTCGCCTGAAGGAGATTAGGAGACCACTCCGGTGCAGCAGATAGAGGAGAGCGACTTTGACACCGGAGATAGTGGAAGCAGGGAACCGGAGAGAACCATCGCTAAAGACCGTTCGCACCGTCAAAGGCGCCAACCGGATCATTTCGCGGACTTCACCAAACATTGAAGGAGAGAGCGTAGTATTTATTTAGTTGGTTTATTTCTATTTATTTGACATTAGTATTTTGGGATTTATTAATGTAATTTTAATTATTTAGCGTCGAGCGGATTATAAGCTCCTTTCTGAGTTTTTTTCGTTGATTCTTTCCCAGTAGGTCGAAATCAACCCTAGGTCCTAGATATAAATAGGCGTGTATTTTATTTCAATCTTTACGGAATAAAATAGTTTCACGCAAATTTACTTTCTTCTTCGTTCAAACCCTAATTCTTATCGTGGGCGATCGTCGGGCAAGAGTTCCCGCGACTTCACGGAGGAATTGACGTATGTTGGGGAGTTCTTCCTTGACAAAAGGAATGGAGCAGCTTAGTGAAGTTCGTGTTCATGGATTTTAGCTTCTTTGCCATCATCAGATGTTTGGAACGGAGACGAGATATATCATGGAAGAAGTTTTGAACAATTGAGGTAGGATCATTTACAGGTAGCTCATTGTCTGTAGGGTTGAGATGTTGTTGGAGCACTGAGCAGAACTCGGGCAAGTTGAAGTTGTTGACATAGCAGCTGCGGACAAACTCCACCAATTTTTCATTATTTGTATCGTCGTTCTGCATATCATGAAACGCCGAAACCAATTCTTCGGCCATGGGGTATATATATATAGGCATTGCCAGTTGGTTGTATTGGAGAGCTGTGATGAGCGGCGGCGGAGGAGGACTGAGAAGGGGCTGGGGAAATTAATGTGAGGATGCTGGTGGAGATCTTTGATAGAATAATTGTTACTCCCAAGTTATGTGTACATATATACGAAAGTTTTTCGCCATGACACTTTTCTTCGTCACGATAGAAAGATTGACGAAGCTTCGCAGCTGAAGGTGTGGACCTTGTCACAGCTTTCTCACATAATAGATCCTTTGGTATTTAAACACCTTAATCAACAATTAAATTTAAGACCAACTCGATGTAGAAATAAAACCTTACTAACAATTAAATGTACCCCGTTTAAACTGCAAATACGTTTAGCCACAAAACAACTCGATGCATACACAGTATTAACACGTAAATGGACTCCATCGTAGAAGCTTCCCACAAATAGAATTAGAAGGGCAAGGGAATGGGTTTTTGTTGAGAACTCTAAAGTAGAAATCACATCAAAATGGCTGGTCATTATCAATTAAAATTTTAAGGTACGTATATTATTGTCTTAGTATACATTAATTAAATCATGTTTTCATAAAGAAGAATTTATTATTATACTCCTTTTATCCTATTAAAAATAACTCACTTCTTTTTTTATCCGTCCCAATAAAAATCACCTTAGTTATCGATCGTGTTCATTGATTACAGTTCTCTCGAAGACCATCTCATAAACTCACATCTCCGTCTACTCGACCTTCGCGGCCTCGCGAAACGCAGTAAAAAATTGAAGTTATGAGACTTACAAACCAAGCACTTGTTAAAAAAAAAAAAAAAATTAGAAAACAATTGGAATTCAAAGAGTAGTGCATCTATATTTTAATTCTAACATCATATGCCAACTATCCATATTAAAAGTAGAATAAAATAAATCTTTTTTTAAAAATAACCAAACGGATATTACTAGAAAATTGATTTTTTATGGCACTTCAAAATGCCACCAGAAATATGTTAACATTACAATTTATTTATAGTGGCACTTGAAGCAAGTGCCAACCCCATTGCATGTAATGATAGATCATGTGTAAGTAAAGATCAATCATTGCTATACTCAAAAAATGTGAATCACATCTAATGGCACTAGAAATTGCCACAACACGTTCTTTTAGACTACACCAATATACCTGGATGAAATTTAGAGAATACCCCACATAAATATATATTATTACCATTTAATCCTGCATTTATATAATTTACATTCTAGTCCACAAATTTTTTTAATTTATATTTACATCCTTCAAATACTTAAAATTTACTCCCTCTGTCCCAAGGAAGATGACCCCTTTCTTGGGCGGCACGGGATTTTATGCAACTTTATTTTGTGTGTTAAATGGAGAGAGTAAAGTAAGAGAGAGGAGATAAAGTAGAGATAAATGGATTTTCATTATAAGTAATGGGTCATCTTGGTTGGGACAAACCAAAAAAGAAAGTGGATCATCTTCAACGGGACGGAGGGAGTACATTTTACCTTTATATGCATATATAATATTTCAATTTCATTTCTAACATATAAAAAGTTCATATTAAACTATAATTTTTCATCCAACAAAACTACATAAACAACTCATTAAAATAAAATGCCATATTTAAGTAACAAAAATTCCAAGTATCTAATGCCAAAATGTAATGTGTGTTTTTACACGCATACTAAACATATTAAGTGTTGTTCATCTTCTATATAGTAAAAACTGTAAAGTCCTATCCATCCAAAAGTGCATAACATATTTGCACGAGACATGCTTGTTTCTTTAAGATATGTGAGTCTCTTATATCTGTCAAATGAGCAAATGTTCTCTACGACGCAACCTGAAACATTTCAGTTTTAAAATTTAGAGTTACTACATAAACCAACGTACTATGTACAAGAAGAATGAAAAAACTGAAAGAAATAAACTATATCAAAGAATAAAATATAACTAAATGGGATAACATGTCAGAAAATGGATGCACAAAAACTTTGTAAATGAGGTCGGTTACCTATGAATCTTGATTTAATAGAGGTGTATACCCTCCAAAAATCCATCACTCTTTTCTGCTACAAATATCCAAAGAGATGATTAAAAAATAAGTACTTAAGAACACAAGTATTCCAGAAAAAAGCAGATTATTATGTGTATAAAGTGTCCAAATCTAACTGGAGCAATATATGTTCTGCCATGAAAAGAATTTAACAAAGGAAAACCTGCTATTTTCAAACTTCTTCTAAAGGCACTTGAAGCCTTGAAGAGTTGATAATGATGTTGGTTCCTCTAATGCTTGATCACCATTATGAAGATCACTCATATTCAACTATTCCATACGTCCCTATAAATTATATAAATACGATGAAGTTCAAAAACATGTGCCCAAAGAAACTCTAAGAAGTTATGCATTATATAGTTGATCAAAACAATTGGCAGTTGATCTTAGAATGAGAAATATAATGATAAAAGATGACAAAAAGTACCAGATTCTTAAATACTGTACAAGCATTCTTTGCCACCATATTGGTCCTGTAAGATAAGTTCCAACTACTACTGCTAGAATCATCATTAAGGTCTTACCATCAACCCCTGGGAAGTAGCTTTTGCAATGCATCTTTGTTCCCATTTCTATACACATTTTACCACCATTTACATGGTGTTGTTGGTCAAAAGCTGTTAGTTTCGGAGGAAGAAAACAAGAACAAAGAATACCACTTAAATACTAAGGACGCATAATTTACATAATACACTTAGATTCAATGCTTCAAAAAATTAAAACTGAATAGTAAAATATAAGTTAGTTGTTTCAACATAATCATTAATATTTATAACTTACAACACCAAGTATTTCAACAACATATTCACATTCATCTACTTCTTAACTTTCAATGAACTCAAACCAGAATAGAACTTCCAGAAATTCAACATATCCTCAAGTAAATGTCTGTCATGGTCATATTACTATCTGATTAATAAACCAATAAGCAAATACTATGAATCACAATCAATACTAAGCATATATATTCACATCAACTAATATTGAAACTTAATTAATATAAGACAAATTATTTATAGATGTTTATTCTACTAACTTACTGTAAGTATATGGTGGATCCTAACTAGAGGGACAAAATCTGAATTATCAAATACTAAATGCATCTATGAGTGTTTAAACTTTTTATAAACCATACTACAACCTTTGAACACTAAAAACCAAAAAATGAAAACTACCAAGCAAGATAGCATCATAGCTAAGGTCCAGAGCCGCCATAAACAACTACCTATTAAAAAATTCAACTTTTCCCCTCCCAAAAAAGGGATGTGAACTAACAAGCACACAAACATAAGAAACTTTAGTACCATATATAAGCACTATTTGTTGAAGCAGCTGCAGCAGAAAGTAAGCCATTATTCATGCTCTCATGTTTTTCAAATCCTGGAAACGAAAACACAGCAAATATAGCCTACTTAGCCTACTTAGTTCCAAATACGTACAGGATTCCACAGTAACGGTGACAAACTACTCCAATTGTGAAAAAAAATCAAAAAGCAGTAGCACCAAAAATTTTAAAGCATGACTGCAACAAGCACAAAACATTTCCTTCACAACTGTTGCTTCACACATAGCAAATAAGGAGCATTTACAAGAAGAAATAAGGAACATATATTAGTACATTGTTTTGTGATTGCACAGAAACTTGTGAGGATCCTTATTTTGTCACTAGAATTGAAATAACTATTTGTATACGAAGTTAGGAGACCTTCTGATACGGCTATGGGTATACAAGGGAAGGCAAGAGTCGAGAGTGATACAGGTATAGAGGTGCAAGAGAAGGCAGGAGCTGGGACAGATTTAGAGGGTGAAGCGCAGCAGAACGTGCAGCAGAAAGTGAAGGGAAAAGGGAAGCAGCGGGGGCGGATGGCGGAGAGGAGCCCAAGGCCGCGACGTCAAGCCCGAACTCCCGCACGTTATCGGGACTTCGTGTCTTACTAGAGTTATTTATTTTAGAAGTTTTATTTTCATTATTATTATTGATACTTTGTTTTTGCTTAAACAATTAGTTATTTATTAGTTGAGTCGAGCGGATTATAAGCTCCTTTTCGGGTTTTCTTTGTTGGTTCTTTCCCGGAATGCAAAAGAGAGTCGAACCAACCCTAGGGTCCGTAGTATTATAAATAGGGATTCATAAATCATTAATCATATCAGAAATTATCCCTAAACTTTATCTTTTACTTTACGTTTTTTTCTTTCGTTGTGTTCTCAAACTCTAGCTAGGGTTTTTCTTGGTTGCTCGACGGATTGTGCATCCGCGAACGGACCTAATCCCCGCCGATACGAACGTTCTTCGTATCATTTGGTGCTTCATTGACGTACTCATGACGACCACAAAGTCCAGCACGAGTGGTGTGGACACGCGCGACGCCTCTGGTTCGGAGTCGATTCCGATCCCTTCGCTGTCAACGTTGTCATCCCAACTACAGTGGCTGACGACGGTAGTCGGCCTTCTGGAATCGCGCTTAGTCGCATCTGAGGAATCTTCTTTGGACATTCTGATGTCTAGACCACAGCCGGCTCCCCCCTTTTCATGGCCGCTGTTGACGTCCTCTGCGATTCCGACATCGCAACACACTACAGGAGTGTCGGCGGTATTCACACAGTCATTCCTTCCGCCTGTGACATCTCAGTATCTTGCAGGGTTTAGCAGCATAGGGTTCACGATTCCGCAAACTCAGCCCATTCCGCGACCGCAGTCTACTGCGTGGTCTATGGGATCCATACCGGAGACAACGCGGCTGCCTTTATTTGGCCAGCCGTTGTTACAGGGAAGTCCGGCGTACAGACCACCAGTCCCGAAACCCCAGATGGTGAACCCGGGATCATGTTGGGGCCCGCCCCCTTCGAGACCTCAGTTTGGGAACATGTACCAGGAACCGAAGCATTCAAGAGTGAAACTGGAGCCGCCTCATTTTGATGGGCTGGAAACAAACAACTGCATCCGCAGTGTGCACTACTATTTCGATCACATCGGTACTCCGGTAGAACAACGTCTGCATTATGTGATTCCACTTTTCGATCCTCCAGTGGCAGATTGGATTTGGAGTTATTGTGCTAGCCATGAATCTGCGACGTGGTTCGAATTCTTGGATGACGTGCGTCGTCAGTTTGACCCTACTTGCTACCAAAGCCACATTGGGTTACTTTCGAAACTAACACAGACTGGCACTATTGCGGAGTATCAGACCGCTTTCGAAGCTTTGCAGGATAAGATTGTTGCCCAGATCATGTGCTACTGGAGTTATATATTGCAGGCTTGCGACAACCGCTGCGGGGAGAGGTCCAGCTCCACCAACCGTCGTCCCTGGCATCGGCGTTTGCCCTGGCTAAACATCTCACAGCGTGTAGACCGGAGCAATTCGAGCCACCACCGCCAATGCCTTGTCGTCAATGGGTTCAGCGTGATTCAAGAACAAGTATTGTTGCTTCATCAGGGAACCCCACTATGGCATCTAACTCACATTCGGGAGGACGCTCGACGACGCAACCATCCAGGTCAACCGATATTTCCAAACTTCCGATTGTGCGGATTTCTGCGGCGGATAAGGCAGATAGAACAAGAAGAGGAGTGTGCTGGTACTGTGAGGAGAAGTGGGCGCCCACCCACGTATGCAAACACAAGTTCCTAGCGTATATGGGGGTGGATGAGGACAACGACGAGTTGGTCGACAAGCTGGAGGAACATCAAGGATTGGATGAGGTGTTGATCTCAGAAGACTTGTCCCATATCCGTGCACTTGACGGTCGACCGAGAACTAAAGCCATGACTTTGGAGGGCACGATTTCATCATCTAAGGTGACGGTGTTAGTCGACTCAGGTAGCACGCACGATTTCTTACATCCGAGTAGGGATGTCAGTGCAGCCCGAACCCGATGGGCTGGCCCAAAAAACCCGCCAAAATTACAGGGTTAGGGTCGAGAAGTATAAACCCGATAATGAATCGGGCTTAACGGGCTAGCCCTATAGGGCTATCGGGTTCTATCGGGCTGGCCCGACGGGCTACCGGGTCAGCCCGTCGGGTTATATAAAAACCTTATAAATTATTATATTAAATGCCTGGTATCAATATGACTCTTAGTCTTCCACTTAAATTTTTTTTTTTTTTAAATGACGTTTCCACTTTCACTTTCTGGATCCCACAATATTCTCAACATCCTAAATTCACTTTCACGGTTTCACCTCCAGTCCGTCTCACTTCACTTTCAAGTTTGATCAGGTGCTTTCACAGTTTCACCGCCACCATCTAACTCCTCTTTCAAGTTTCATTTGGTGCGCTCTCTAATCTCCCCCTTCTCTTTCTTTTTATTTATTTGTGTATCAGTGCATGTCTGTGTTCATATAAATATGTTTGATAATTTAATTTCTACAGTATTTTTAAAAGTTCTATCCTTTCCGTATATTCTTATATATCTATAGACATGCAAAAGTGAATTTTTTTGTTAGGATTTAAAAATTGGATTTGCACTTTTTTGTTAAAACCCTAACTTACCGGATTTGTTTAATGAATAATGTATTGCTTTTGTTTTTTAGCTACTGTTTGATTAGTTGCTTCATTACTAAATCCACATTTTTTAATTAAATATTGATAGCATTCACTTTATATAGTATGTGTTTTAGAACTCTATACTAAACAAATATAGGTGATTATTGATTACAGCTGATGCAAAACAGAGGCATTTTAGTTAGTTTATATATTGGTTATACTTATACATGATTATTTTATTAGTGATTAATCAATGCTAATAATATTTATATTTATAATGCAGATTTATAATTGTTAAGAATGGAAGATTCTTCTCCAACAATTAATACTGAAAATGTGGAGACTCCAGGTGATTCCAAGCCTAAGAAGAGACTAAAGACTTCTGATGTTTGGAATAACTTTACAAATGAAGAACCCGACAAAAATGGGAAGAATGTCAAGTGCAATCATTGTCTTCAAAGATGGAAATATGAAGGTACGAAAATGGGAACTTCCACTCTTAGTCGCCATATGTTGGTTTGTAAGAAGAAACCGAATTTTGGAGATGCGGGTGCTATGCTTATTAATCATGATGGCAAGTTAAAGGGTAAGGATAATGTGATAGACCCAAAAATATGCCGAGAATTGATGATTAAAGTATCAGTTGCACATAATCTTCCATTAAAGTGGGTTGAATATAGCGAAATGCGAGTTTTTTTGAAGTATTTGAACCCGGATATGAGGTTTATCTCTAGAAATACGCATGCCTCGGATGTGATGAAGTTGTATGAATCCGAAAAGAAAAAATTGAAGATAAGATTGAGTAGTCTTCCTGGAATGTTGTGCTTGACTTCTGATATTTGGACTGCTTGTACTAATTCGGGATATATTTGTTTGACTGCACATTTTGTGGATGAAACATGTAAATTGAATAGCAAAATACTTGCATTTTGTTCAATGCCTCCTCTACATAATGGAGCTGAATTAGCTCAAAAGATTTCTGACATTTTGGTGGATTGGAACATAAATAGGAAAGTCTTTTCTCTGACTTTGGATAATGCTTCTGCTAATAATTCCATGGTGAAATTGTTGAAAACAAGACTTCAGTTGCAAAACTCATTATTGTGCAATGGGGAATATTTTCATGTGAGATGTTGTGCACATATCCTGAATCTTATCGTACAAAAAGGTTTGAAAGTAGTTAGTGATGCTTTAGATAAAATTAGAGCAAGTATCAAATATGTAAAAGCATCAGAAGCGAGAATGATCAAGTTTAAGGAATGTGCACGAAAAGTTGATATTGAATTTACTACTTCATTGTGCATGGATGTGCCTACACGTTGGAATTCCACGTATTTGATGCTTGTCAGTGGAATTAAATATCAACGGGTATTTTCTATGCTTGAATGTGATGATTTAGATTATAAACATTGCCCAACAGAGGAAGAGTGGGAAAGAGGAAAAGTTATGAGTGAATTCTTGGAGCCATTTTATGAAATAACTAATTTATTTTCTGCTACATCCTATCCTACTTCCAACTTGTATTTTATGGAAGTATGGAATATTGCTCAATTGTTGGAGATGAATTCTAGAAGTCATGATGAAGTGGTAAGGTCTATGTCTCTTTTGATGAAATCAAAGTTTGAGAAATATTGGGAAGATTATAGCGACATTCTCTCCATGGGAGCCGTGTTTGATCCAAGAATGAAGTTAAAACTTGTGGAGTATTGTTACTCAACACTTGATCCTCTTTCAAGTGAGGACAAAGTCAATAGGTTGAAGATGAAAATGTATGATCTGTACGATGAGTACAAGAAAAAAAGTGTTGATGCATCTTCGATTAAAATTCCTCAATCTAGTGGAAGTTCTAATTCTGAAGGTGGAGAATCTAAATTCATGGAAGGAGGGGGAAGGAAAGCATTGAGAATGAAACCAAGAGTACTTGCTGTAAGTAATCTTATTTTCTTTAAATATTTGTTGTACTTGCTGCAGCCTATAAGTTATCTTATTTTCTTTAAATATTTGTTATATTTGTATCTAAAGTAATTTCATTTTATCTTTTTTACTTACATTTTAATGTTATTGCTATAGGGATATAAGAGTTACAAAGGACTAACTTCTGATACAAAGTCAGCATTGGATGTGTATTTGGAAGACCCCCCGATGGATGAAGATGCTGAAATCGATTTGCTTAAGTATTGGAAAGAGAAGTCATCCCGTTTTGGAGTACTTGCTAGGATGGCGTGTGACGTGCTTAGTATTCCTATAACAACGGTAGCATCCGAATCTTCCTTTAGCATTGGAGCACATGTCTTAAACAAATACCGAAACAGACTCCTTTCCGAAAAAGTGCAAGCTTTTATATGCACACGTAATTGGTTGCATGGGTATCCTGATGGTAAGATTTACTTTTTGTTATAAAATTCTAAACTTTCAAACTATATTTTATTTTATGTTAACATTGTAATTTTGTTAATAGAAAATGGAGATTCTGAAGATGATGAGGAGGAAGCTAATGATCAAGCTAAAGTGTCAAAGCTTATCGACTTGGAAGAATGTCATTCAAATATTTAGATTTATTTTGAAACATGGACTTTTTTTAGAACTTGTGGTTGAACACTAAACAGTTTATCTTTAATTTTTTGTTATGCAATCTTAGATTATGTCATGAATATTTTAGATTTTTAATATATTACTTTTCTTATATATTGACTTATATTTTATTTTTTATATAATAATTTATTATAGAATATAAATATAACATTTTTAAAAGTTATATAAGTGTTAATTTTAATTATTTGCTTAAAAATCCGATTAGCCCGCTGGGCTAGCCCGAAACCCGAAGGTTTAGGGTTAGGGTTGAAATTTTAGAACCCGATAAAATTTCAGCCCGATAAGCCCGCACCCGATAAGCCCGCAACCCGAGTAGGGCTGGCCCGATTGACATCCCTACATCCGAGGGTGGCGGAACGTTTGCACTTACCACTAACCAAGATCCGCCCGTTTAGAGTATATGTGGGGAACGACGAGTCTATTTTTTGCACTCATGTCAGCAAGGAAACAGAGTTGATCCTGCAGGGTAAGCAATTTTTCATCGATTTATACGTTCTGCCGGTTCATGAGCTCGATGTTATACTTGGTATGGAATGGTTGGAGTCCTTGGGCAGGGTAACACACGATTACATCAGCAAATCGATGGAATTCATTAAAGATGATAGAAGGGTGGTGCTGCAGGGCATTCAGCGAGCCCCACGACAGATTTCAGCCAATTCTTTGGCTACTTTTATGACTCATTCGACGGAGGTAGACTTGTACGAGTTAGTGGCACTTGACACATCGCCAGATCAGCCACCGGCGGCTGACGAAGTGGTATTTCCAGATGATTTACCAGCTGACATCTTGAGGGTGTTACAAGATAACAGGGCGGTCTTTAACATTCCCGTGGGTCTTCCCCCGGAGCGGCAATTTGATCACAGAATCCATTTAATGCCGGGATCTAAGCCAGTTAATGTGAGGCCTTATCGCTATCCGTATTTCCAAAAAAACGAGATAGAGAAACAGGTCCGCGAGATGCTTGAGCAGGGAGTAATTCAGAGGAGCCATAGCCCATTTTCGTCCCCGGTTTTGCTGGTCAGAAAGAAGGATGGTACATTCCATTTTTGTGTAGATTACAGAGCTTTGAACAAATCTACTATTCCAGATCAATTTCCGATCCCCACGGCAGATGAGTTGTTTGACGAGCTTGGGGCAGCACGGTATTTCACCAAGTTGGATCTCCGTTCCGAGTATCACCAAATACGTATGACTCGGGAGGATATTTTTAAAACGGCCTTTCGGACGCATGATGGCCATTTCGAGTTTTTGGTCATGCCCTTTGGGTTGACAAATGCGCCTTCAACTTTTCAAGCCGCGATGAATAGCATTTTCCAGGGCCTGCTTCGGAAGTCGGTCATCGTCTTCTTCGATGATATATTGGTCTATAGCCTAGACCTCACCTCGCACGCCAACCATTTGAGAGAAGTACTGCAGACTTTGGCAGGGAACAGCTTCTTTGTGAAGATTACCAAGTGTTCTTTTTGTTGCACGAAGGTCGAATATTTGGGACACTTGATAGAAGGCGGCTGCTTGAAGGCCGATCCGGGCAAGATCGAGGCAATGTTGGCTTGGCCGAAACCATTGACTCCTAAGCAATTGAGGGGGTTCCTGGGCCTCACAGGGTATTATAGAAGATTCGTAGCTCACTATGCGCACATTGCAGCACCATTGATGGACTTACTCAAGAAGGAGGCATTTAATTGGTCACCTGTGGCGGACAAGAGCTTTGCAGACTTGAAGAAGGCTATGACGGAGACACCTGTGTTGCGATTGCCTGATTTTAATCGCACCTTTTATGTGGAAACTGACGCTTCTGAGTTCGTTATAGGCGCGGTTCTCCTGCAGGATGGACACCCGTTGGCTTTTTTCAGCAAGAAGCTGGGACCACGCCGTCGCTGTGCCTCGACATACCACAAAGAGTTGTATGCGATTGTGGAAGCGGTGCAGAAGTGGCGGCAGTATTTGCTGGGCCGCGAATTTGTCATACGAAGCGATCAGAAAAGCTTGAAGGATTTATTGCAGCAAGTCATCCAAACTCCGGAACAGCATCTATATGTGCGCAAATTGATGGGGTTTAAGTTCACAATAGAGTATAAGACTGGAGCGTCGAACAAGGTGGCAGATGCGCTATCGCGTCGGGACGAGGACGCCGCTCTTTTGACTGCAATTGCCCAGCCGATTCCTGACTTAATCGGGCTGCTGAAACAGGAGACGAATTCAGCGGAGGATTTGTCAGCGCTACGACAAGCGATTGAGGCAGGGTCAGCCCCCCGAAATGTGACGTTTTGTGACGGGTTGGTGTATTTTGGGAGGAGGATCTATGTGAGCAGTGCATCGCAGTTTAAAGAGGCATTGTTGTTCGAACATCACGACACGCCGCAGGCCGTCACCCGGGATTTGAACGAACGCTTCGGCGTTTGGCGGCTGCTTTCTACTGGTCGGGGATGTCTCGCGATGTTAAGAGATATGTGGCAGCGTGTGTGGAGTGCCAAACCACTAAATACTCAACACAGAAGCCTGCAGGACTATTGCAGCCTCTCCCGATCCCGTCACAAGTTTGGGAAGATGTTTCAATGGATTTCATTACATGTCTTCCGTTGTCAAGGGGATTCACGACCATTATGGTGGTGGTAGACCGTCTGTCGAAGTATGCTCATTTCGCCCCACTGCCGGCGCGGTTTGACGCCTTGAGGGTGGCTCGGCTGTTTATTGACACAGTTGTGAAGCATCATGGCTTCCCGAAATCCTTGGTGTCTGATAGGGATCCAATTTTCCTTAGTGACGTGTGGGATGCTATGCTAACATTGAGCGGGACGAAACTCCATTTTTCAACAGCATACCATCCCCAGTCGGATGGACAGACGGAAGTTCGAAATAGGGGCCTAGAGCAGTATTTGAGGGCCTTTACGGCTGATAAGCCAACGAATTGGGCAAATTTTTTGCCTTGGGCGGAACTTGCATTGAATTGTTTCCATAATGCGTCGCTTGGGACGTCACCATTTAGAGCATTGTATGGCAGACATCCTCCAGCTTTGATCGCAGCTCAGCCCTCTGCAACGACCCCGCCAAAGGTAGCAGATCTGATTGTGCAGCGGGGCGCTTTATTGGTGGAACTCCGGCGTAATCTGGAGCGGGCCCAGCAGCGCATGGCTGAGGCGGCAAACCGTCACCGCCGGGACGTTTCGTATGAAGTAGGCGACAAGGTGTTGCTTAAACTGCAGCAGTATCGACAACACTCGGTGGCGAAACAGCTTTCTAACAAGCTGGGACGTCGATTCTTTGGTCCATTTGAAGTCACAGAGAAGATAGGACCAGTGGCGTATCGCCTTAAGCTTCCGGAGGGTTCTCGGATACACGATGTGTTCCATGTCAGTTTGTTGAGACCGTTTGTGGAGGGGGCTAAGGTGCCAGCAGAGATTGCATTTCTGGAGGAGTTCGTTGGGTCACGCCCTGTGATGCGGCCGGTAAAAATATGGGAGCGTCGGACCGTTATGCGGAAAGGTGAGCCCCGTGAGGAGGCTTTAGTTCAGTGGCCAGTGGATGGGGAGAAGTCGTGCACCTGGGAACCGTTGGAAGAAGTAGTTAGTCGCTTTCCATTCCTCCTTGAGGACAAGGAGCCACTTATCGGGGAGGGAGTTGATACGACTATGGGTATACAAGGGAAGGCAAGAGTCGAGAGTGATACAGGTATAGAGGTGCAAGAGAAGGCAGGAGCCGGGACAGATTTAGAGGGTGAAGCGCAGCAGAACGTGCAGCAGAAAGTGAAGGGAAAAGGGAAGCAACGGGGGCGGATGGCGGAGAGGAGCCCAAGGCCGCGACGTCAAGCCCGAACTCCCGCACGTTATCGGGACTTTGTGTCTTACTAGAGTTATTTATTTTAGAAGTTTTATTTTCATTATTATTATTGATACTTTGTTTTTGCTTAAACAATTAGTTATTTATTAGTTGAGTCGAGCGGATTATAAGCTCCTTTTCGGGTTTTCTTTGTTGGTTCTTTCCCGGAATGCAAAAGAGAGTCGAACCAACCCTAGGGTCCATAGTATTATAAATAGGGATTCATAAATCATTAATCATATCAGAAATTATCCCTAAACTTTATCTTTTACTTTACGTTTTTTTTTTCTTTCGTTGTGTTCTCAAACTCTAGCTAGGGTTTTTCTTGGTTGCTCGACGGATTGTGCATCCGCGAACGGACCTAATCCCCGCCGATACGAACGTTCTTCGTATCACCTTCTTAGGAGTAATTCCAATTTGTGGAACCTAAAAGCAACCGTTCCGGGCGGTAGCGACGTGGCTTCTTTACTTTGCCGGTGGTCGATTCCAATTTCCTTGCAGGCTTCACAATTTAAACACAATCAAAAGGTTAAATCTTCACAAATAAATAAAAAATCGAGACTATGAAAATTATAAGGCTTTCCATCTTGCTATTGCTTTCTTTAGGAAGCAGATTGCAGAGTAGCAGGTTTCTCCGTAGCTGATTGAAATTTCAGGGCAAAAGGTTTCTCCGTAGCTGATTGAAATTTAGGGCAAAATGAGTTGAAAACTGAAAATTAGAAATTTGAGAATTAGGGGGAAATGTTGGGCGAAAATTTGAAGGGAAAACTTCCGAAGAGCCTTTTTTCTTTTTTTTTGAGGTGAAATAAAGTTCTCAATAATTCACGATACATTGTAGGAGACGTAGTATTAGTTTATGACATAAGTGTGGTGAAAGATTCGTGTAATAGTGCCACAAACTTGGTGTAGTATTAGGCTTTTTTTCTAGTATATTGAAATAGAATTTATAAATAAATAAACAAACGGAGTATTATAAAATAATACTCTTTTCGTCCCGCAAGTATATGCACTCTTTCCTTTTTAGTCCGTCTCACAAGAATATGCATTTTATAATTTTGAAAACTTTTTTCTCTCTAATAAGGTGGGACACATACTTCAATAACAATACTTTCATTATTTTTCTCTCTGCGTCTTTCTTAATTTACCAATTTAGTATTAAAACTAGTGCCGAACCCAAAGTACATATTTTTTTAAAATGGAAGAAATAATATTTTTTTTTCAGTTTTTGTTTTCTTTGAGATAGGTTCTTTTTAGTAATCATTTTTATCCATAAGATTTTTTTTATGGTGTAGTAGACTTTTAGTATGTCAGTGAAATATTTTCTTTCTTATCAAGTGGCTCGCTTATGATGAACGAAGAGAATATTATAATAAAATATGAATAAAATAAATTATGCAGTCTATTATCAAGTAAAAGTGAAGTTGTAAATTTAATAAGAGACTGGTCGAAATAGAAAATTAGGACACAATAGGGGACTGAGCAGTGTTTTAAAAACCAGACCGGACCGACCGGTTCAACCAGCTGGACCATGAACCGGTAAGTAGTCCGGTTCGGTTTGCTCATATAAACCGCCTCTACATTGAGCCCCCTTGAACCGGATGAACCGCAAACCGGTAACCGGTTTTCACTAAAAATGCTTAAAATTAGTAACACCTTTACCACTCCGCCACAAAGCTTTGAGTGATATGACATGAACATTAACTAAATTTATATATTAAATATGATAAATTTTTATTTACACTAACTTATAATCCAAATTTAATAAATAATTATCAATTATATTATCTATAACTATATTTAGAACTCACTAAATTTTAATATTATTTATACATAATCAATTATACATAAGGTTTAATATTTTTATATATTATTAATTGCATTTTGTTATTTATTGAATCTTAATGTATATAGTATGCATTTACATTTTATATATAAGTTATATTATTGCTTCAAATAAAACATATTTTGAAAAAAAGGAACTTTATTTGTTTTTATCATAAAATATCAACAAAATTTTAGTATATTTAAAATATATTTTATTATAAAAAATATTAGTATAAATTTAATATTCAATATATTTTACTACTATTCATTGTGTAATATATTTTTATATAAGTAATACATAATATTAAATGTGTTTTAGTGATAAATTATTAATTACATTTATCATTCATTATTTAATATATATTTTATATATTATATATTTCATTATATATGTTTATAATAATATTCTGGTTCGACCGGTGGTTTGACCAGTGAACCGGTTGAACCAGTAAACCAGTAACGACGCTGATTCGCCGGCTGGTCTTGTTTTTAAAACATTTGGACTGAGGGAGTAGGACTTTTTGCCGTAAATTTAAATGGAGTAATAATGTTGGGATAGTATCGGATGATCGATTTTGTTTAAAACCATCCACATAAATACAGCCCAATCAAATAAATCCCAAGCCCAAATCTAAATTGGTCCATTTATATTACAATGTCTATGCATTAATACTCCTTATAAAAGGATGAGAAAAGAAAAATGATGATAAAGAAAAAGTCAACGAGATTTACTTCTTCTTTCGTCTCCGCCGGAGACTGCCGACGACAGCCACTTTTCCTACACTGAGTTGCCCTTCCTCTGCTACAGTTTCGAATTTTGGATTTGAACTGAAATGCACCATTTCATAAATTGTTGGAGATTAAAGGTAAACTTTTTCTCAATCTGCTACTCCGTTTTTATCTCTAAAGTCTATGTTGAGACTTGGGTGAGTGAATTGGCTGCCTCGGTTGACACAATGGTATACTAACAAGAAAATAGATCTGTGTTAATTCTTAGCTTGGAAATTTGAGGTTTGTTGTTATATATTTGATGTTGAAAACATGGAATCAAATCATAAGATGAAGTATGGGCAGGATTAAGAAGTGAAAATTTAGTCTTGCTTTGATGCAGGTAAAACCCGCGTAAGGTATTGAATATGTTTACATATATACTAATATTAGTGCTTTTTGTTTGAGGGGTTTTAGACTGTTTTTTAACTCTACCTCTAGCTTTGTAAGCATTCTATGATATCCCTTCCTCCCTTAATAATGAACTTTCTAATTTAGGGAAAAAAATTTCCCTTGCATTAAAACTTGAGTCCTTTATTATTTATCCTCTTTTAACCTTTTAATTAACCTTGAGTATTAGCTAATTTTGAATGGAGGGAGTATTATCAAATGAATTGAGTGCTAGGGATTGGTAATAATACCAACCACTTTGATTTTAACCCACTTGAAGTCACTATTGTAGTTTTTAACTTTCTGTAGTAATTCTCCAGAGCTCCTTTTGACGGCCGCCATTTTCTCACCGTCGTCGACAGTTTTCGACAATGATTTGGTCTCAGACTCCAAACTGCTAGCTACTATTTGAATTTTTTCAAGATCTCGTATGCCGCAATCGGCGGCAAATATCATATGTGTTATGATTTCCTTATGTTTCCTGACTGCGGACTCACTCTTGCAGAGTACTGATTGGCGCCAATTCCCTAGCGCGCCAAATAGAATGGAGGCCACTGGGGCAGCTGTCGAAGCCCCTGCCACTGCCGCCCATGCCCACTCGGGATTGGCATTCGCCGTAGCAATCGCACTCACGGCCGTGCAGATTATGACCGCTGCGATGAAGAAAAAAGCAGACACCTGTTGGCAAATGAAACAAAAGTAACTGTTACAATATCTCATATGGATTTGAAGATGGACCCTATGGATTTCTATCAACACCTTTTGGGAGATATCGATGCTGTCGAGCTCTTTGTTGAAGCCGTCGCACATCGGTTTCAGCGTATTCATAATCGTTGAGTGGTCTGAAACGAGACGGGATACATCATCACGGAAGAAGTTGTGAGAGAAGGGAGGAGGAGGAGAATCATTCTCGTTTGCAGTGTTGAGACGTCGTCGTAGCGCTGAGCAGTACTCGAGAGAGATGAGGCTGTTGTCGTAGTGGCTGCGGACAAAATCCACCAATTTCTTATTATTGGAATCTTCTTTCTGCAGATCCTGAAACGCCGAAATAAATTCTTGAGCCATGATGGAAATGGGCTGCGCCAGTTGGTTGCTTCCTAGATCTATGATGATCAGCGGCGGAGGAGGACTTGACGGCTTCATGGTTGAATTGGAAGAGTGTGATGAGCGGCGACCGGAGGACTTCGCAATGGTGCGTGGCGGTTGGTTGGGAGGAGAGCTGTGATGTTCGGAGGACTTAGACTGTGAGAACTAGGAAGGGCTGAGGGCTAAAGAAGAAGAAGAGAATTGATAAGTTAAACTTTATGTGATATGCTTATTTATACTGAACAGATTCAAATTTCAAACTATAGTGACCACATGAAAATGAAGGAAGAAACTTCCTCAGCAAAGTTGCAGAGTTGCAAAGTTTGTCTCAAGTGCACATGATATGACGCGTGGCGAACTTTTTTATACTTTTGATAGTTGGTACTCTTGATTTTACTATATTTTTTACTTTTCTAAGAGTAAAGACTGAAAATGATTTTCAACTTACACCCATTTTATGATTTTAGTCATAAACATTATCTTTTGAATTTTTAGATCCCAAATATTTCAACTCGGATCACAATCGGTCTAAAATTAACTATTCAGTCAAATTTTAACGGTCAATGTTTTTAATCTCGATTTTGACCAAATTAAGATGGTTAGTAACACAACAAAATTTAGTGGCGGAATTAGCGACAGAACAAATCCGTCACTAATTGAGATATTGGGAGATTCCGGCTGCGGCACGTTTCATCAAACACCTTGCCTTCATCCACGTGAAGACCGGCGCCAAGTTCATCGTTCTCCACCACTGAGCGCCGGCGGGGCCTTCATCTTCGTCCTATTCTTCATCTTCACCTTCGCCTTCACCCTCTTCACCACCAGGGACGCCGCGTCGAAGACCTCCGCCGCAGCCCAAATCCAGCCTCCCCAACTCCGTCTTCGACGCGCTCCTCCACTACGCCGCCCTCAACGCCTCCTCCACCGGCAGCATATCCGGCGACGAACTGAACACCGTCGCCGCCGTGCTCCGCCGCTGCGCCGCCCCCTGCAACCTCCTCTTCTTCGGGCTCAGCCACGAAACCCTACTGTGGAATTCCCTCAACCACAATGGCCGCACCGTGTTCGTCAGCGACAGCGCGTACCTGGTGTCGAAATTGGAGGAGAAGCAGCCGTCGATATGACGATACGTTCACGATTGCTCTGTTCACGATTCTGCTCAGTTTCTCCCAATTGGTGACGGATTTGTTCCGTCACTAATTCCGTTGCTAAATTTTGTTGTGTTACTTAGCATCTTACTTTGGTCAAAATAGAGATTAAAAACGTTGACCGTTAAAATTTGACGGAATAGTTAATTTTGGACCGATTGTGATCCGAATTGAAACGTTTGGGACCCAAAAATTCAAAAGATAATGTTTAGGACCAAAATCATAAAATGAGCATATGTTCAGGACCAGTTTTGGGCTTTACTCCTTTTCTCAATTACATTAGTTAATAGTATTGGGGGGAGTGATCAATTGCTAATTAATTAGTAATTCCAAACTAAGACTAAATCTTAGCCATTGGATTAGAAAATTTAGTGGTTGAAATAATGTCACATGGATTATATTTTTAATTAAGAAAATTAATAAATAAAATGAAAGGGTAATAATGTCAATTCTCTCTCATTAAAATCATCTTAAAACTTTAAATTTACGTAACTCTCTCGATTTAATTATTTTTTCGCAAAAAATATATCAAACTAAAGATAATTTTATAAGGATTCCAACGAGATCTCAATTGCATATGTTCCGACGATGTTCGGATGATGAAATTTGATATTTTTATTTTAGTTTTCGTAAATGTTGATAACCAGATTTTTATCAACAAATACATAAAAAAACTCAATAAAACCATGTAAAATCTCAATAAATATGTGTTGATATTTTCCTGGTGTTGATATTCTTATGTCATATTGTTGATATTTGTAATACACTATGTTGATATAAAAAAATATTCACGAAAATTATCATATGATAACATAATGACGATATTACCCTTTTGTTGATATTTTGTCTACTATTTATTGAGATTCATAAGATTTAATCTCATCCACTCATTTTAAAATCTAAGGGTGAGATTTGGTCTTCATTTTAGATTAGGGTGCTATAAGTATTAGAATATGACTTGTAGTACTAGTACTTATCTATTTATTTTAAAATTTTAAATATAATTTTTTTATGTAATAATACTATCTCATCCATGCTATGCAATGCACGGCAAAAAATGTATATTAATTTGTGTGAAATAAAAAAATATTAGATGTATTTAATCTAAATACATTGACTAGAATGTGATAAAAAATGAGTATATAAGGAAAATCTCTCTAAAATAAGCCCTCAAAAATTGCTCCCCACATTATACAGTTTTCTATATAATTTTAAAATTCTGAAATTCAGTAGCAATTTAAAAGTTTTCTTTCCCTCATTAAATCATTAAACTCTGAGAAAAAGGACCGTAGAAAGCAGTCTACAGTCCCTTTGTGGTGGTGCAAAGAGCAATTTTTTATATGAGACAAAGATCGGATTTGGATTAGTATCCCATATAATATGGCTGAACTCTTAATAAAAAAATTGACCATTAATTTTAATGTTTAAGGTTTGATATTTTAATAGTAGATTTATCTTATTTCTCTCAAAACTTTTTGTAACATTCTAAAAAATTCACTGTTTCAGGTAAGAAATCCGCTGATCAGGGCTTTTGGGGAATAAAATAGATATTAAAAATAATAATAATTGAAAAATGTATTGGAACAATTTTTATAAAAGGTAAATGCCAAAATTGATTTTGAATATATGCTCATTTTATGATTTTGGTCATAGACTTTATATTTTATGTTTTTTCATCCTCAACATTTCAAATCGGATTACAATTAGTCTTACACTAACTATTCCGTTAGTTTTTTACTATCAAGGGGTTTAATCCCAATTTTGATCAAATTAAGCTATTAATTTACATACTCCCTAATTATATCTTCCTAATTATATCTTTAATTATTTTAATAAGTTATCATTTAAAATACCAAATAAAAATATTAAAACAAGCCCTTCTTCTTTGAAACTGAAAGGGTTTAAACGGCGCCAGATATGTCGGAGAATTGAGCAGAAGAATCCCTCTGCGAGGCCGCGAGCTCGAGCGAGTGAATTCTCTGATTGCATCTGGAGCGGATGTCACCTACTTCGACGCTGAAGGCCTCACGCCGCCAAGAATGGCCCCTCCTCGGCGCACCGGCGGTGCGCCGTGGAACGCTTTCACCCCCTCAAATATCTTCGCCATGGATAATGGCCATCAATCCGCCTTCGACCCCCTTCTATTTTTTTAACTCATGAACCTTTTCCCCCATTTTACATCCAGAACAATAGTTCATCTTTTCTTCTTTGCGCCGCCTACTGCTTATTTCTTATATGTGATGCGAGCAGATGGGTCTCTGGCTCGCCGCCATTACTGGGATGGGATGGGGCAAGGCGCGGACTTCGAGGGGTCGAGCGGCCGATACAAGAGGTTATCCGGCAGTTCTCCGCGGCCGACGACCCCCCTGCCTCCGCCCCTGCGAACCTCCGTGGCAGCGAAAATAGAAGAGGAAGAAGAGAATAGAAAAAATACTAATGCGAAAGGGGGATTATTTACGTAAATTCAACTCAGCCATGTTTTTTAATAACCCATTCTATTTTATTTTCTTTTTAGATATTATTTTTTAATATTATTTGTTTTATATTTTAAATGATAACTTATTAAAATAATTAAGAATATAATTAGGGAGTAAGTAATACTCATAATTAATGAGTAAATTAATTTGGTCAAAATCGAGATTAAACCCGTTAATCATTAAAAACTAACGGAACAATTAGTGTAAGACCAATTGTTGTCCGATTTGAAATGCTCACTCAGGATGAAAAAAATCAAAAAATAAAGTTTAGGACCAAAATTATAAAATGACATATGTTCATGACCAATTTTAGCTTTTACTCTTTTTATAAATCTAAGATATGACGTATATTATGAATTTAAGTTAGTATGTGAAATGGAATAAATAAAAATTAGAATTCAAATGATATTTAAATAGAGAACTAAATTAGAAATAAACTAGTAGTAATTAATTTAAACAAAACTAATCCTAGTTACCTAAGCTAAAAGTGCCGTTTATATTCTACTCCCCTTTTTTCACAGTAGAGTCATTTTCTTATTTATAATTTATAAATATATAAAGCCGCCAAACTTGATGACATGTAAGCCGACCATATTGTATACACTGAGGAACACGGTGTTTTAAAAATCGGACCGGACCAGCCGGTCAGACCGCGAACCGGTAGCTGATCCGGTCCGGTTCAGCCCCTAAAACCGTTCGTGTGTTGAGCCGCCTTGAACCACCGGAACCGGCCGGTCGGACCGGTTGAACCGAAAACCGGGAACCGATTTTTATATTTAAAAGCTTGTTTAAAATATGAGACTAGAGAGAATTGAACCCTAGACCTCTAGGTAAGAAACCAACACCTCTACCACCTCACCACATGGTCTTGAATGAAATGTTGTGAATATTAATTATTGTTATATATTAACTCTATAATTTTTTGTCCACACAAATTAATAATTTGTGTTTAGTTTTATACTTTAAAATAATTTTTAGTTATGATATGTTTAATTTTAATTATAAGTCACTAAATTTTATTTTTATTGATGTAATATGGAGTATATATTATTAATATAGTTTATTACTCTATATTTACTAATAATTCAAGTTTAATTTTATGTAATAACTAATAATACTATTATAGTATATATTTATCCAAATTAATTAAAAATTGGTATTTTAATTTTATATATTGTCTATAATATTATTTCACCATATAAATGTTTTGAGATAATATGAATTCTATTTATTTATTATATGTAAAATATGTACTTTTTCGGCTACATTAATTAAAAATTTATATATTTAATAAATATTTAAATTTTAACATTCACTTACTTTAAATTCTCTTAATATTTAATTTACTTAAAATATTTAATATATGTTTTTGTTATATGTTAATATTAATTGTAATATATTACTCACTAAATTTAATATATTTTGTAAGAGCATATTTCATTTTATATTTGCAAAGTAAAACGGTTCGACCAGTGATTGAACCGGTCGGACCGGTTGAATCGTGAACCAGTAGCCTCACCGGTTCACCGGCTGATCCGATTTTTAAAACATCGGTGGAACATGTATGTAGCATTCATTGTGCATGTTGAGATTCTCCACTGCCATTCTGCATAAAAAAATGTGTTCTAGGCTCAAAAGCTAGCTTTCTGCGATTAAATATATTGGCCCAATAGTTAAAATGCTGGATTCTATTTTGCTTCATATATTGACCAACTGGTATACACGTCGATTCATTGGTTTTCAATGTGTAGTGGTAACATATTATTTTGACTAATTATTTAATAATCCTACATAGCAATCAGTTAGAAAGTAAGTCCGCCACATGAAATTGTAATACACAATATCTTTGATTTGGATTTAAATCCGCTGTGTAACATAATAAATCATAAATAAATTATGCTATTACACGGTATCAATAGAAATTGTGGAGCCAAAAACCACCAAATTCTTCTCTATAAATACCATCCTCAAACAAGAGATGCACAAGCCCCCTAAAATCTCCACTCATTTTATGGCTTTATATCATTTCTATTTTTTCTTATTTGTCTCATGATTTTCATATAGAGCATTTGTTTTGATTTAGCATTTGATTGGTCGCTATTTCTTTTCCTTTTTGTTTGCTTCAATTACATATTTTATTTTTTTTCTTGATTTTTTTTCTTATGTCTTACTCCCTCCGCCCACAAAAAATAGATCATTTTTGTCATTTTGGGACGTCCACAAAAAATAGATCACTTTCCAAAAATAGAAAGTTTATCTCTCATACTTTTCCCACTTTTCTTCCCTCTTTCATACTTTACTCACTTTTTCTCCTTATCTCTCTTACTTTACCTACTTTTTCACCTCATCTCTCTTACTTTACCAATTCTATATTAAAACTTGTATCGAACAACAATAGATCTTATTATTTGTGGACAGAGGGAATATTATTTTCATATAGAGCTTTTATTTTAGCATTTGATTAGTTACATTTTTTCCTTTTTGTTTGGTTCTAATACATATTCTATTTTTCCATATCTTTTCACTCCTATCTGTTATACATTAATATTTTAATAGGAAACACACATATACGTTATCTTTCTATCACTAACTTTAAGAATTTATAATTAATGACTTTTTTCCTCTTTCAACATATTCATCCGTCCAACACTTTTGTAATTATATTAAAGTTCGGTGAATAAGGTCACGTGATCTGATCATTTGATTGTGTTTGCGAGCAGGAACGGTGCCAGAAATTTTACATGGATGAAGCAAAAATATAAATAAAGATATTTTAATACATTGAGAAGGGACAAAAATAAGTATATTTTAAAAAAATTAAAATTAACTTATTAAAAGTAGTATACATAAATTATTTCTAGGTGGAGCATTTGCCCCTTGTGAACTCCAAATAGATCCGTCCCTGTTTGCAAGTATGTCATTGCCTAGAACAACAATTCTGTTTTCATTTCATCGCACTATTGAAATAAAATAATGCACTTTTCGATCCAACCGATACATGGCGAACCTTTTAGATAAGTTTCATCATATATAGGAGAGGATGTCATATTTGAGTTTCGAAATTTGTTTTGTATTATGTTTTGTGTGGTTAGAAAAGTATAAAGAGCATGTTAAATTCTCTCAATTCTGTCCCACATCGATTTGGTGATGATCCAATTTAATCTATATAAGTGTGGATAACTCTCCTCCTTATGAGGCCTTTTAAGGGGTGAGTGGCCCATTTCTAATAGAGTACCGTAAATTACTCTATCTTTTTGAGAGAAATTTGTCTTTGTATCTTTTTCTCCTTAAGTCATGAATCATAGTGAAAATTATCAAATAAGTAATTTTTTAAAAATTAAATAACCTATTTGTCTCTCCATAAGACATAAATCATAAATTATCAAATATGTTCTAAAAATATAAATAACGGTAATAGAGAGACAAAAATATTTAATAACAAATTTCATTATACAATTAATATAGATTAAGTTCTTAATCTAATGTTTTCAGTATATTTGTTTTAAATATTTATCAATTTATTTTTATTTATGGAATTTTGGGATATTGGTGATCTTTCCTATATTTGAATTATTTATAAATTATTTTTAATATTTCTTATTTGAATTAAGTATTATTTAATTATATTTTATTGTCTTCGATCCTACTGATATTAATTTATTTTTGTGTAGCAAATGTTGATAGTTCCATTCAAAATTCCATAATCATAAGTAATGTTGCTCTTTGATCCTTATTCACACATTTCCTCATTGTCATTTGTTTTATTTTATTATACTCCACTCATATCGTAGATTAAAGTTGTGTAAAATCGTTTGTCGAATGTAAAATATTTTATTTAGAGTGGGATTGGAGGAGTACATTTCTCTTTTTATTATTAAGTACTCCTTTCGTCCAAAAAAAATAGAGCAATTGGTGTATGACACGAGTTTTAATGTAGAATCGGTAAAGTAAGAGAGAAGGGAAAAAAATAAGAGAAAATGAGAAAAAGTAATTGAGAAGTAGTGTTAGTGGAATGATGTGTAGGGTTATTATTTGTTGAAAACTATGAATATGCTCTATTTTTTGTGGACGGAGGGGGTATAATGTTTGTAAATGTTTATAATGTTGTGAAAACTTATTGTAATTAACACATATTCTTGATAATTAAAATCATTATATTTTTGTTATACTTTTTTTTCATTATTTGAATATATGTCCCGTGCATAGCACGGGTGATAATACTAGTTTCTCAAAAAGTAACACTTATTCCCTAACTTACTTTAGTCCTCTTTTTTTTACTTCATTCTTTCTTCTATTCTCTCTTTCCTATTTTATTATACTTAATATATTTAATATCTCTTTCTTAATCTTTGTGCCGAAAAGAAATGTCTCTAATACTATGAAACGAACGAAATATCAATTAGGCTGCAATATTTAATTTAGTATAGAAACTAAAGAAAATTCTAGAGAAATGAGCTCTGAAGTGTATTACTAAAATATTGCCCGAGTGTTTAATTAAGTGAGCACCACATATTGAAAAGAATCTTATTAAAGCTCATTTATTATACATATAAAAAGAAAAGAAAGTATCTTTCCAACGTAGATACACCCTTGTAATAGTGGGAGAGGAAGGGCTCCGATAGTAATTTATCAATATCTAAAGGGACACTTGTGGAGATATTCAAAAAATGCTATTATGGGTTGATTTTGGCGAGAAACTGTTGAAGCTGTTCCAATTAATTTATTTAACACATGTTTTATATTATCAAGATAATCTTAAAAAGGGTTAGTACAATCTATCGAAAACCAATATAAGAGATACAACTTCACACGCTTAAGTCAATTTTTAATTCCATGCGTGTACTTTTCTGCACTAAAAAAAATATTTTCCTTTCTCCAAGACAAGAAAGAGCCATTATTTTGCAGGCTGCAGTTAGTTATGTTAACCCAGGAGTTGTTGAAATAAAACCCACGAGGTATCTTTATTAGGAGTTGATGAAATAAAAATTCATTAGTCGTCACAAAATGCAGCAAAGGATGAAGTTATTGGACCCACAAGACAAGGACTGGTGGGACCTCCTTTATTAGGAGTTGATGAAATAAAAATCCACTAGTCGTCACAAAATGCAGCAAAGGATGAAACTATTGGACCCACAAGACAAAGAGTGGTTGGACCTCCTTTATTAGAAGTTGATGAAATAAAAATTCACTAGTCGTCACAAAATACAGCAAAAGATGAAGCTATTAAACTCACAAGACAAGGACTGGTGGGACCTCCTTTATTAGAAGTTGATGAAATAAAAATCCACTAGTTGTCACAAAATGCAGCAAAAGATGAAGCTATTGGATTCACAAGACAAGGATTGGTGGGATCTCCTTTATTAAGAGTTGACGAAATAATAGTCCACTAGTCGTCACAAAATGCAGCAAAGGATGAAGCTATTGGACCCACAATACCAAGACTGTTGGACGGAAGTAGAACTTAATTAAGTGATGATGAAATAAAACCCAGGAGGTAAAACCCCTAATTGTCACAAAATGCAACAAGAATGAAGCTACGGGACCCAAAAACAAGAACCGGATGCGACATAGGATTTTAAAAGTATAATACCCACTAGTCATCACAAAGAACATAATTAGGAGTTATTGAAATAGAAAGAAAAATTGATCGAAATATTGTTAGTAAAAACTGAGTTTCACTTTAAACACTTTTATATAGAGTAGAAAATATCCATAACTTGCATATTACTAATACTAGTATTAGGCATGAAAATTTAATCCGCGGGTTTCGGGTATTCCCGACCCAGTCCCAATACCCGATAGGTTTTAGGTAGTTAATGTTAGGATTCTTCGGGTTTAGGGTACCTGAAACCTGTATTAGGGTGCCCGAACAATACCCGATTAAACCCGATTAATTATGTATTTGTGATAAATATTTTGGGTTATAAAGTTCTTAGTTTACTATTTGGATTATGTTTGGTTGCTTTGATATTATTTAGATTATGTTTGGTTGCTTTGACATTTTATTGTTCTATTATCTCGACTTTAATACTTCTTTACATTCGTGTTCGGTTCATGTTGCATTATTTATGTTCTTACTTGTTATCTTTTGAAAATATATACTCCATCCGTACCGCTTAAGATGACACGTTTTCCTTTTGAGTTTGTCCCAACTAAGATGACACATTTCTTTTTATGGTAACTTTCTCCTCCAATTAGCACACTCAACCATTTTTTCTCACTCCTATTAAAATATCTATCTTTATTTATCTCTCTAGTTTAATACTTACACCCACCTTCTCTCTTCAATTAAACACTTTAACCAATAACTCCTAAAATCTCGTGCCGGCTAAGCAATGTGTCATCTTAGCCGGGACGGATGGAGTAGTTAATTAGTTATGCTTTCTCCATTTTATTTACATGTTCATTTAATGTCTTAAAAAAATATTTTAATCTCTTTTATGTTTCAATTTATAACAAAAAAAATTTATTTTAAAATTAAGTAGTGTCTATTTGTCTAATGTCTATTTTATATAATATATATTATAATCAATAAATAGATAAGTATTGTGTTATTTTTAATAATTTCTATTCTCATCACAATTTAATTTATATAAAAGAATAAATTTTAAATATAATAATTCCGGGTTTATGGGTACCCGATTAGTTGGGTTCGGGTACCCGCATCAGGTATTAGGGTACCCGAATTCACATACGGGTCGGGTATTGGGTAACCGCGGGTACCCGAATTTTTGGGTTTGGGTACCCGCAGATACCCGAATTTATACCCCTAACTAGTATCATCCATGTGTGTTGCACGATCTATGAAATTTTCTTATTATATTGAAAATATAAGTTAAATAAATTGTGGAAAAAAGTAAAATTATATAAAGTTTTTAAATCACTAATACAATACAAACTAATAACATTAATTACGAAGCAATCTTGATTATGTTAAGGTTATTGCACATTATAAGTAATTGTATTAATATTAATTTAATTTATATTTTAAAACCTTATAATTGCTCTTGATTATATTATTAATATTTTTTGGTAATGTTGAAAAATTAAAATATCTTTCCATATTGTCTTATGGACTTTTTTAAATAATAATTAATATTTTAGTCTTATACTTATATTTGAATTAATTACAGATTAATCAATCTGTTTAATTATTAGTCATATAACATTTAATAATTTCACTAATAGAAAATCGGTTAACAATATAAAATTAATCAACTTCATTAATAAAAATTAATATACTAAAATGCAACCAAGAAATGAAGAAATCAACAAAAAAAATTTCCTCTGTTTTATAAAAATAGCAACGCTTTCCATTTTAGTCCGTTCTTTAAAAATAACAACTTTCAAACTTTCTATTTGAGGAAATCTTTACACCTCTATTCATCAATTTATGTATCACTTATACCACTACAATTAACATTTTAAAGTGGATCCCATGATCCACTAACATTAATTCCAATCCTTTTTCCTCCCTCTCTCTCTTACTTTACCAAAAAAATTTTTCTCTCTCTCTCTCTCTCTCTCTCTCTCTTACTTTACGAATTTTTCTCCCCCTCTCCTCTCTTACTTTACCAAATTGTGCGTTATAACTTGTAACATCCCGGATTTTAGAACCCTAATTTTTGAGCCCTAGAATTAATTGTTGATGACGTGGCATCGAGAATGCTTTTATTTCATGAGTTGATATGGTCAATTTGAGTTAGGGTTTGTGTTGAAAGTTTGAAAAGTCAAACCTATTTAATTTAATGATGTGGCATGTGATATATTAAGTTATGAGACTATGTGGCAATTTAATTGTTCATGGGTGAGTGAGAATATTAGAGAAAATTTCCATAAATACTTGTCACCCTAATTCTTATAATTTTCGAACCCTAGACCCCTTGGAGAAAGAATTTCTATTTTTCCGGAATTTATTTAATCCTTGGGATATTTATCCAATTAAATTCCAAGAGCCAATTATTTCCTTGTTTAGAGATGGAAAAATCGAGCCTCCTTATTCTTCTAGTGATTTTCGAAAATCACTATAATTGGGAAGGAAGGAATTGTTTTATTTTATTTGATTCCTTACTTGATTTCCTTCCATATCTAGAATTTAATTATTCTACCAAATCTTTCCATACTTCAAGAGATCTTGCCTTACTTTATTTTAGTCAATATTCAAAAATCCATGCCTTATTTAAAAGGCTAGAAATCGCCCCTTATCTTGTTTCATGGAGGATTTTCCTTATTTTTATTTTGCTCCATGATATTTTATTCTACTTGGAAAATATACCAAAAACAAAACCATGGCTAATTACCTAGCCTAATTTTCAAAAATTAGGAGATATTGCCATCTTCTATTTTTGTTAATTCTTCTTCCCTACTTCACAATATTATTTTATTTATTTATTTAATTGGGAGAATGAGATCTTACCAAATATTCTATTCTAATTACCTAAAGATCTTGTTGAGCACTATAAATAAGAGAACACCCCAACCCTAAACCCCAAATTTTCGGCCCCCTCACTCACCTACACTCTCTCAAATTTTCTTCTACATTACTCCATTAATCCTTCATCCTTTGAGGAGAAATTGAAGTATAATCCAAGAACTTTGAAGAATCAAGGCTAATACTTGTTTTCTACCGATTGTTTTTCGCTAAAGAGGTATTTTTGTTTAAGAGTTATGTTTGTTCTTCTTCTACCTCTTCTTTTTCTTCTTCCAACCGATTAATCGGTCTTCTTGAACCCTCATGCATCTTAGTAGAGTGAAAGAGGGATAAAAAGGGATGTGGGAACGTGTGTATGTGTGTGTGCCGAGTGTGTGTGTGGCGTGTGTGTGTGTACCGTGTGTATGTGTGTGTTGTTGTGTGGTGTAGTGTGTGTTTGATAGTTAAATAATATGGTGTGATAAACATGATCTTGATTGATTAGTAATGATAAGATAAATCGTTGGGAAGGGGGAAAAGTAATGAGACATGCATGAGTAAGAGTAGTATTGAACCTAATTTGTGATATGTGCCTATGTGATTAAAAGGTGAAACTTTGGTTGCGAAGCCGGATAACGGAAAAGCGAAACTACTTGAAAACTAAGCAATCGAGGTGGGCTTTACTCTAAAAACTCTCTTTTATTTTATCTAAATGTTGTTGGGAGATATAAGGGTGGTTTAACTGTTATGCCATACCTATGTTTGTTTTAATGTGATATCTGATCTGCTTATACGAATTCGGGTCTGAGTATGGGCCGCAAGCCCTACCAGGCTGTGTACACAATGGGATCGGGAGCCGTCCTTGCTAGTCGGCCGGTCTCGTGGGCGAAAAGTGTGGCCACACTTTCGTCGCACCATGGAATGATTGTTAATTGATGAGAAAATGGGAGGTTATTTTGACTGGCCAGTCTATAAAAATATATTTTGTGATACTCGTGATAATTCTTTTATAACTGCTTAAAACTCGAGTTCACTTGGTAAGGGTGGCATAACTTATAAAATGTTTTGGCAACGAGCTCACTGAGTATTTCAAAATACTCAGCCCTGCATGTGTTTTCCTTATGTGCAGGTTGAATGACGACGAGTGGTGGCGGGTGTTGAGCAGATTAATGAATTAAAAAGGATATGTTGAACTTCAAGCGTAGTTGTGTCTTCATACATAGCTATACTTTCTCTTGGTCGTTTTCCGCTGAATTTTTGATATACTTTAGAATGTCTTTTTGGAATATTTGCATCTTGCCTTCGGTTTGAAGCCTTAGTCATTTCTTGTGATTTCGTCTGGGATAATGAGCCGTGCTCACTAGATATTTTGATCGCCATTTATGATATCTTTCTTCCTTTAATCTTCTAGGTTAAGTTGTTGCATTTAATACTCTGATATCTCTTTCCATTCTTTTGGTCAATACTCTTTAAATGAAACTGTAACGACCCGCCCATCTAGGGTATAATAAATGCGGCGATCGTTAACTAAACGGACTTAAATGCATCAAAGATCATAGGCTAGGGTTCCATTTGAAAAGAGATTTTCACCAAAGCATTTAATGAACAATTAAATAAGAAAAGAATAATGCTTTAGCAAAGAAAACCAAAAAAAGGCTATCACCATAAATGCTCCAAAGTAGCAAAGGTTCCAAAATATTTTCAAGTGTTCCATATCCAAAATATACCCACGAAATAAAAGTATTCATCCCAACCAAAAGATAACAATTTTTCATAATATAGCGGAAGCGATCAAGAGAGAAGTGAGGCTATGTATGGAGACACAACGACACTTATAGTACCAATAGATCATCTTATTATTTCCTACTCAACACCGCCGCCCGCTCGCCACCGCTCAACCTGCACATAGGGAAAACACATGCAGGGCTGAGTATTTATAATCATACTCAGTGGACTCATGCCGAAAACAGTTTTATCACAAGTATAGTTATCATCATGCCACTTTCAAGTGTCCATCGGGGTTTTAACTTTAGAAAGACCCGAGGCACCAAAATATCTTCTTTCTCAAATATCACGGTCGCGCAACCATTTTTCTCATAGACGTTTACCATATCCTCATTCTACATGACAAGGAATGCGGCCGCAATCCAGGTCACTAGACCGGCCAACCCGTACGCTGACTCTCGGTCTAACATTGGTGTACACTAACCCAAGTAGAGTTTGCGGCTCTACAAGGATCCGAATTCGATTATAACAATAGTGGCATAGCCACGAGGGATAGGCACGACAAAACAAATCAAGGCATGATAACACATCTTTCATTCTCATCAATATCATTTTAGGACAATGTCCTTATTTTAAAAGAAAGCCCACCTCGTCGGCTTATCTCGCAAGTATTCTCTTCTCCTCGTTTATCACGCTGAGAGCGCGAAGTATCACCTTTAAATTAGGCGTATCACAAATCAGATTCAAACATTGATTTCAAATCATGCATGATCTCACGTTTCCCTTTTTTTTTCCCATCGATTATTTTCAAAATCATCAATCAAAATCAAAGTATGATTAACATACCATTTTTATTTAAATAATCATTCCAAAATCACCAATAATTCGTATCACGCATGAGTGTTCCACACACACAACACACGCACACGAACATCACACTTGTGCACGCCGATCAAGGCGTGCACACACACACTCTCGGCCACACACACACACTCACATCCATGCATCGCAAAAATCACCAATTAAAACCCCTTTCACTCGTTCTAGATGCATGTGGATTCAAGAACACCGATTGATCGGTAGAAGAAGAGAAGATCAATATTTAAAGTACCTTTTCCAAAAGAACGAACGGTAGAAACAAGGAATTAGTCTTGATTCTTCAATAATCTCTTGAATTTCACTTGAATTCTTCTCAATTGATGAAGAAATCTTGAAGAAAACTTGGAGAGAGTGGAGGAGAGAATCTCGAAATTTTTGAGAGAGTGGGCGCCGGTTTTGTGATCTCTAGGGTTAGGGTTTCTCTCTTATTTATAGAGTGCCAATAATAATATCCCAATAATTAATTAAATAAAAGATTTGGGAGAGATATTGGGGAAGTGGCGTTGAATTGGTTGAGAAGAATGAGGATTTCGAAAATTATAGGCTATTTATTTAGCCTATAATTAAATTCAGATATTTTACGGAGTAGAATAATATATCACGGAGCAAGAATAAATAATTAAATCTCCCCAATTATAGCCAAAAGTGGCGTGACTTTTTCCACTCTCCCAAGGGATTTGAATTTCAAATCCTAATTCAATTAGGATATGCAATATATTCTTAGATTTGGCAAGATATGCTAGGATATTTTAGCATATTTATATTTATTCATGGCAGAGAATAAATAAGAGATCAAATAATAAAATAATTCTCTCTTCTCCAAACTATGAGATTTTCGAAAATCTCATGGATATCAAAGGTAGTATTTTTCGAAAATTCCATGATGGAATTTAAGTACAATTGGACTTTGGATTTAATTTGGATAATTATCCCAAACAAATAATTAAATCCAAGAAAAATAGGATTTCTTCTCCAATAATCATGATGGCCGAAAATTCCACATTTTTCAAAAATGCTCCTATTAAATTCTCACTCATCCCTTAGGAAAATAATTCACCAACAATTATATTTCTCCGCATCAAAATTCACACCCAATCAATCATCTTCATATTTCCTCTTCTTTTCTCATCGCATTGACCTTTCAACGGCCACGTCATATTTTCCATCTTTGACTATTCAATAGCCACGTCAACATTTCAACAAGTTGACCATTCAACTCAATCTCCATTCTCATACGCAATTAGGTCACAAAGACACTATGCAATTAATTACTCATCAAATAATCCACATATCATAGCATTTAAGGCATTTAATGCAAAAATTTTATAATCCGAAAATTAGGGTTTGAAAAAGTGGGGCGTTACAGAAACCCTAGCCTATGTTTACTTCTTTGGAGTCGGTTTTGGGTAGCAGCCGCCGCATTTATTGTACCCTAGGAGGGCGGGCTGTTACATAACCCGTGCCGCTTCATCCCTATTTTTAAAAAACGGAGGGAGTTGTAGAATCTAGAATCATTTATGCTCATGTAGCTCTGGCTCACCGCCCATTGGCCTCCATCTATCCCCAATAGCCATCATTTTCTCCGCTCATTGTCTCCAACACTTTCATCGTCTTGCATCGTCACCATCTTCTTCATCAGGCCAGTTTGCTCTCATATGTAGATAAGAACTTCAAACAAAAGTCAACTACACACCCTATATTGCAATTTCGAGAAATATTTTCATTCGTGAACAATGCGAACACAACTTTGCGTTTTTACTATAAAATTTCATAAAATACTTACCAATTTCAAAACCAAATTTGGCAAGGGGAATGCTTCCATGATTTCAACCTTTGATTGATGAAGTTGTGGTAATTTGTAGATCACTAAGAAGATTAGTTCCATTTGCATGGTTTCCAACCATCTCGTCTGGTAAAAACAACAAAAAATATTAGTAACATAACAATCACACAAAAGAATGCGTAATGTGATTAAATATCAAATGATACTATTGATAAAAAGCAAGAAATCATACTGAAAACAAATTCTTTTTTGCAGAAAATTCAGTGATGAAATAGATTACAGGAGATGATAATGAGAAAGTGAGTAATAACCTAGCGAATGACACGTACATATAGAAAAAAAAACATAGAAAAATTATAGTGTTTTAAAATTTACATTAACTTGTTATTAATACAATTACTTATAATTTATACATATATAAAAGCCCAGTTTTGAGCTCATTTTGAAATATTTACAAGTTATGTGATGAATTTGAATGTTTATAAAATATGTCATTATTAATATAAAAAATGAAACGGTTCATATTTATATTTACGGACATTAATATTGCCATTGATTGGTGGAATAATTATACCTCTTGAGGGTTGTACACGATTTCTATCAAATGCATAAAACTTTCAAATACAAACTTAATTCATAGGTCGTGCATCTCACTAAATAGCGACTGCTAACGTGAAACGGCAGATTCATGTTTACGCATTAAATCATAAATTAATATTTGTAACCTCCATGTCTTAATTTTATAATTTATAATATTTTAATTTTAATTCTATGATCACTAATGTTCTACTATTTTGCCTATAAAAGACATTGCATTGTGGATGAATTACACACCAATAAAAACATTCTCTATTCTCTTTTAAGTTCTCAACATGTTATTATACATTTTAGGAACATTGTATTGCTCAATTTTTGGAGCCCCATCAAGTTCATCGTGTCTAGCGGATTTGAGATGCAATATACGTTAGGAAAAAGTCGTTTCATCTTTGGAGATGATATGTCAATCCGAGAGCACTAACCATGATGTAATTTGTCTTGCGGGAAGATGATTTTTCTCGACTAAACTTAATAGTTATGTTTATTTTATAATTTTCACTTTCCATTACATTTATTGTTTTGTTTTTTCTTTGATTGCAATAGTTAGAGTACCACATGTATATATGGTTTAAGAATTCTATCACAATATTTCTTACTACAATTCTTGGAGAGGGAGGATTTGTAATATCCTTAAATTGAAACATATATTAATATCTATCTTCATCCTTTCACAATTTATTATTTTTGTATATTTACATTGTCACTGGCGCTATTTTATCAAGTGGTGTCACAAAAAATAATATTTGATCACTTATGATGAATTAATAAATTCATGTATATATACGTATATATGTATATTTGCAATGAGATAATTAAGCCTAGCAAAATCGAGTCGATCAAACTTTTAGTTGTTCGAATAAAATAAAATAGTCTACTACCAAATTTTGATTTACTAATACTTTGAAGTTAGGATTATCACTTAATTGTCATGGGATACAACTGATTTTATATGGAGAATCTAATTATCTTATCTATAGGTGAACATGCTCAGTAGTTAAATATATTTTTACAAAAAAAAAAAGTTGCAGTATTTTGCGAATTATAAAGTAGCGTAAAAAATAGTATAGATGTTTCAACAAGTCACGTTTAATAAAGACAAATGTCCAACATTTAAAAAGTCATAATGTAATAATGTCAATTCAACCCATTAAGGTAATGTTATTTTTGTGTAGTTTATCATTCAGATTTTTTTTATGGTCATAATTTTGACGGTTTGAATATTATGAGTTATCGATTCATTATTTTGTTAAAAGTGTGATTTACATTTTTTTTAGTAGAAAGATATGAAGGATTGTTTTAAACATATTTTTCGAAAGTGTCAATACTTGATATAATCGTTGTCCAAATAATTGTGTTTGTCTTGATTCCATTTTGAATATGTTTAATTTTATGTTTTTAGGTGTAAAAATGAATGGAGGAGTATAAAATTATTGATTTGTTATTATATAGTATATTTTTATATTTTTAAATCTTATATAGTTATATTGTTTCTTATTTTATTTAATCAATTAACAATTTAAAATTGTATGATGAAAAAATATTCCCTACGTGCATCGCACGTGGGATAACACTAGTGTGTAATAACGTGGCAGTTCCAGAGTTAATCTCTAATTCGTGTAACCCCGGTTTCAGCAGTAGTTTTACATTATATTTTATATTAAAATAAATGTAAACCTTTTCAGGTAAATCATTTTTATGCGATTTGACTTTTAATCAGGACTTCCTTTTTAAAAAATTACTGTACTAATCTTTTTGGTAATTATAGTATTATATAGTTATTCATTTTAATTCTGCAATGCTATTATTGATTTTAATAACTTTGTTAGATTCTATAGCTATGAAAAAATAATCAGAATTAAAATGATTAACAAAAAATTAGAATAGCAGTATTCTTAATGTAACACTCCAAAACCTGAAATTAAGAAATAAAATAAAAATAAAATTTGGATATAAAAAATTCGCATCATTACTTACTCCAGGCTTGATTATGTACATAATTATTAAAATAATTCTATAATTAAGTGCTACTAATTGAACCTTTGATTCCATCTGGTTTTTCGCTTTTCTAAAGCAAAACTAACTAGGGCCCCACACCAAAACTTGATTCATCTGGTTTTTCGGTTTCTATCAAAGAGCCCATGTCGACAAACTCAAAAGTTTTATGTGATTAAAAGAACTGTGCGATGTTGACAAATACATAAATTTAAGAAAAAAAAAAAAGAGTAAGCGATAAATGTACATTATTGTATATACATAATCGATTTTTTTTGCTAATATTTTACATTGAAAATCAACTTATAAACATTAATTGATTCTTAGTTTCTTAAATATGTGGTAAAATTGATTAAATAACCAATGGACTTAAAACATCTCTTAGTTTCCTATCCCGGCCTAATACTTGTCGGGAAACGGGGCGGGGTCGGGTAGTGTATTTTATAGTTTGCGGGTATCGGATATACCCGATATATACCCGAGCGGGTATACCCAATAAACCCGAGAACACCGACTTTTTAACAGTTAAGGTTTTCAAATTTTTAGTTTTAATTTACTAGTTTCAAATATTTAATATCCAATAAACTATTCTCTAAATTCTACTACCTCTGACCTCTCTTCCAATTTCACTTCTAATTTCATTCCATCTACTCATAACACATTTACCCGCCACCTCCATGGCTCCACGCATATATATTAATGTAACAGCACACAGTGACACATGGTATATAGTAATATATTTAGGGTGCATTTGAATATGTATAAAAGAATACTACTTGCTGTTAACGTAACAATACTTGTTGTTGATGATGAATAACAATACACACACATATATAGGTACAAGCGCGTATATATTAGCACAAACACATACATATATTATATAAGTATTAGAGTGACATATATATTAAAAAAAAATGCAGTTTCGGGTCGGTACCTGCAGTGTTGGATACGGGGGATTATCCGATAAAATGCGGGACAGGTATCGGGAATGATATTCTGGCTAAAATCGGGTGCTGGTACCAGTTTCGCCACCCCTAAATCTATTATTTTAGATTTGTTCAAAAATATGCCGTTCAGTCGTTCTGTCATCCATATTCCGTTCTTCTTAATCAAATTTTTACACCAATCAAAATAATTTGTTTTCTGTAGTACTAATGGATATAGTTATTCTAACTTATGTAGAAAACAAGGCGACTAATAAAAGGTTTTTCGATCAATATGTTGAGAATTATAAAGCAAACTGCAATAAATAATGATCATATTCACATCTCTTGAATTAATACGAAAATGTGATATTATTTAATTAATATATTTAATTCATGTCTCGTATAATCCAACTCCGAGTCAATAAAACCAAATCACCATATATTATTTTCCTGTAGCAAGTTGCATGTCTTTAGTTTTTATATAATGCATGAAAGCGAAATATTACCATTTTAACTAATTAAAATGTGGGATAAAAGGAATAGTCGTTGTTATCCTAATATTATATAGGTTTACTGACTGCAACTGCAATATAAAGGGTCTCAGGTGACGACCCGCCCATCTAGGGTATAATAAATGCGGCGATCGTTAACTAGACGGACTTAAATGCATCAAAGATCATAGGCTAGGGTTGCATTTAAAAAGGGATTTAACCAAAACATTTAATGAACAATTATATAGGAAAAAAATAATGCATTAGCAAAGAAATCCAACAAAAGACTATCACAATAAATGCTCCGAAATAGCAAAGGTTCTAAAATAGTCTCATCTATTTCATATTCAAAATATTCCCACGAAATAAAAGTATTCAACTCAACCAAAAAGATCATAAGTTTTCATAATATAGCGGAAGCGATCAAGAGAGAAGTGAAGCTATGTATGGAGACACAACGACACTTAAAGTTCCAACAGATCATGTTATTATTTCCTACTCAACACCGCCGCCCGCTCGCCACCGCTCAACTTGCATATAGGGAAAACACATGCAGGGCTGAGTACTTATAATCATACTTAGTGGACTCATTGCCGAAAACAGTTTTATCACAAATATAGTTATCATGCCATTTTCAAGTGTCCGTCGGGGTTTTAACTTTAGAAAGACCCGAGGCACCAAAATATATTCTTTATCAAATATCACGGTCGCGCAACCATTTTTCACATCGACGCTTACCATATCCTCATTCTACAAGACAAGCAATGCGGCCGCAATCCAGGTCACTAGACCGGCCAACCCGTACGCTGACTCTCGGTCTAACATTGATGTACACTAACCCAAGTAGAGTTTGCGGCTCTACAAGGATCCGAATTCGATTAAATCAATAGTGGCATAGCCACGAGGGATAGGCACGACAAAACAAATCAAGGCATGATAACACATATCTCATTCTCATCAATATCAGTTTAGGACAATGTCCTTATTTTAAAAGAAAGCCCACCTTGTCGACTTAGCTCGAAAGTATTCTCTTCTCCTCGTTTATCACGCTGAGAGCGCGAAATATCACCTTTAAATTAGGCGTATCACAAATCAGTTTCTAACATTGATTTCAAATCATGCATTTTCTCACGTTTCCCTTTTTCCCATCGATAAAATCTTTAATATCATCATCCAAAATCAAGGTACGATTAGTATATCATTTTTATTCGAATAACAACTCCAAATTCACCATTAAATCGTGCCACGCATGAGTGTTCCACACACACAACACACGCACACGAACACAACACATGTGCATGCCTCTCGAGGCGTGCACGCACACGCATACATGGCCACACACACACGGCCACACACACACACACATCCATGCATCCCAAATTCACCAATTTAATTTCCCTTCACTCAATCTAAATGCATGTGGACTCAAGAATACCGATTGATCGGTAGAAGAAGAGGAGATCAAAATTAAAGTACCTTTTTCCAAAAGAATAATCGGTAGAAACAAGTTATAGCCTTGATTCTTCAATAAATTCTTGAACTTCAACTTGGATTCTTCTCAATTGATGAAGAAATCTTGAAGAAGGTAGAAGAAATTTTGGAGAGAGTGGGGAGAGATTTTCGACAATATGGAGGAGTGGGGCGTCGGTTTTGATGAATTAGGTTTAGGGTTTCTCTCCTATTTATAGAGGTTAAGATATACTCCAACAATTAAATAATAAAAGATTTGGAGGAGATTTGTTTGTTGGAGTAGCCGAAAATTGTAGAGGAAAAATAGGAAATTTCGATTCTAGGCTATTCAATTAGCCTATGATTTAAATTTAAATATTTCACGGAGTAGAATAATATATCACGGAGCAAGAAAATAATAAAATCCTCCCCAAATAATAGGAAATAGGCGTGTATTTCAAATCTTCAAAGGGAGTCTTAATATAAATCATAATTTAATTAGGATATGGTAAGATCTTCTTAGATTTGGCAAGATATGCTAGGATATTTGAATTTATTTCTGGAAGAGAATAAACAAGGGATCAAGTAATTTAATAAAAATAATACCTTCTCCCATATCACAAGGGATTTTCGAAAATCCCCCTAAAGACAATATAGGGGCCGAAAATTTCACCAATTAATAAGGAATAATCGGACTTTAGATTTAATTCGGATAATTATCCCAAGCAATAATTAAATCCAAGAAAAATATGATTCCTTCTCCATATAAAATAGGAGAGATCGAAAATTCCACATGATTAAATAATGCTTCTATTTAATTCTCACTCATCCCTTAGGAAAATAATTCACCACAATTATATTACTCCGCATCAAATATTCACATATTCGAATTTCACTTCCACTTCACATTTTCCACGACTTTGACCATTCCGCGGCCATGTCATATTTTCCACATCTTTGACTTTTCAACGCCACGTCATATTATCAACAAGTTGACTATTCAACTCAAACTCAATTCTCATACGCAATTAGGTCACAAAGACACCATACAATTAATTACTCATCAATTAATCCACATATCATAGCATTTAAGGCATTTAATGCAAAAATTTTATAACCCGAAAATTAGGGTTTGAAAAAGTGGGGCGTTACATCTCAACACTAATATTCTAATCTTCGATCTTCGTTTGAGCTAAGATATATCATATTTTTTCATGAATATCAGTTTTCTGATGGCTGATCATATTGAATTGTGCACGTACATGATATCGTTCTCTAGAGACTAGATAGGCTTAAGCATTCGTCACACACCAGTACCTTTTTTATTGTCAACTTTGTCAAATTTTAGTAAATTATCTCAAACCTTGGCAAACTTGTGATTATTATTATCAAATTCTTGGATGTTGAGAATTAGGAGGGGTCGCTAATTAACAAGAAGAAAGTAGTATTTAAATAAGAGGAGAAAAGAAAAGAGAGAAAATGTCAACAACATGCATGTCTTACACGAACATGTTTCAGTTATTAGGGTAAATTAATAGTTTGGACTAGTTTTAATATACCAAATATTTATGTCTTTTTTTATTTCTATCGTTGTTACGATTTTTTGTGTATTAGTGCCCCTTAAAGTTCTAAGACCAAATGCAAATCATAGCATTCATTTTGGATCAACGAGATTCACCCTAAATTTTAGTTATTTTTTTAAATTAAATAGAAGTGAGACTACTTTTAATGGATGTGATAAATTTAAAAATTAGATTACTCTTTGTATATTCGAAAAGAATACTCCTACTATTTTTTTTAATAACAAATACTCGGTGTTGTTTCCATTGAGTAAAACGATAATGCATAAACTTTATTAACTCACAAAAACACTATATAAAAATCCATTAAAAATGAAATGTATTTTAAAATGAAAATACAATCATCTCTACTTTTCCTCTATCTCTTATTTTATTTTATCTTCATTAACTCACAAAACAACATATTACATAAACTTTTGTGACGAAAAACAAACGTTTCATATTTCATGGGACGTGAGTACGAAACTATTTAGAATTACACCTAATCCAATTTAAGTCCAACTCAGTTATAAAGTGGGTTTAGACTGGGCTTAACCTAGAGATGTATTAAAAAGCCTGGTCTTGCCCATTTCAAACATGGGAATGAGTTGCGTTGGGCCGAGCCTCAAATCAGGCAGTTCATATGACAATAATTAAGGGTCACGGCCTCTGTATACCAAAAATAGTCTGGATGTAGCGCAATGAGTTTTGATATAAAATAGTCTGGATGTAGCTAAAGGTGTAGATCAAGGGATCAACCGGTGGATCCAGTTACTATTCTATAAGCTGAAGGTGTGACAATTGCTTAAAAATTTAAGATTGCTCTATACTGCTGAAGGTGTAACAGTTGATCTATATCTAAAACAGGAATCAATCTCGTAACCATTTAATTAAAGTTGAACAAATCACATGCCCCTCAATCATGACACTTTAAAAAGAGGAGCAGTACAATTATAGAATATGCATACTAATATCAAAGTATTATCATTAACTAGAGTTACTATAATTTGACTTTACCCAACCATGGTAAAGAGTATCCGCCTTAACCCATCTGATTAACTATGCTCTGAAGCACCAATTCTTTAGCCCAGTTCATAACACTATTGTATTTCTCATCATTCTGTAGTAATTCTACGAAGCAATTTTCCACCGCCGCCGCTTTCTCCCCATCATCAACCGCTTCCAACAAAGATTTGATCTCGAACTCCAAGTTGCGAGCCACTTCGTAAATGCAATTGAGATCTGTTATGATAGGTCGGGCGACGATAAGCATTCGAACTATTATATCCCTTTGTTTGTTGAGTGCAGTCTCACGCTTCATGAGAATGGATCGGCGCCAGTCCCCGAGTGCAGTGAACAGAATGGGGGCCGCAGCGGCTACTGCCCCGACCCATGCCCTTGCCCATCCCCTCATGGGAATGACATTCGCCACAGCAATCGCAGCCACGGCCGCACATAGCGTGGCCGCTGCAGTGAACAGAACAGAATACAGTTTCTTGGAGACAGCAATGGAATGGAGTTGCTTGGTGAAACTCTCATTCATGGATTTCAGTTCCATCTCCATCATCAAATGTTTTATAAGGAGACAGGATATATTGTGGAAGAAGTTTTGAACAGGGTCATTTAGTCGTTTCTCGTGGCGGAGTAAGAGTTGGAGTGCTGAGTAGAACTCGAAGGCGTTGAGGTTGTTGACATAGTAGCTGCGGACGAACTCCACCAGTTTTTCATAATTCGTAGCGTCGGTCTGCGGATCATGAAACGCCGAAACAAATTCTTCGGCCATGGGGCATATGGGCTGCGTTGGAGAACTTGGCGGCGGTGGATTATGACTTGGCTGTCTCGTGAGTTGGTTTGTTGTGTCGGAGAGCTGTGATGGGAATTCGGAGGTGTAGTCGTAGGGGAGTTCGCCCCTGCTGCTTCCGTACATGTTTTCTACTTGAGGGGTTTTGTGAAGGTTTTTAGTATGAGAGAAAGCGAGGTGAGTGAGATTTGATAGAAAGCAAGAGGGCGAAGCACACACTTCTTAAAGAGGCAGGACAAGCTGGAGGGTGACGTGGAAGGTGACGTCATGCGTTAGGAGGGAGTTGACTTGCTTATGTGGCACCGCACTAGGAGAATTAGAGCTGAGAAAATGACTAACATGGATGTTCTGGAAACGAGAGAATATTGAAAACATACAATCAGTGTTTCTGTAATTCCGGTTTCTGTTAAAATTCCATGTGTTATACTCACTCCGTCCATAAAAAATAGATCCATTTGTAAACGACACGAATTTTAATGAAAAATTGATAAAGTAAGAGAGAGGAGAAGAAAAACTAGGTAAAGTAAGAGAGATATAAAGAAAAAGTGAGCAAAGCATGAGATAAGGAAGAAAAAGTAGAAAAAGTATGAGAGAAAAACTTTCCATTTTTAGAAATGAGACTATTTTTTGTAGACATTCCAAAGGGCAAAATGAGTCTATTTTTTGTGGACAGAGGGAGTATATAACTCAAAATATTTATATAGCAGGAGTACACTTTTCGTTATACGTGTAAAATAGTGACGGATCCCAATTGGGCCGGTTTTCAAATCTAGTACAGACCCACTAAAAGCCCAGTCCACAAGAGTAATTATAACTAGTCAACAGCTTGAACTAATTACCTCTAAGTTTATTTCAGTTTTAAACTTTTTACCGATTGAGCTACATGTATCACTTTATTTTATTTTTCTTTTTTAAACCTAGTACAGACCCACTAAAAGCCTAGTCCGAGAATAGGAGTTTCGTTTTTCCATTTTAGTCCATCGACAAATAGGAGTTCCGGTTCATTTTTACCATAAATGGTAATAGGATCACACCTTCCACTAATCCATTCAACTCGCATTTCATTTAAAACTAATATATATAAATGGGACCCATTTTCAACTAACTTTTTCCATTCACTTTTCTTAATATTTATTAAAATCCGTGCCGCTAAGAAATATGACTCCTAATGGCGGACAGAAAGAGTAATCGTTTAGAAACAAACCTTGTTCGACTTAATCCCGTCCAACCCACTTATCAAGTCGGTGTAGGTTGGACTAGGTCTAGAGATGTAATAGAAAAACCCAATATTGCTCATTTCAGACAAGGCAGTGAGTTGGGCCGGGCATCAAGCCGAGCGGTTTGACGCAAATTATTTGACAAGTACTACGATTAAATCAATATTTTCAACTATGTTAAAAATATATATATAAAAACTTAGATTAGGAACAAACTCTATTATATAGTCTCTATTTTCACATTGAATTAAAATAAATAAATGAACATAAAAATAAACTTATTGCAAACTTTATTAAAACAACCATATAATAAAAAAAAAATTAAACATAGATTAGGATCAAACTCTATTATATAGTCTCTATTTAATATCATTTGAGGTATTTAAACTTTTTCCGGACGAAAATGCCCTTAAGGCCTTCAAAGGGCAATTTGGACAATTCTTTCGCCACTCATCTTGTGTCAAAGACCTAGAGTCCAACAATTTTTTTACTACTACTAATTAAAATTCAGTTACCATCCAAATTGAATTTAAATATAATTAAAATTTACCATAAAAAATATGTGTTAGTTTTTCAATTATTAGATAACTAATTATTTAATGATAGTCAATTGGGACTTGATACATTATTTTATTTTTTCAATCTAAACTGCATTTTAATAACTTACTATAGGTGATGTGTGAATTCTATTTAGTTTATTTGTTTTGAAATTAGATAGCAATTAATTTGGATTGTCATTACTTTGGAAAAATTCGTGGACTTAAAAAGATGTTCATGCATACTAATTATCTTCCCTCTATTCGTTTTGTGCCCTATAAAAGTTGTCTTAGTGTGTGAGTCGCAAAATGCACTCTGTTTTACACCAAATCCCTAACAATTGAGCATTCCCAATCTCCTCCTACCTAAGGAGTATTCATCTCCTTTTTTCTTCACATTCAAATTCAAATTCACTCATGGAGGAAGATGTTCAGCAGAGCTTCTGCTTCTACAAATCCGGTAATTTCTCTCAATTTTTAAGCTTTTTGTGATATTTCCCACAATAGATTTCAGCATTAGTAAGCCTATATTTTTATTGCACTTAATGTGTTTTCAAGGAAATGCATAAGATGGATGATCCAATGAATGATTGCATAATGAAAATTTCCATTTAATTGTTGTTATCTTTTGCGTTGTGTAGACTTTGATTTTGCCATTCTGGGCATCTTCTTCGAGAGTGGTAGCGAACCAGATATCACAACGAAAGGAATTCTTTTGGTAGATAAGGGTGATGATGTTGTTAAGTTGTTCGAAAAGCTTGTGGATCTGAAACTGTGTGAACCTAATGAAGTTACAATGGAATAATGATCTATTGCGTCTGATAAGGTTGGCAGAAGTCTTATGCTGTGAAATTATTCAAATTTTTTTTGGATTTCTGATGTGAGTCTAACTATGTTATTATTATGGACTCATTGAGATGCTTGGACTTTGCAAAGTTGGACAAATAGTTATAGCTCACGATCTGCATCATATATAAATGCACTGCGTAGCTACACAAATAAAGTGTGTGCTGATCAACGAAGTCCAACAATCTGTGGGGATTCCTTCTTCATTAAAGGATTGTTTTTAGAGGTTAGAGTTTGGTCCTTTCTTCATTAAAGGATTGTTTTTAGAGGATAAGGTTGATTGTTGTTAGAGGATAAGGTTGACAATTAGACTCTGTGTGAGCCTAATGATTTTATGATATGATAGTGATATATGCGCATTGCAAATGTTGCACAAATATTTGTAGCCAACAAGTATTTGATGCTTTGGTTGCAATTCTATAATGAAGTTTGAAGACACTCAAATATAGTACTATCACAAATCATGTGGTTAAGTATGGTTATGTTGTTCTTGCAACTTCTGCTTTGATGTTGCCTTATGGATTGGAAAAGATACATTTGAGTGGCAAGAACTTTTTCTAAGAATACATGGATGTTGGCTCTTTGCTTGTGATATCATCCCTATGCGTTCGGTGTTTCAAAGTGGGAAGTTTTTCAAGACTTTAGCTTCTTCTAATGAAGATAGTGATTGGTGCAATGGAAACCGAGATTTGGACGCTTTGCTTTAGCTGTCTAAGCAAGCATGAAACGTTGTTGTACTCGAAGAGATCCATTGGCTGTATGTATGTTGTTCTTATATTGAGAAATTGATGAGCATCAAGCTTAAAAGGTTAGCCAAAATAACTGTGGAATTTCAAATTTTCGATTTTGCTATAGATTATGTGAATGTATATGCTCACATCGAATGTTGTTCATCAATTTTCAGGCGTGGAACCTAAATAACAGATCCACAAAGGTTATATGGATGAGGAGTAGGATTGGTTTACCATTTACTTTCGTGAACTGCTAATGTGGTGATTCAAACTCTCGACTAGAGAAGATATCTTACCAATTAAATTATACTTCATGGTTTAATCTTAGGCTATGTGCTCATAAGATATTGTTCTGATAGATTATAAAATGTTAAGGTGTTTAAATAATAACTATTGACATGTATATATTTATTGTCATTTAAACCAATTAATTTGCAACTGTTGTGCATTATTTAATTTTATGTGCTTATTCAAGTTCTTCATTAGGTGATATAAAGTTGAAAATTCTATGTGCTTATTCAAGTTCTTCATCGAGCAATTGTTGTCGTTACTCCATCCGTCCAATAAAAATGTGTATTTTTCATTTTTGTCTGATCCATAAAAATATGAATATTTCTATTTTTGAAAAGTTATCTCAATTTATTAACCATATACATCAAGTTATTTAAAACTTATATTACAATCAATACACTTAATAATGTGGTCTCACTATCCATTAACATAGATACTCCTATTTTATAATATAAATATCTAGATTTGTTTGTAGTAAGTTATCAAATTTAGCTTAAATTAACAAAAAAAAAAAAAAATACTTATGTTACCATCAATACGGTCTCACTATCCACTAACATAGATCCTCCTATTTTATAATATAAATACCTAAATTTTTTTTAGTAAGTTATCAAATTTAGCTTAAATCAACAAAAAAAATATATATTAATCGATTAAAAATGTAGTAAAATATCAAATAAATTATTCTCTTCAATATTCATTCTAGTTATTATAATTAAAAATGACTGAGTATTTTAATTCTAGTTATTAGAATTAAAAATGAATATTTTAAGGATATAAGGTTTTACTATATAAGCACAATATTAGTATTTGCAAAATAGGTAATTTGAGGGCAGTGATGGAACTGAAAGGGTCGAAGACAGCACCGAATAGATAGACGAAGCAATAGAGAGGAAGAAGTGTTATAGAAGATAAAATAATAAAATGTTGTGTGGTGAGATAATTATATATTGAATTAAAGCAATGTAGTCCATTTTAGATGTATCCTTTATTGGACAAGATTACATGTTTTTATGAATTAGGCTAATCAAATAGGAGTAGTACCAAATTGTATAAACTCGAGGTCAAGATTATATGTCAATGGGTCATGCTTTTATGGAATTAGACTAATCAAATATTCCCTTCGCTTTAGTATAGTAGAGGTATTTCTTTTTGTCATGGAATTTAAACAAAATTATTTTAAATGAGTTAAATAAAAGAGTATAAATGAGAAACATAAAAAGCAAATAGATGAAGAGAGGGTAAATTACGTTTGGCTAAAAAGGAATAAGTGAATTACAAAAATGGTCTCTGAATTATGGATTTATCTCGTCCATAGTTCCTAAACTTTAAAAATATCGCCAGTAGTCCATGGACTAAAAGTTTATTTCAAAATTGGTCATTTTGGCTATTTTCCACCCGAAAATGCCCTTTTGGGGTCCTTTCACATTTTTAACTTTTTCAATCAATATAGTAATATAATTTCAATGATGTTATAAATCTGATATTATTTCAAAATTATTTTCTTCTTCCCTTTTCTCATTCTTTATTTTGTTTCATTTTTAAATATCATATTTAATTTTATAAAATTAGACTTAAAATTAAGATTTTTTGAATTGAAATTCATAATTTGTAAATTTGATTTTCAATCTTTCTTACTATTGAATGTATAACTTTGAGAACCTTTCAATTATTTGATAGTACTTTCGAAAAGTACCACTTGATTTTTTATTATATTTTTTCTAGCCCTTACAATATTTTACACAACTTAGTAATGAAAGTTGATTGTTATTTAACTTATTCGTATTTCTTAACTACCGATCCTATTTATTTATGATTAGAAAAAAGACCAAATTAGGAATTAACTACTGAGGTCAATTTTTTACATTTAGTGCTAAAAATATTAATAGCAACTTAAATCAAAATATTAAATCAAATTTTAGTTAGTTTCATAAATTTAATACAAAATAACAAATTATAAAATATCTAATATTTTCAATTATTTATACTCTACAAAACTAACATCAGAAATTAGTGATATTTTGTGAGAGCTTGTAGATTGTGGCTAAGCTTATTTTAGCCGTCTTATAAGCTCCTACATTTTTTATGAGAGCTAGTAGATTGTAGTGTGTAATAAGCTTATAAATTGTTGAGGTGATTAAATATTTTTTTGTACTATTACATACTGAATTTCAACAATGTTTACAATTTTAAGCATTGGGACGTGCAATTTGCTATAGAAGATTAGGTTAGTCGGGCTTGGAGTTGGGCGATAGTGAGATTGGATTGACTCTGAAGCCCAAAATGCACCTACATACAAGAGGTAAAAGGCCATCTTCCAATATCGACAAGGCTTCACCGTGTGAAATAAACCCAACCTTTTAGCAATTTTCACACAAGTATTACCCATCTTTATATAATACTCACCCCGTCCAAAAAAAATAGGGTACATTTACCATCTTTGGCCGTCCACAAAAAAATAGAGCACATTCATTTATTGAAAATTTTCAATAAATAATAACCCTACACATTATTCCACTAACACTACTTCTCACCTACTTTTTCTCTTTCTCTCTTACTTTTTTCCCTTCTCTCTTATTTTACCATTTCTACATTAAAATCCGTGTCATACACCAATTACCCTATTTTTTATGGACGGAGGGAGTAACTATCAAGAATTTATCCAACGTTTACAACTTATCCATCGACATATCAATTTTCGAATACCAAACAATATACTTGCGGTTTCTATAAATTGGCATATCAAACGTTCATAAAGGTACAAAATTTCAAATGTCAAACTACATATTTGCAGTTTCTATAAATCGAGATAGCAAAATTTTGAATATCAAACGGCATACAAAATATAATAGTGGCGGACACAGAAAATATAGTTAGGTGGGGCTTTATTGTATACTTTGTCCGTCTCACGATAGTTGAGTCGTATTTCTTTTTAATCGTCTTAAAATAGTTGAGTCATTTCTTATTTTGACAAAAAATTTATTCTCTCTTTACTTAATCTCTAAAATCACTCAGTTTTTTAATTTCCATGCAAAATAAATGTTTCAACTGAGATGAAATTATAAAGTCAATTTCATAATAAAATTTAAGCAAAAACTTTATTCTCTCCTTTTTGTTATTCATATTTTCATTATCATTTTCACATAATAAAATCAGTATATAAAGAACTATAGAAAAACTAACTTTTGAATAATTAAACTAATAAAGGAAATTAAATAAATAGTGAAAAACTGAACTTATATTGATTAAAGCTACAAAGTTATGAAATTATCGTAGATTATGTGGGAAATTGTAATAATATTTTTTAGATAAAGATTTAGAAAAAAAAAGAGTAGGAATCTATTATTACATTTAGAATTGACTGATTAATCATTTATTTAAAACTAAATAATTAATTTAGAATTTAATATACACTTCCTAAGCAAAATACTACTATAAAACTTCCTTAACAAAAATTAAAGCAATACTTGTGTTTAAATAAATACTATATCTAATACGTTTGGCTTATACTGGGATTACAAATTTATTTTAAGTGAACGCACTTTTTAAAAGGAATGAATCGATTACTTAAACGAAAGATTATAGTAATATAACAATGGAGTATTTGAATTTAGGAAAGTTGTCTCCTTCTCACATTTAGCACAACAACAACCATTTTTATCCATTTTGCCTCTGTAAAATATTTCATAGATCAAGTTTAGCCCATTCAACTTTTAGAGTTTTATTCTTCACCGTGTTGATTTGGGGAGAGCTGGTGAGAGTGCTTGAAAATTTTAGAAGTAGAAAAAATCACAAAAAATAGCTTCTTGGAAGGGACTTAATCCTCTCACCATCTCTTATTGTGTTCGCCAATGGACTTTCTATAAATTGGCATATTAAAAATTTAAAATTGCGAATATGAAATAACATACTTGCAGTTTCTATAAATTGGCGTATTAAAATTTTGAATATCAAACAGCATACTTACAATTTCTATAAATTAACACATTAAAATTTCGAATACCAATTTCTATAAATCGACATATCAAACTTTCAAAAAGGTATAAAATTTAAATATCAAACAGCATACTTGCAGTTTCTATAAATTGACATATTAAAATTTTGAATATCAAAAAACATACTTGAAGTTTCTATAAATCGACAGACCGAGGTTACCTTGTAGTGCTAACACTTCTTCAGGAGAGTCCTCTGAGGGTCACAAGCACTTCTTGTTTAACCGACTCCATCGATTTACTGTAGGCTTCATCATTCCTCAGTAATTCTTCAAAAGTGTCATGAATCGCTTCGGTGTCTAGATACAACCTGATAGCCACGTGGTGAATGTCGAAGAGATGTTTCATGCCGATTCTGGCGCCCGTGCACATATGCTCTGTTATGTCCTTGTGTTTATTAACGGCAGTCTCCCGCTTCTTCAGAGCTGATTGGCGCCACCTCCCGACTGCACCAAACAGAATGGAAGCCGCTGCGCCAGCCGCTCCGACCACTGCCCTCGCCCGCTCGCTCACGGGAATGGCATTCACCGCAAAAGCCGCTGCCCCAGCCGCGCAGATCATGGCCGCTGCATTGAATAAAACAGAATGCACTTTCTTGGAGACAGCAATGGAATTGAGCTGCTCGCTGATGCTGTCGTTCATGGATTTCAGCCTTGTTTCCATCAGTAGATGCTCCGTGTGTAGATAGGATGATTTGTAAATGAAATTGTCAATGATGGAGGAATCATGTGCAGAATGTTGGTGGAGTGATGAGCAGAACTGGGGCGTGTTGAGGTCGTTCACATAGTGATGGTTGGCAAAAATCATCAGTTTTTCACGATTGGGAAACGCCAAATCAAATTCACGAGCCATCAAGCCGGCGCTTTTTATGTTGTTGGCCATCACGGCTCACTATGATTATGTGAAGAATTGTGGGGCAGAGGAAATGGCCGCTATTATGTGAAGAATTGGGGGCAGAACTAGATTCTGTCATAAAATGTTGCTCAACTCAGTTATGGCGTCCTATGCCACAATATATCAAATTACAAAGCTTTGTCGTTAAACGCTATCAAAACTTAAATGCTTTGGGGAGTATCCCCTGTGGAAACCGACGAAAAACACATTACCTAGACCAATAGGGTGCGATTTAGTTTTCAATTAAAATACCAACCTGAACTTGTACCACAAATTTGTTTTCAATTAATTCCTTTTCAATCTAAATATTTTCAGGTCAACCAATTTTCTTAGGATTGATTTCTTACAATTAGGATTTATTGTTATTTTATATTTCAAATTTTACTCTTTTTATTTTAATTTTTTTATAATAATCTGTTATAAACGGATTGTTCATTATTGGAATTGAATATAATAACATTGTGAATAATGAACAATAGATTGTATAACTATGGAAGAACTGATTGGAATAAAAATGATTACCTAAAAACTCCTATACTTGTCACTTTCTTGGATGAATAAAGATAAGTTAACATTTAATTGTACTATAGATAAAATTAGTTTGAATTGGTAGCTTCATTAATTACATAAATCTATAGCTAATTTAACCCTATTCGCATTTATAGGATATCAAATTGGCAGAGAAAAGGCGGAGGAAACCACGCGGTCTCGGAGAGTATTTGTGGTGCTACCAAAATTCCAAGGCGGAGTGGAGCGGGGGGGGAACAAATGAGAAGAGTTCAATTTCAATAATAGAGTAATACGAGTAGTACTTACTCCCTTCATAGAACATTTACCACCTATTTTTAGAAAAAAAAAATTAAGAAAACCAGAAAGGGTTCATTTTCACTAATACTCTCTTCCTAGAAGTCTAGAACACTCTCCCTATTTTTAGAAAAAAAAAGGAGAAAGGGATCATTTTCACTAATACTCTCTTCCTAGAACACTTTCTTTCCCTATCTTTTCCTTAAAATTAGTTAATTCTTTTTTAGAAAAAAAAATGAGAAAGGGCTCATCTCCACTAATACTTAATACAGAGTAACAGTCTTTCTTTTATTTTTACTAATTGTATACTTTGATATATCAAAAATAATTCTTTTTATAAAACGGATTGAATATTATATAGATAAATTTTCTGCAATTTTTATACTCCATATTATTGTACTCTTCGAGAGTAATTGATTTATTTTAAACATAAAATATAAGAAAACAATATTTATTGAATTAAGTGAAAAGCGAATAAAATAGATAGTAAAATAGAAAAAATATACTAAAATAAAAAGGATAAATATTTGCTTTTTATTAAAAATAGAAATCAGTCATTTGTAATATACTAACAAATAGAAAAGGAAAAATTATACGCTTGTAACGAGACTACTCAAAAAGAAAAATTAAGCATTTGTAATTAAACATCAAAAAGAAAATATTACTTATAGTGAGACAACGAAAAAATAAAATCAATAACTTATAATAAAACAAAGAGAATAGTCATGTCTCCAATTTGTTTTCTTTAAATATACTCCGTACTTGACTTAAAATTTTATGCAATAAATTTTATATTACGTGGTGAAATAATATATCTATATAAATAATATTTTATTCGTTTATCAAAATAGTCTCAATAGTGACTCATACGGTTTTTTTTTAAAGTAGAAAAGTACGAAAAAATGGATAGAATAAGATAGTGGGTTATTTTTAATCGGTACAAAATTTTATGTTGTATGATTTTGTGAGTTAAGTAGAAAGAGAATAAAGTAAATAATATAATGATGTTTATAATTTAAAAAATAGCATATCATATAGAGTTAATATTTTTAAAAGAAAAATGAGTCCCTTAAGTGAGACGAAAAGAGCATATATGGAGCAATTAACTTCTTATCTTAATCAAATGAAAAAATGACACATTCGTTTTTAAAGAATTATATTCTAGCGGAGAAAAAATGGTTCTCAAATTTGCCTCAAAATGGATGCTTTGATAATGAATTGATCACAATTCACAAACAATCATGACCCTTAAATTGATTTTATTTAGCTATTTTCATGTTTCAGAATAAGTATTTCGATTGTCCCGCTGTTTTTTATTCAATTTTTATTTTTTAAAATTACAATGTGTATTAGGGAGTAATTCTTTTTTAGTGGAGATACAAATTTAAATATTTTTTCAAACCCAGCTTAGGCCCGCTAAAAGCCCAGCCAACGTCCAGGACAAGTCCAGGGGTAAGCCCATTAACAAACCACCAAAGTTGTATGTATATTCGTTCAACACTTTTTGTTTGCTTGAACTCTTATCATCTATATTCATTTGGATTTAAACTTTTACCAGGAGTATATACTATATATATCATGGTTATAATAAATACCAAACTATAATATTTATTTAAAAAGAAATTAAATCAAAATAGATATCAAACTTCTATTCTTTTTTATATTGGGTCTAGGGGAGTCGAAACGGGTACCTGCAGGTATCCGAACCCAATTTTGCAGGTACCCGAATACGAAAAGTTCAATATTATACTACCTAAGCCCAACCCGTGGTTATACGGGTATCCCGTTACCCGCATCGGGTATCTCGTACCCGCAGTTGTGGGTTGCCAAACCCGTTGGCTGTAATTTTACATGTAATTCAAGAACGAATTTTGGGTTTGTTGCTACACTATGATTTCATATTTGTGTTTTTATTTTGTTGTGTTTGCATAATTTCCATCTAATTATGCACAAATGTGGTGATTTCTAATCTCTTATTGATAGTATGATTAAAAAGGGGAAAAAAAAAGAATACTCACCTAAACAAAAGAAATACTCGCCTTAATTGGAAGACAAGTTAAAGAGGAGATACAATAAGGAATAAAGGTTATTGGGTAATATATATCTGAAACTAATTAACTAAAATAAAAATTTTGAAAACCCTAACCATAAAAGTATTAGGCATTATCGGATTTATCGGGTATATCTAAAAGTATTGGGTATTATCGGGTTTATCGGGTATATCCATACCCACAAAACATTAAAACACAATACCCGATCCCGCACTGTTTCCCGTTGTCACCGAGTAGTAGCGGGTACCCAATATCCGACGTATTGAGTCGGGATGAAAATTACCCGCTATCCGTTTTGACACCCCTAATTGGGTCTATAACTTTCCGTTAATGCATTATATCGAGTAGAGATCACAAATTATGATTAAACCAATATTTGAACTTAATAACTTATTTTATGAGTTTTTCATAAGTTTTTAAAATATTATTAAGTTAGATTAGGAAAACTCTATTTTATAGTCTCTATTTAATTAAGTAATCTCCTTGAATAAAATAGATAACAACCTAAAAAGTACAATACTCTTTTTATATAACAACCATATTATATAATAGAAAATACTGTACTGTCTTGCGCCCTAAAAATCTTAGTCTTAGCGTGAGAGCCGCAATGCATTCAATCATACTCCATATAACTACCTAACTATAGAGCATTCCAAATCTTATAACCAAAGGAGTAATCATCTCTATTGAAGTGTTTCCCTGTTTCTTCACATTTAAATTCAATTTCACTCTTGGAGGAAGATGTTCAGCAGAGCTTCTGTTTTGCAAATCAGGTAATTTCTCTCAATTTTTGAGCTTCTAGTGATGTTTCTCACAATAGATTTCTGCTTACTAAATAATTCGACGATGCTGTTAACTTGTTTCGCGCATTAGTAAACCTGTATTTTATTGCACTTAATGTGTTCGAGGAAATGCATATGATGGATGTCCCTGTGAATGATTGCATAATGAATATTTCCATTTAACTGTTGCTATCTTTTGCGTTGTAGACTTCGATTTTGCCATTCCGGGCATCTTCTTCGAGAGTGGTAGCGAACCAGATATCACAACGAAAGGAATCCTTTTGATAGATAAGGGTGATGATGTTGTTAAATTGTTCGAAAAGCTTGTGGATGTGAAACTGTGTGAACCTAATGAAGTTGCAATGGGATAATGATCGATGGCGTCTGATAAGGTTGGCATCTTGATTTTTCTATGACACTTCTTTTGAAGAATATTCGAAAGAAGTAGTAAGAAACCGATGCCAAGTCTAATTATGTGTTAATTGACGTCTTATGTTGTGAAATTATTCGAATAGATTTTGGATTCTGATGTAAGTCTAACTATGTTATTATTATGGACTTATGGAGATGCTTGGACTTTGTAAAGTTGGACAAATAGTTATAGCTCACGGTCTGCATCATATATAAATGCATTGTGTAGCTACACAAATAAAGTCTGTGTTGATCAACAAAGTCCAACAATCTGTGGGGATTCCTTCTTTATTAAAGGATTGTTTTTAGAGGATATGGTTTGGTCATTTCTTCATTAAAGGATTGTTTTTAGAGGATAAGGTTGATTGTTGTTAAAGGATAAGGTTGACGATTAAAGACTGTGTGAGCCTAATGATGTTATGATATGATAATGGTTTGTGCGCATTACAAATGTTGCACAAATAATTGTAGCCCACATGTATTTGATGCTTTGGTTGCAATTCTACACTGAAGTTTGAAGACACTCAAATGTAGTATCACAAATCATGTGGTTAAGTATGGTTATCACTTTATTTTTATTTTTATTTTTTAGTCTCTAATCTTTGTGTTTCCTTGCTCCGGTTGTATTCACACGCGTTCTAAAGGTCCATCGATCCTGAGATCGAAGCATCCAACAAGAAGAGGAACGCTCAGAGGAGGTTGAACCAAAGGATCCGTGTATCTTCACCGGGTCATAGGCGTCCACCCTCCCCCATTCAGAGAACTCCGTTACCTACTAATTCTCCACCTCCATCACCTATATAGTACGAGCTGCAATCTCCAATTCTGATGGAGGACGAAATGGAGAACAACTACAATGAGAATAACAACAAGGAGAACAACAATGAAATCAATAATGAGGGACCTCAAGATTCTATCATTCGTCAACTCCGTGAGTAGATGGCAGCCACGTAGAGGCAATTGGATGAGCAGAACGCGAGGCCAATGCCTGTATAGAATCAGTTTTCCTATAGACGGGTTGCTAATACACCAATCAACAATGAGGGGATAGCCGCCAACCGTTTTAAACTTAAGCCGAGGATGATAAATATGGCAGATGTAAATGCATTTGGTGGCAGGAGCGCAGAGGACGCCTACAAACATCTGAACAAAGCTAATGGCATCTCAGATGAACAAATCTGCCTCAGACTATTCCCATTCTCCCTGAAAGAAGATGCTAAGGATTGGTATGATAGCATGAGACCTAACTCCGTCCCAACATGGGATGCGATGGTGGAGCTGTTATTGGAGAAATATTATCCACCTAGTGAGGCACTTAAGTGGCAAGCAGAAGATATTCAGTATGCTATGCAGCCTCAGGAAAATGTTCAAGAGGCATGGAAAAGATTTAAATATCTGATGAGAAGGTGTCCCAACCACGGTCTGAGTAGAAGGCAATAGATCTTAACTTTCTACAGGGGCAGTGGGTATACTCAAAAGCCTGTTTTGAGTATAAATTGGAGATTGTTAGGTTTGGTATACTGAAAAACAAGTTTCGCTTGAATAGAATCTTGCTTGTATACGTAAAACTCTATAATCCACTTTTAACCCGATTCAGTATTATTCGAGCAGTTTTCGCACGAATAGAATCAGTATATTATTACATTGTGTTTGCTTGTGCATTTATAAGATGTTTTATAAACATTTCTTTTGCTTAGTAGACCGGTTGTGGGCGACTTCCACTTTAAGGTAACACGGTCAGTTCTATGCAATGCTTTGCAAAAGAAAAAGAAGAATTTCACAACCTAGATAGGCTTTGGCTACCTATCGTGAAAGGTTGCAATGTCAGTCCGATTATTTCTAAGCCTTACCGAAATAAGATGACATTGGTGTGGTATAGCACTGAACGGATCTAACAGCAAGACGTGTCTTTATGATATCTACTGAAAGATTAGGTCTTGATAAAATACTATTTCTTAATCTACATATGTTAGCATTGAGCATACGGTATTGATTATGCACTACTTTGACTTATCAAATGGTGCGGGTTTTTCGCAACCCAATAATCCCGATATATTGGGTAGTGGTGATTAATATCTAGCGGTGCTAGGATTGCTATTATGTTGAATCGTGTGCGAGGTGAGTCTCTTTTGATAATGTCCTCAAGAGGAGCTCGAACAAGGTTTTATTATTCGGAAAACTGGGCAGTTCGAGTTTTATTACTCTATGAATAATAAATAAGTGTTTCTTGTTAAGCCCACTCTTGGAATTAATAAGATATTAATTAATTA
>NC_062965.1:24298752-24348573 GCF_023119035.1 Salvia hispanica
CACTAATCTTGTTCACCTCAGACGTTTGTGTTTACAACAATGTGAACTTGATAAGCTACCGTCTTCCATTAGGAATTTGGTATACATGGATATCCTTGATTTAGAATACTCGAGGAATGTTGAAGTTCCAAATGTTTTTAAGGAGATGTTGCAATTAAAACACTTGATTTTCCCAGACTATGGAAATGAAAAGGTTGGAAATTATCGAATAAGATTGCATGAGGGAGTAGATGAGCTAGAGACTCTACAAAACTTAGATAGTAGATTTCATGAATTTAAAAGTCTTCACAAAATGAAAAATCTCCTACGTTTTGCAGCAAGAATACATGATAATGGAACCTTGTCAGCTATCATGAATGCCATTATGAACTGGAACAAGATAGTAGCTTGTAAACTTTATATTGAAGACAGGTGCGACTTAACAACAGAGAAAATGCTGGAGAAGGCTTTGACATGTCCCAATCTTCATATTTTGTGGATTAGTTCTAAGTTAGGGAAGTTAGGGAAGGTGCTAGCAGAGTGTGGGAGTGACTTGATGAGTTCAAAACTTAGGTTTTTGGATTTGTTTGGATCCGAGATTGAAGATGATCCAATGGGGATACTGGGAAAGCTTCCTTGCTTAATATGTTTGCGATTATATTGGGAATCATTTGTTGGGGAGGAGATGACGTGTCCAGCAAACAGTTTTCTCTGCCTCGAGAGGCTAAAATTGAAAAGTTTACCAAAATTGAGGGAGTGGAGAGTGGAGGCAGGAGCCATGCCCTTTCTCTCTAAATTAACCATCGGAGACTGTTCTTGTCTGGAGATGCTTCCAGAGGGGTTGAGCGGCATTTCTACCCTTCAGACTCTTGTAATTAAACAAATGCCGAAATTGAGAGAAAGGGTATCACCATCAGGACAGGATTTCCACAAAGTCTCCCATGTCCCTTCAATTCGTATCAAGGACTAGTCTTCACCCAGGTGTCTCATTTCTCACATTTTTCTTTCTTCAGTTTTGATGTGTTTTCAATTGCATCGATTTGATGGTTTGTTAAACTCTAATCCTGTCATTATGTTTTTATTTTCATTCAGCAGTATTCATAACAATTAACGGAGAACTCATTGCTAGTTTACAGGTTGAATAACTGATCGTCACTCACTTTTGGTGCTTAAAGAAAACATTTTACCTTCTCTAAAGGGTATATTCCTTGGTAAGGTCTTTTGGTGCATAAAGAAAACATTCTATCTTTCTCTTAATAAACCTCAACTCTTCGTAAGATTGTATCGCCTTTTATTTTACTTTTCTTTTTGTTGCAGGTTAAATTTTTGTACCGTCAAGCTTCCTCACTCTTGTTGTTGCATTTCTCTGAGTGTTCCATCTTATGTTTTTGTGTATAAGTAATTAATTATTTATATATATACACCTTTCAACTTTCTTCAAATACCTCATGTGGGATAGGCTTGTACTCAACAAAATTATCTACTAGTAGACAAATTGAGCAAGCCAATATTGACATGCTAATTAATTTTGTATTCTACTAGTGGACAAATTGAGCAAACCAATATTAACATGCTAATTAATTTGTATGTTTGATCTGTGGCAATGGTAGCTGGAAATCATGTTACTTTCAGTTTCAGTAGTTTCAACTAACCAATATGTCTACTAGTAGACAAATTGAGCTAGCCAGTAATGACATGCTAATTAATTTTGTATGTTTAATCAGTGACAATGGTAGCTGGAAAGCATGTCACTTTCAGTTTCAGTAGTTTCAAATAACCAATGCAAGCTAGTATGTTTAAAGTGCCTTAAATCAAGCTTGAATGATCATATATGACTATGTCTCGACAACTCGATCTCATGCAACTAAATTCTCTTGGCTAGTTAATAGAGTCATATTCAATCTTAGTGACTTTAGTTTATTTTTTATTTTGCTTCACGGGGTCTCGTTTTTCTTGCTACTTGTGATCTTTAGATAGTAGTTTGAGGATTTTGTATTGTTTACTATATGGGTGTGGCTTAGACTTGCTATGTGATGCAAGATTCATATATCCAACAGCCTGAATTACTTATGATTAATATACAGCCTTGAGCCGTTTGATTCTAATTCTGAAAATGAACTCCAACTCTAATAATATTCAATAGAAAATTGAAAGAAAAGTTGTCTACTGACATGTATCAAACAAAATGGAAAAGAAGAACATGTGTCTACTGACAAATTAAGCAAGCCACTAATGACATGTTAACAAATCGATAATAAGAAAATGTGTAACAAGTAAACAAGCCACTAATTACCTGCTAAAAAATGGATAATAAGAAAGTGTGTACTAATTGACAAGTTAAGCAAGCCACTAATGACCTGCTAACAAATGGATAATAAGTAAATTTGTAGCCAATAATGACCTGCTAACAAATGGATAATTAAAAATGTCTACTTGTAGACAAATTGAGCAAGCCAATTATGACATGCTAATTAAATTTGCTTTTTTAATCTGTGATAATGGTAGCTGGAAATCATGTCACTTTCAGTTTTAGTAGTTTCAACTAACCAATGCAATTTAGCAGTATGTTTAAATTGCCTTAACAGTCTCTTCTTAACATGCTTCTTTCGTTCCTTCTTTTTTTCACATCTGAGCGTTGACCAAACAATCAAAGCTTGGAATTGTTGCAATGGCAGAAGCAGTGGTGTCAATTGCTCTTGAAACTATCCGTGATTTGCTATTGGAAGAGGGGAGGTTTTTAGCTGGTGTGGGAAACCAAGTCAAGGAGCTCGAGAGGCAGCTCAAAGAAATGAAGTATTTCCTCGAAGACGCTGATAAAAGACGACATGAAAGCAGAACCATCTCCCATTGGATCGCCGAGATCAGAGATCTCGTCTACAGATCCGAATCCGCCATTGAAAGACACGCAGCTTATCAAGTTTTTTCAAGGAGAAGAGGTCTCAGGCAGTTCGTCCGCAAATATTCCTGCATTTTGACAGATTGCAACTCACTCCACCAATTAGGGAGACATACATGGTATATTGTGTATTTTGAGACATGGTTTATAGCTACTTCTCTATGTTATTGGTATTTTGACCATTTTGTGAAGAATGTGTAGAAAAAGGGTCGAAAATGAGCTTAAATGGCGAAAGGTGGAAAACGGACGAAATTGCAGCACGAGGCTGGCGACTCGCCAGCTTCGCATCAATACCAACCTGGCGACTCGCCAGGTCCTTCGCCCAGAATTGCCGAGAGCAGCTGGCGACTCGCCAGCTTCACCGTACAACGAACCTGGTGACCCGCCAGGTTCGGGCCGACAGTATCCAAACAAGGAAATTTCGAGCCCTATTTAACCTAATGTGCATGGGACGCCTCCTACAACAACTTACACGCCTCCTACCCCAAAAATACCACTTTTTCACCTAGGAAGAAGAGAAGAACGAGCAGAGGACGAGTATTCATCACAAGATTGAAGACGAGGCCTCCAATCCGCCCAATCCAATTCTAGGAGTTTATACTTTTAGTTTTATTCTTGTTCAAACAATGTTTTTGAATATTTCTTTGACTTTTGTGTTGAACATGAGTAGCTAAATCCTTCGTAGAGTTCTACGGGGGAGATACAATGATTCTTATGTTTAATTGATTTCCTTTTTCTATGCCTTGGCTCATGTGGTTATTTTGATTTCTTCTGTGCTTATACATTTATTTGACTGATCACCTTATAAATGCATGTGGATTTTACTACAAGAACTGAGAAGTGAGTAGTTTAATTTGAAAGAGAAAAAATTGACGTCTTTGCTAATATAATCGAGAGATTTGAGCCTTTGAATGAAGCTAAGTATCTTAGGAGCTATTAGGAGTTGTTGCCTTAGTTCTAGGAATGAGACTTCGGTTCTAGGTAGCAATCTACAAATTATATGCTTTGAGAAAAGATATAGTTTTACCTTAGTGATAGCTTAATAACCCTTGAGACCCTTTGTTGGCATAGTTAGGAAGTTAGTTGAGCATAGGATAGTTGTTATCGATCCCGTAGGATTCTACCTTCTCATCCTTGATCTACATCCGCTTTCTCCTATTTGCTTTAGTTCTCTATTTGTTTTTAATTGTTTTTACCTTGCTTTTAAATAGATTTAGAAAACCCAAAAATCCGATTCATCTAGATAGTAGTTGAGGTTGGTTCGTGGTAATTAGGTTGGCACTCATTGTCTCTGTGGATACGATACTCTTTGCTTACTATTTGCTACATTAGCCCCGTACACTTGCGGGTATACTTGTGTTAAAAATAAGTTGAGTCAAGTTTTTGGCGCCGTTGCCGGGGACAATTTGTGTTACTATAGCCTAATATCGTGATAAAAATTAAGATTACTAATCTAGATTTACTTGCTTTATTTTTCTTTTTTTTCTTTTTGAGTTATTCTCACTTTTGTGTTTTTCTTTTCAGGTTGTATGCTCACTCACTCTAAGGGGCAACCATTAGAGTTATTCGATCCTAAGATCGAAGCATCCAACCGAAGGAGAAACGCTCAGAGAAGGCTCAACCAAAGGCGATCACTTTCGCCTCTTAAGGGAGAACCGCCTGCTCCTGTTGCAGTAACAATGGCGGACAACGAAGAGAACAATGTACCACATCCAGATCCGGTAGTCCAACAACTCCAATTACAACTTGCAGATGTGGTGAAACAGCTGAAAGAAAAAGAGGAACAACAAGCCACAGTGCCAGTGCAAAACATGTACGCTTACAGAGAGGTAGAGGACCCACCAATTGGAAACGATGGGATTGATGCCAATCATTTTGAGCTCAAACCAGGATTGCTAAATATGGCTGAGGCTAATGCTTTTGCGGGGAAGACCAATGAAGATCCCAACAAGCATCTTACTAAGTTTATTCAGATCAGTAACACGGTGAAACTTAATGGGGTGAGAGATGAACAAATCAGACTAAGGCTATTCCCATTTTCCTTGAGAGATGATGCTAGAGACTGGTACGACAGCATGGGGTCAGGATCTGTTAAAACGTGGGATGCCATGGTAGACTTATTTTTGGAGAAGTATTTCCCACCCAGTGAAGTTCTAAAGAGGCAAGCAGAGATAATTCAGTTCCAGATGAAGCCTCATGAGACAATCCGAGAAGCATGGGCTAGATTCAAGACACTGCTGAAAAGATGCCCCAAACATGGTCCAAGTCCGGGACACCAAGTCGTAACTTTTTATAGGGGGTGTACTCCAGATGCAATGCGTGAACTGAATTGGAGCGCAGGAGGAGCACTCCTTCAATTAGGAGAGAATGATGCCATGCAAGTGATTGAGAGAGTAGCTTCCACTGATGAAGGATGGAATAATGAAAGAAACAAGTCATACAGGGTGTCCTCTGTTATAGAAGATGATAGAATAGACAAAATGTCGAAGCAGCTAGATCTGTTGACCACTCAATTGGGGATCATGGAGATGAGACAGCCTGAACCAGAACTGCAAGGAAGAGTTGATGATGTGAACTATGTGCACCAAGGAGGGAACAACATGAACTTCAACAACTATCGCCCCAACCAAGGGGGTGGTAACTATAACCACTATGGTAACAAGGTGCATCCCAATCTCTCCTATGGGAATCCTAACAATGTTTTACAACCACCACCGGGATTCACAGTAGCTAATGGAATGGTCGATGAGCAGAAGAAGCCTACTACAGAAGATATCTTGGCAGCATTCATGATTCAGACTACCAAGTACATGGAGAAAACTGACAAGTATATGGAGATTACTAATCAAAGGCTGGGAAAAGTTGAGAATGACGTGCAAAGCTTGAATGTACACATGAAGAGCATTGATACTCAGATTAGTAAAATTTCTCAAGCTGTAGGTGTCCAACATCAGCCAGGGCAATTTCCAGCACAGACCATAAACAATCCCAAAGATTGCAAGGCCATACACTTGAGAGGTGGTAAAAGCTATGAAGGACCTTCCATGCCTGTAGAGGAAAAGAAGAGTACTCCAGAGGAAGATGTCAGAGCAGAAGAGAATTCCAAGGGAAAGAATAAGGTGGACATTCAGACCAAGAAAGACGCAAGTGCCAGAAAAGCTGCCCCCTCCCTCCATTCCTACGACAGTTAGAGTGCCCTTCCCATTTGCGGTGAAGAAGAAGAAGTTGGATGAGCAATTCTCCAAATTTCTCGATATTTTTAGGAAGGTGCACATTAATATACCATTGGTGGAAGCTCTGCAAGAGATGCCTACGTATGCGAAGTTCCTAAAAGATGTGCTCTCCAAGAAGAAGAAGTGGATTGATTATGAGACGGTAAACATATTTGAAAATTGTAGTGCGATAATTCAAAAGAAGCTACCTGCCAAGCTTAAAGATCCTGGGAGTTTCAATATCTCATGCGTTATTGGAAATGACAGACAGACAAAGGCACTGTGTGATCTGGGGGCGAGCATAAATTTGATGCCATTATCATTTTTCAAAAAGATGAAGATCGACACTCTCAAGCCGACTACAATCACACTGCAGATGGCAGATAGATCAGTCACCTATCCTAAAGGAATTGTTGAGGATGTTCTGGTGAAGGTACATGACTTCATATTTCCCGTCGATTTTGTAGTGTTAGATATGGAGGAAGACATGAATGTGCCGCTTATCCTAGGGCGCCCATTCCTAGCAACGGGAAAAGCATTGATAGATATAGCAAAGGGAGAGCTCACTCTTCGTATGGGAAACAAACGACACATTTTGTCTATCTATAATGCTATGAAGAGTCGTGAAGATGAGGAACTTGTTATGAAGATGGAGTGCAAAGCTGTGCATGTTGTGAAGGTCCAAAAGACACAAGCAATTGAGTCCGCATTGGGGGATTTTTCATTGCCACGGTGGATGTTTGGTTCATGTGGTGGATCAATTTCTAAAGAAGAGACTGCATCAAATCCTAAAGTGAAGGAGAAGAAAACAAAAGCTGAAAATTCACCCAAAGTGGAAACCAAAATTTATGATGGAGCTTTGAAAACTACTTGGTGGAAGAAGAGATTGGCTAGATCATATGCTTCCAAGATTGATAGAAAATCCAACACCACCATTTATGGCGTGACATGATGCAGCTCATGGAGGACGTCGAGCCAACAACGATAACCAAAGGCACTGTAGGGGAGGTAACCCCTAGTAGGTAACTCTTAATTTTATCGTTTCATTTTATTTTTGGTGTGTTTTTTTTGTTGCTTTCTTACCATGTATGTCTCCCTTCTCCACCAACTTTTCAAACCTATTCTTTGCTTAGCTTTGAATAAGTTTGGGGGGATGATATGGTGGATAGGGACACTAACGAGGTACGTATCTTATTGCTTTTGTTACTTTATTTTGTTTTATGATAGAATTATTTTGTTAGAACTCTTTGAATGCTTACTTTGATTGGTTGGGTTTTGAAATTGAATTGAAAAAAAATTGGTAGTAATTTGGGTGAAGACTAGTCGTCTATGATAAAAGAACCTTCCACTTTGAGCTATCACTTGACCATTGACTTGAGAGTTTGAGTAATAGGATGCATAAGTAACGAATTGCTTGTTTGCCTTGATTCATGCTATTTGCCCAGTGAGACTTGAGCTTTTAATTCTTTCATGTGTGATTTATCATCAATGGTGTATGTGTTTCTAGAACTTGCTCCTTGTCTTCTTGAGTCTACATAGTGACCTTAAAGATAGGGGAAGATGTTAGGCTATTGTTGTTAGCCTCATTTTTACCTAAACACTAACCTTATTATGTAATAATACCCTTGATAGCCAAGTTTGAGCCTATTGCCTTTTCTTTTGTCAAGCTAATCAAAGGGGTTGGGAATCCTAGACTCTAGAATTGTTGAGTTATGAAAAGAAGAATTTGGAGAGTTTAGTTGTTGAAAGAAATTGGTCGTGTTTAGCTTATCAAGTTGGAAATTGGTTGTACTTAGAAAAAAAAAAAAAAAAAAAGAGAAAGGAAAAGAAAGAAAAAAAAAATTTAGTATATAGAGAATAATTCAAGGTCTTTGGAAGTTGTGAAGAAATTAGACAAAGTCTAGTTATTGTGGAAAAGTGTTTTGGCGAATGGTTGAAGTTAAAAGTTGTTGTTGTGATTTCTTGGGATATTTATCTTATTGGGAATTGAGTCACTTTAGCCAAATATTACCTCACCTTACCAAAGAGCCTACATTACAACCTAAACAAAAGACCTTTCGGACTCTAGCTTTATTGTCACACGAAGTAGAGGAGAGGTTAGATATTGAGCAAGCCTATGGTAAACCATGCATTTTTGATTGATTTGAGTGTTACTTTATATCTTATACACTTTGAGTGAGGTGATTATACACACATATATATATCCCAAGTGAAGCATGAATCCAAGGTGATATACAAGTTAGTAGTAAAAGTGCATTCGACGGCTTAACTTAATGGAATTTGTATTGTGATATGCTCCTTTATTCCGTATTATTTGAGACGATGATGATGTCTAAAACTCTTTTGAATCCAAGTTTCTTCTAGTTCTTTTTCTTCATTGCTCGAGGACTTGCAATTGTTTAAGTTTGGGGGAGTTGATTCACTTGGATTTTACATGAGTTTAGAGGGTAGTTTTACTTGAATTTGATCGTATATTGTGTATTTTGAGACATGGTTTATAGCTACTTCTCTATGTTATTGGTATTTTGACCATTTTGTGAAGAATGTGTAGAAAAAGGGTCGAAAATGAGCTTAAATGGCGAAAGGTGGAAAACGGACGAAATTGCAGCACGAGGCTGGCGACTCGCCAGCTTCGCATCAATACCAACCTGGCGACTCGCCAGGTCCTTCGCCCAGAATTGCCGAGAGCAGCTGGCGCCAACCGTACAACGAACCTGGCGACCCGCCAGGTTCGGCCGACAGATCCAAACAAGGAAATTTCGAGCCCTATTTAACCTAATGTGCATGGGACGCCTCCTACAACAACTTACACGCCTCCTACCCCAAAAATACCACTTTTTCACCTAGGAAGAAGAGAAGAACGAGCAGAGGACGAGTATTCATCGCAAGATTGAAGACGAGGCCTCCAATCCGCCCAATCCAATTCTAGGAGTTTCTACTTTTAGTTTTATTCTTGTTCAAACAATGTTTTTGAATATTTCTTTGACTTTTGTGTTGAACATGAGTAGCTAAATCCTTCGTAGAGTTCTACGGGGGAGATACAATGATTCTTATGTTTAATTGATTTCCTTTTTCTATGCCTTGGCTCATGTGGTTATTTTGATTTCTTCTGTGCTTATACATTTATTTGACTGATCACCTTATAAATGCATGTGGATTTTACTACAAGAACTGAGAAGTGAGTAGTTTAATTTGAAAGAGAAAAAATTGACGTCTTTGCTAATATAATCGAGAGATTTGAGCCTTTGAATGAAGCTAAGTATCTTAGGAGCTATTAGGAGTTGTTGACTTAGTTCTAGGAATGAGACTTCGGTTCTAGGTAGCAATCTACAAATTATATGCTTTGAGAAAAGATATAGTTTTACCTTAGTGATAGCTTAATAACCCTTGAGACCCTATGTTGGCATAGTTAGGAAGTTAGTTGAGCATAGGATAGTTGTTATCGATCCCGTAGGATTCTACCTTCTCATCCTTGATCTACATCCGCTTTCTCCTATTTGCTTTAGTTCTCTATTTGTTTTTAATTGTTTTTACCTTGCTTTTAAATAGATTTAGAAAACCCAAAAAATCCGATTTATCTAGATAGTAGTTGAGGTTGGTTCGTGGTAATTAGGTTGGCACTCATTGTCTCTGTGGATACGATACTCTTTTCTTACTATTTGCTACATTAGCCCCGTACACTTGCGGGTATACTTGTGTTAAAAATAAGTTGAGTCAGCTATTGGAAGAGGGAAGGTTTTTAGCTGGTGTGGGAAACCAAGTCAAGGAGCTCGAGAGGCAGCTCAAAGAAATGAAGTATTTCCTCGAAGACGCTGATAAAAGACGACATGAAAGCAGAACCATCTTAATCAATTCACATGTTAAACAGGATAATTGCATGCTAGAACGTAAATAATTCATGCTCAAAGAAAGTAAATCCTAAAACATGAATTCTACTGTTCTAGGGTTACCGATTTGATTCTCCAAAGAATCGATGATGGCGCGCTTCTCCACGTGATGATCTTCAATACTAAACCACGGATCTTCTCTCTGGTTCCCGAACTGTATCTCGATATCAGGTGGGCTGATCTTATCAAAATACTAGGACTCGAATAAAGAAAACAGAAGAAATCATTCTCCAATTATGAGAGAAATTCGAACTCCTCTAGGTAGAGGGGGACGAAAATTATGAATAATAATAATGAATGATTTCTGTCTCCTTTATTCTCTTATTTATATTAAGTTACTTTTTGGGCCAGACAATGATCTATGGAAGGTTTTGGATATTGGGGCTCACCAATTAGTTTTTTACTAATTAAATTGAACCCACAATTTAATAAGCTTATATTGGAATATTATGAGCAGCGACTTAGACTTTGTTTACTTCTCATGCATTTAAATGTTTGTAAAACATCTTATAAATGCACAAGCAAACACAATGTAATAATAATAGTGATTCTATTCGTGCGAGACTGCTCGAATAATACTGAATCGGGTTAAAAGTGGATTGTAGAGTTTTACGTATACAAGCAAGATTCTATTCGAGCGAAACTTGCTCGAAACATGCTTTTCAGTATACCAAACCTAACACCTACATGGTAGCATCCACCTCTGACTTTGATAAGATGGAGAGAATGTCCAAGCAGCTGGACTTTCTAACTAGCAAGCTTGGATACATGGGAACAAAGCTGATTGGGTTAGAGAATCAACCAGGAGTCGAAGATGTGGACTACGTTCACCAAAGTGGTAACAACAGAAACTTTAACAATTACCGCCCCAACCAAGGGGGTGGCAAACTGGCAATTACAACCACTATGGGAACAAGGTTCATCCCAACTTATTTTACGGGAACCCAAATAATATCTTGCAACCACCACCTGGATTCTAAGTGACTAATGGACAAGTCAAGGAGCCGTGACGTTAGGCATTCTTCGTTTTCCCCTTCACGAGTGTATATATTTTTGTCTTAATACCTAGTTAGCCCTCCTGGCCTAAAAAGTGTTCCAATGTCAAATAATTGTTAAGTCACCGTCAAAAGTGATAAGCCGACAAACTTGGAAGCACATATGGGGTGTTGTAAAATAATAATGGAGGTATAAGCTACACCAAATCTAGAGGAAAAAATAATAATAATAAAAAGTAAAATAAATAAATTTGTGCAGGTTTAAGCTAGACCAAGTCTAGAGGGAAAAAATATTAAAAAAGTAAAATAAATAACGTATTACTATACTACTACCACCTTCGTTTTTTAAAAATAAGGAGGTTTGAAACAGCACGGGTTAAAAACGTAATGTAATTAATGTTAGTGGATGATGGGTCCACTTTATTAGGGGTGTAAAAATTTCCTAAAGTGGAAAGTTTGAAAGTTGTTATTTTTAAAGAACGGACTAAAAAGGAAAGAATTGTTATTTTTAAAAAGCGGAGGTAGTATCTTTTATGACAAAAATTAGTACTACTTCTAACATTTCGTATTATTTTATTTTCTTTTATTCTCACTTCAAATAATTCTTTAAATAATCACTTTTTACTTTGTTAAATGACATCAGTTATACTAAAATCAGTTATATTATATTCCAATCGTCATGCAAGATTGTGTATACTCTTTCTTTTTTAATCCGTTCAACAAGAGTATGTACTTACTAATTTTGAAATTTTTTTCTTTTTATAGATGTGAGACTAATTTTTCACTAACAATAATTTAATTACTTTTTATCTTTTTGCATCTCTCTTGCTTTCTAATTGTGCATTAAACCGAGTTTGTTTTAAAATTTTATTTTCCATTTTATGTTGTGGATATCACACTCCACTAAATCCTTAAACTCACATTTTACAATATAGAAGCACTAATAACACTACAAAAAAATTGTCAGTTTACAAACGAAATTACCGATGGAAAATTTTCGCTATGATTTACCGTACCAAGTACCGACGGAATATTCCGTCCCTAAGTTATTTCCCTTTTCAATCAATGTATTTTCCGTAGGTAAAACAATATTTACCGACGAGTTCTTTACCGACGGTCAATAAATGTCCCTCGGTAAAGAATTCGTCGGTAATTTTTTTTAACCGACGAAATTACCGACGGAAAATACATTAATTAATTAAAAAAGGAAAATATTACCGACGGAATTTTCCGTCGGTAATTCGTAGCGAAAGTTTTCCGTCGCTAATTCCGTCGGTAAACTGACTTTTTTTTGTAGTGTAACTACCTCCCAGAGAAAGGGAAAAAGTTGAGAGAGTGATTTTTCTATTTTAAAAAGTGTGTCATTTAGGTTGGGACATCCCAAAAATGAAATGTGTCACTTAGAATGAGAAGGAGAAGCAGTATATAAAAATGAGACCTACAGTCAATTAACTTTTTTCAATACTTTCCTTCATGTTTCTTAAAACTCATGTCAAATCAAACTAGGACTATAAATGAGGAACAAATGAAGTAATGTTTTGATTTCATAAGATTGTAATTAGGGGTGGCAAAAAATACCAAAATATTGCACTTATCGTACCGAAAATATTGATTTTTCGAATACCGCAATTTTTGGTACGGTACTATGATATTGTACTGTAATTTTTTGATACGGTAACGCTATCAATTTTCCTATACTGAGGTATACCGTACATTTGGAATATGGCGGTATACCGAATCCTCGATGCATACCGAAAAATCAGTATATGTTGAACATTGTATTATATTTAAAACAGAATTAAAAAAGAAAAAATCTCTGAAAATCCTACTTTTAAATATTTTGTGTATAAAATAGATTTTTTTTGCATAACAGTATTACAATATACCGTATCGTTTTTCGATCTACCGTAAAAGTGCGGCATACAACACTAACAATATCAAAATTTAACTATACCGAAAATTCGGTATGATATTTTGGCATCGCGCAATTTTCGGTACAGTATACCGACCCACTTCTAATTGTAATTGATTGATACAAAATGGTGTACAATTATAATGTTTGTGTTAATTACATAAAATCTATTTTGGATTTTTGGTTTTTTAGATGTATTGTGCAATGTTGATTTTTCGAGTTTAGTTTTCATAGTTTGAATTTCGGTTTTTTGAATTTTCAGATATATATATACAATATCGATTTTTCAGTTTGGATTTTGATTTTTCGGATGATTCATTTCGGTTTCCATTTTTACAAAATTTTAGTTATCCGGTTCGGTTCGATTTGGCTAAAATACCGAATACTCACCCCTAATTAGCAATGGGAGGGGGCGCGTTCCACTGGGCGGCATGTTGGAATCAAATTGACGATTCATATAAATCATACATGTCGAATACGATTGGTAAACATAAAGTAAAAGCGGACATAGATTCCACAAACTAAAGAATTATCATAATGGTAACCATACCATGATGACTGGAGATTCCAAGAACTTGGTTCAATGGAAAACTAAACTATGAGAGTTCGTGTGATACACTCATCCACATCTATTCCCTAGAGAACAATAGAGTGTTGTAAAACTTGCCTAGTGGTGAGGCTAAGTTTACGACTTTTAATAACTCCTATGTGTATAGGATATTGTTTAAGAGTTAACACCATTGTGTCGGTGCACACCGTGAAGGAATAGTTCAAAGCATCGCGCTACTAGTCCGCCTGTGTATCCAATGTTGTTGACTATGGATGGTTCAAAGCCAACAACTACCTATCTTTATGCTAACATACCTCTTGAGGGTTAAGCTTATGTCTGCATGCATATTGCATTAGGTTATTTCGCACATGTGAGGGATTATTGGAATCGTAGTAGTCCGGTCAACGCAATTTGACGGGTCATACAAGTGACTGAATATTTAATTTCGAAAAAAATTAAATAATTTATAATCGATCTATGCTCCGAGTAGATGACGTGGTATATTCACTTTTTCTAAACCGAGTCCCGGTGAGTGAGAAATATTATAATAAAGTATGTCACGATATACGGGTATATGTAATTAATTAATTAATTAATCTCATTTTGGACACGTAGACATAACAATGTGGCAGTGCATACATAAAAAACTTCATAGAATTCCATGCGTGCACAATGATCAAGTCGTCGAGATGCATTTCTGGTATGAACAACTACGTGAGAGATGTCTAGATACATCCGTCCAGGTTTATGCTCCATGATTGACGTTTGTAACCGTCGACCGTTAAAAATTAGCCTTAATGGTAGAATTGACTCTTTATCTTCCACATTTGCTATAAATAGTGATGCATACTCTTGCATTCTCTACACACAATATAAAGCATTTTGCATCATTAGCTCTCTTCTCTTTGCATTGTTCGTCTGTCGAAGCTCTGCCCTCACCTCCATCCAGTTCGCCGAAGCTCTGCTGATAGCAGTGCTTCTTCATCAGAGACGAAAGTTGTTTTATCTTTGGGGACGACACGCCAACCCGAGAGCACTACCGGGGCACATCTCATCTTGCGGACAGAGGCATCCTCGAGTTGGCTTTTACTGTTTTACGGTTTTTGTTTCAAATTTTTCATTGTAATTTCATTTCAGATTACTTTTCTCTATTCCTTCTTTTGGTTGTATTACGTCCGGCTAGTGTTTAGCTTGTAATACAGAAACCAACAGTTGTGCCCTCTCTCGAGTGCACCTAACATGTAGATCGACCTCTAATGTAGGAGTCTCCTCCCTACACGTCGATGCCGACACTCCTAAGACCTACGGACTCAAGTCCTCTCTCTGGCACATGCTTCTCGAATACATGATTCGCACGGATTTGTTGATTACACATTTATCCTAATCATGAATTTCTCAATAGCAATAAGCAAATGATATAGTATCTAATTGGTAGCTAAGCAATTAGATAATAAAAGCTCAATAATTATCAAAACCAACGAAGTGAGATAGATAAGCAAAAACCGAAAGGATCAATCCATACAATTCATCCAAACTTCACCAAAGCCCTATTAGAAGCTTAACTACACATTCAAATTCATAACATAAGAAAAATCAAAGTAAATGGAAGAAAACATAGTAGAAAGAGAAACTAGGAACTCCCAATGGGCAGAAATGAAGGCAGAGAGTCTTCTCCTTCAATCTCTTGAACTCCTTAGCCGTCAATTCACCTTCAATCTCCTCAATTTTTGCTCAATTCATGTGTGTGGAAGTTAGGGCTCGAATTAATGAAGTACTTTTTATAATTGGAGTGTAAAAATGGGCTAAATTGAGTACCAGTCATCATCGCCCGACTGGACAATAATAAGTGTGAGAACACCCAGCCGAGCGTCTTCTCGGCTTTCCGCAATTTTTGTCAAACGCTCGGCCGGGCGAACTCTCTAGACTACTCCACTTCAACGCCCGGGCGGGAATTTCTTTGCCTAGAAAATGCCTAGGCGAGCGAACCTACTCGCTCAGCTCGTTCACTCAGTTTTTGCTCGTTTAAATCTGTTTTCGCTTCAAAACTTCGACAAACTCATTAATTCACCTAACTAGTGCATAAATGAGTCAAAACCTATACTAAACACCTTCAATCAACAAAATCATATGTTAATCATCTACAAAAATCATTCTAAACTATAAATTTGTCAACAAAGAAAGTATATTTTCCAAAACAAAGTGTAAAAAAGAAGCACCTCGCTTAGCAAATTACGAAGAGAGTATTAATCTAATGAAGAGAGCCTCTCTAAGGCCGAATGGGATCACCTATGACTAATCCTGCTCCATCTCCTACTACATATGCACAAACTCATTTGATATAATAGACCCGGATCGATATAATTCCCAATTTTGAGATTATCCATTAGAGGCACTAAATATTCTCATAAATCAGACTCATTCTTCGCTCAATATCACATTAAAAATTGAACAATGGAAGATGATGAAGTCTGGATTCCGGTCAGAATCAGTGAGTGATACGAGTAAACTCGTATTGGAGAATAATGGCGAGAAATCGCCGGATAAAAGAGGTTCGTTCGCGGAAGGAATTCCGTCGAGCAACCAATGAACAAAGACTAGGAAAAGTAAATGGCATAAAAATTAAAAATATATTAGTACTTCCAATTTTAATAAAATATAAATAAATTAAGTTATGCAATATAGGGTACATTATCAAGTAAAAATGAAGTGAGAAATTTAATAAGAGATCTGTCAAAATAATAAATATGGACACAATGGACTAATAATGCAGGGATAGTATAATACTCACTCCGTCCCTGAAGATTGTAACTTATTTCCTTTTTGGTCCTGTCCCTAAAAAATTTCCACCTTTCACTTTTACCATTTTTGGTAATAGACCCAACATTCCACTAACTCATTTACATTCACATTTTATTTTAAAACTAATATATAAAGGTAGGATCTACATGCTACTAACTTTTTCAACTTACTTTTATTATATTTCTTAAAATCCGTACCAGGTCAAATGATGCCAAATTTTAAGGGACGGATGAAGTAGTATATCGGATGATTGATTAAATTTAAGTCATAATAGTAAAATTTGTTTATAACTATCCAAATTAATATAGCCCAATCAAATAAATCCCAAGCCCAAATCTAAATTGGTCCATTTATCTCACAATGTCTAATAATTTATAAGAGGATGAGAAATGAAAAATGATGATGAAGAAAAAGTCAAGGCAGATTTACTTCTTCTTTCCTCCCGCCGGCCAACTATTCGTCTCCGCCGGAGACTGCCGACGACAGCCTAGTGCACGGCGCCACTTTTCCTACACTGAGTTGCCCTTTCTCTGCTACAGTTTCGAATTTTGGATTTGAACTGAAATGCACCATTTCAGAGATTGTTGGAGATTAAAGGTAGACTTTTTCTCAATCTGCTGTAGTTTTTATCTCTAAAGTATATGTTGAGACTTGGGTTGAGTGAATTGGCCGCGTCAGTTGAAACAATGGTAAACTAACAAGGAAATAGATCTGTGTTACTCATGGAATCAAATCATAAGATGAAGTATGAGCTGGATTAAGTAGTGAAAATTTAGTCTTGCTTTGATGCAGGTACAACCCGCGTAAGGTATTGAATATGTTTACAATTTAGTACATACTAATATAGTAATATTAGTGCTATTTGTTTGAGGGGTTTTAGATTGTTTTTTAACTCTACCTCTAGCTTTGTAAGCATTCTATGATATCCCTTCCTCCCTTAATAATGAACTTTCTAATTTAGGGAACAAAATCCCTTACATTAAAACTTGAGTCCTTTAAAAGTTCAATGTCTGTTTCAAAGGAGAAAAAATTCAGCGCTTCAAGCATACCACAGTGGACAGCTGATGTAGTATGCCCTATCAATAAGATTTTAACAACTAAATATCTACATGGCTTCACCTCCACCTATAAACACACATGGCTTCGCATATATAGAAATTTTACATGTCAACAAATAGCCATATATACAAGCATTAATTACCCTATATTCAATGCATTTAAACCATTTTTATCAAATAAGATTGTAGAGTAATATTTACACAAGTATATATATATAAGTACATCACCAATTTATATGATGGGAAGTATTTTTTACTGCTAACATAAAATATTTTTATAAACAGTATAATAAATAAATAAATACTAGTTCAAATTTAGAGTCATCACAAAACTCTTGAAACTATTTTATTTATAAAAATATTTAATGTACAAACTATCGATTAGTGTTGATATGATTGAACTTTATGGTTGGTGATTTTGAGTATAATAATTTTATTTATTTTTTTTAAAATTTAATTCCTATTTATTATGACAATCTCTCACTCTATTTTGTTTATAGTGATATTTTATGGTATACTAACGAAAATTTAATATAGTAAAAATAGTTTTTGGCCAGCTTAAATTTATTAAATATCTTTATATTTTTTAGCATAAAATATAAATATTAGCAAATTAATGTGCATGAAAAAATAAAATGACAATTATACTGTATAATCATACATATATATAATTGTGCACGAGTCTAACAATAAGGAAAAAAAAAGTCATTAAATAATACTCCTATATGCAAGGCTAGCAATAAAAAATAATTTCCACCAGGTAAATTGATAACACTGTTACTTATGTAAATTTCTCTCCACACTCTTTATTTAATGTGAAAGATATAATTGCATTAAATATAGCGTAATTAATGTATGCATATAGAGATATATATATATGTGTTACATAAGGGACATGCAAAATTTCTATATATGTGAATCCATGTGTGTTAATAGGTGGAAGTGTGGTCCATGTATATATCTAGTTGTCAAAATCTTATTAGTAGGGCATACCACATCATCTGTCCACCATGGTATGCCTGGAGCACTGAATTTTTTCTCGTTTCAAAGTGCTTTTTAACTTTTTATTAAGAAAAATACTACTCCAGAATCCAGAGCCACCTGCTAATGTTTTTACAATATGCAATCTGAAAACAGTTACTCCAGCTTTTATGCATCAGAACATTTATTTTATGAAAAAAGAAAGCTTTTATTGATGGGCTGAAACTAAAAGAAAAGCCCAGTGTTCTATTTTGCCCTCTAATTTTTGAGCATTCTGCTGCAGTGTATGGTTGCAAGAACATCTGGCTCACGAAAAGGTCTTACTCTATGTTCTTTCTTAATATACGGAGTATGTTAAATGTTAAGTTAGGAACTGGAAGCCATGATGTTATAAGATCGAAAGTCTATTGAGGAGTTGAAAATATATTGAAGATATTGAATAGTAGTAAAAATAAATGCATTGAAAATTCAAAAAATGTTAGGAAATAACACAGCAGGTGCTGTGATTTATTTCCCGCAAGGTCTACTATTTTAGGCTTTAGCATTCAGGGCAGAGAGCCAGAGATCCTACGGTGCGGGTGTAAAATGAAAAAAAATAATATAAGTATATGAAATTAATTTAGGCGTTTATATTTTCTTTTGCTTAGAATCATTTAGCCAGACAGCGGTGGAGATATTTTGTCACGACCGCACTTTCTAAGGATAGAAAGCCCGGTTGATCGCGACTAGGGGAGTATGAAAGAAGCGGGGTAGAAAGGGGAAAACTGTGGCACAACTGAACCTGAACTGAAATAACTTGGACTATATAAAAAAAAAAAATCAGAGTGCATGGTACAAGAGAATGAAATCTCGACTTTTATATTGCAGCGGAAGAGTCAAGAGAAGATGACATTGTGTATGGAGACACGACGCATCCAAGTACTATTCTATCGAAGGTCTTTATCGTCTATGCTCAACACCGCCCGCCGTCATCACTGCTCAACCTGCACATTTTTAAAACATATGCAGGGCTGAGTACTTGGTGTACTCAATGGACACGTGCCGAAATATATTTTACTTAAAACTGGTTTTGTCAAGCCGCACTTGAGTGAACTCGGGATTTTAGGAAAAGTTCCGAGAACACTAAAACATTTTCGACTAAAACTTATCATTATCAAAAGCGATCTGCTGTTCTATTTTCCTGGAACTTATGCCATATCTGAACTAACTCCTGGTAAGTTCACAAACTCTTGGTGAAACGAATTCACAACTCCTGGTGAAATGAATTTCACAACTCCTGGTGAAACTAATTCACAACTCCTGGTGAAATAAATTCACAAACTCCTGGTGAAACGAATTCACAACTCCTGGTGAAACTAATTCACAAACTCCTGGTCTAGTAGAGACATCGCCCTTGCTAGACAATCAGATATGCAAAGTTCAAAACAAAACATGGTTTGACATAACTTTCAAAAACTTCCTTTCCTCATAAACATTTTCGACTAAACTCATTTCTATCGGTCAAAGCCGAACAAAATATCAACGAAGGCTGACAGTTCACAAGCACCCGTAAAGCAACACATAATGTCACATAACTAAATAACATCACTTTCACTTGATGTAAATAGCACTCATCATAAAATATTGTTCATGAAACTGTAAATGTAAACTGTACTTTTCATATCACCTTGGCACTCTTCATAAAAACCATATTTTAAGCATAAAGGCAATAATCGTATCTTAAATAGAAAGCCCACCTCGTTCGATTAAAAACTCCTTAAATTGGTATTTCCTCACTCCGCCTTTACTCGCAGATATAGCCTTTTGAAAGCAAACAATGTACTAATAAGACTCAAGAAGTTCTCATACTTATAGGAATGCATGCCCCTAATAAATTCTCTTATCCTTCGTTCACTTCTAGGAAATTTTTAGAAACTCGCATATTAATTAAATCGGGAAATTTAATTAATAGCACCTCTTTATTAAACTTAATTATTTGCGTGGCTCGAGAACGTCGTCTCTCTTTCCTCCTACTTCCTTAGTGGCCGCCCAAGGCGTCGCGGGGCGACGCCGGTCGGCCCTTCGCATCTCGCAGTTAAATATCTTCCATATTCGGAAACTTAGCAAATTATTCGGGAATTAATCAATTGAGCTCCAACTCAAGTCCTTAAATTAATCCCATCCAACAAATAACTTCTTAAGTCCAAAATTAAGAGTTCTCGGCCCAAACAGTAAATCTCTTAGCCCACTAATTAAATGGGAATATCTCATCACCTCATTTAATTCATATGGCCCAAGCTAAATTAAATTGTAGTTCATCCAAGCTTTAAATAATTCTCGGCCCACTTTCTTAACTAAATTACAATTTCTTTACTCTCCAAATCTTTCAAATAAAGAATGATACTTGGCCCAATTCTTTAATTTCAGCTCATGTGTAGAATTAATTCCTTTGGCCCCAATCTAGAATTTAGTAGTGGCCCAACAATTTAAATTGGAATCAGTCCAATTATATACTCCTATCGGTCAACTCCCTCTAAACATTATTCCTTTGCTCATTCCCCAAAATTTCCAATTAGAATTTTCCCAAACTGAGAAAAAGCAGCGGCGAGTTCTCCTCTTCTCACGCCTCTTCTCCGGCGAAATCGCCTCTACCTCACGGCTCTCTGGAAATTTCGCGCCCGGGGTGACTCCAATCCCTCCTCAAATCGGACTTCTCTCTCTCATTCACTTCTCCATTCACCAATTAAGTTTTTCAAATCCCTAAAATTAGAGAACACGGCAGCGCGCCTTTCCTCTCCGGCGAAATCGCCGCTATCTCGACGGGATTTCGGAGTCCCGTCGGTGCGTACTCCTTCCTCCATCGAGTTCTCTTTCTCCAGCGAACGCCCTCCGGCGAGTTCTCTTCCTCCTCCGTTGTCTCCGTCCTCGCCGAGCTGCCTCTCCTCTTAAGCTCTTCTCTGTCGAGTTCTCTAGGAGGCAGCGATTCCGGCCCTCTCATTCAGAGCTGCTATGGTTCTAAGTTCTTGGTTACCTACTGTGCTAGCTCTATATGATGCAAGGTTATTGGGTGTTGAGGTTGTTACCTCACTTTGATGATTCCTCTTGGAAGGGACCGATGTCCAGCCTCAAAATCTCCTCCTTGCTCCTCCTCCCTTCCTTGCTATATTCCTTGACTTATTTGGTGAAATTATAGTGTTCAGAATGAGGGGAGGAGAAGAAGATTGGGGTTGTTTATATAGTGCTCTATTCTTGGCTTTTTGTGCTTGAGACTTGGAGGCAAAGGCTCCTATTTTGGGGCTGCCAGCTCTACCTCTTTTGAGCTTCATGTTCATGTTATTCTTACTACTTTGGTGTATGTGTGGCTGTCTCTCTCTTGGCTGTTTCCTCAGCCTTGATCGATGGAAAACTAGAATCTTGCTCATGTCTATATTGGGCTTGTGTAGAGGCTCATTCTACTAAGCTCTCTTGTCTTGGTTCCTCTTTGATGCTAGTTGAGAATGTGCCAAAAATGGCTGACCTCAGGCTCTATACTGCAGCCTCTACCTTGCCTACTACTTCCCTTTCCTAATTGAGCTTGTGTCTCCCTTCCTCTTTATTTGTGAGTCATCTTCTAACCCCATTTTTGTGTTAATTTGCAGGTACCATAGCTGAAAATTTGGAGTCTTGTGGATGCTCCCTAATCGAGAAAGAGAGTGAAGGAGAAAGAAAGAAGATACTCCTCTAGAGATCCTTTGGCTCCATCACCAAAATAGCTATCTTCTAAACTTGAGAATTAAGAAGTAGGATAGATAGTGTAGAATAGGTGCATGTTGATTTTATCACACTTGCAGGCATGTACTATTTCCATCATCCATGTATTTCTATTTCTTCACGATGTATCCACATTTCTCTAATAAAAGTATTTTCTCCACTTTAATTCTTGAAACTTAAATTTTCCTTGCATTTTATTTCCTCCAACGAAGATACTTAAATTACTCCAAAGTCGAAAATACATCGAGGGAAGTACGATTACACCACTTCTAAACGAAATTAGATAGGCTAATAAATCCGATTTATCTCGAAAGAAAGGAACGAAATTCTGGGGCGTTACATATTTTACTTATATTTAAATTGTTTTTTATTATACTACTCCCTCGGTTCCATAGTAGTGGAGACATTTCTTTTCGGCACGGAGATTAAGAAAAAGTTATGTTAGGTGAGTTAAGTAAATGAAGAATAAAGTAGGAAATGAAAAATGAAGAGAGATGTAGAGAGAATAAAGTAAGAGAGAGTAAAATAGGTGAGAAGAAATGTGTTTACTTTTACCAAAAAAGGAAATGACTCTAGTAATATGGAACGTATCAATTAATACTCGATTGCTAGAGTTGATATATCTTAGATTACGTCTATCCTTTCAACTTTAGCAAATGAAATAATTAAAGAATATAATTTTTTAAATTAAAAATCCTTACTTTATGATCTTACTAGTTACTAAATTAATTATAAAAATAGATATGAATTGATTAGTAGATAAATTAATTAGCACAGAAAATAAAAAAACAACAATAAATTAAACTAGCTATGAGAAAATATATTAAGACCAAAACGAGTTACAAGAATAAAATTAATTTAAAAAATAGAAATAAAGCAGGCACAAGAATTTAAAATGAAAATGGGAAATTTAGAAAAGGACGTACGTGGGCAAGTATTAGAAATGAAAAATGGGAAATTTAGAAAAGGACGTACGTGGGCAAGTAATAGAAATGAAGAATGGGAAATTTAGAAAAAGACGTACGTGGGCAATTATAACAAATGAAGAATGGGACTCCCAGCCACTTGGTCTCATATAACCAGAAAGTAAGAGCGATATAGAAATAATTTTTTTTACGTAAATATTGTCTTGCTATGCATTAGTCATTTTCAAATCTTGCTATGCATTAGTCATTTTCAATATTTTGAATTTTTTATAAGACAGAGTTCAATATTAGTATATGTGTTTACTGTTTAGGGGTGAGCAAAAAGACTTTGTTATCAGTCTGTGTTTCTTGACAGCAGTCTCATCCTTCTTCAGAACCGATTGCCGCCATCTCCCGAGTGCAGTAAAGAATGGCTAACGCAGCAGCTGCCGTCGCAGATCATGGCCGCAGTGGTGAAGAAAGCAGAGTAACACTGCTTGGAGACATCAATGGAATAGAGTTTCATCTGAAGCTCTGATCCATGGATTTCAGCTTCATCTCCAGCATGGAGTGGTCCATATAAAGATAGGATAATTCACGGTTGAAATTGTCAACTATTACCGGTTGTTGATGAATAAGCTTGTGCGTGAGAATGCGTCGGAGAGCTGAGCAGAAATCTGACGCGTTGAGGCAGTTCACATAGTGACTACAGACAAAATTCATCAATTTATCATTGCAAGAAATCTTACGCAGATCATCAAACCCCAAAATAAATTCTTGACGTCAGCCTTGGCCGTCATGATAGCGTCCGAAGTTTCAGCCGCTCTCCTCATGTGGCTGTCCATCACCGCTCCGCTCACAATGGCTTTGAGAAGATTCGAGGTGGAGGCGGAAATGGTAGGCGGTTGCTTTGGAGAGTTGCGAAGACGAAGTTGGTGGGGCAGAGCACAAATACGGAAAATATAACACTCACTCCCATTACATCACATGCCAAATGACTCCTCAAAAGTCAAAAACTCCTTATTTTTCCTCCGACCCGACCCGACTACGGCGTGAAACGATAACCCGACCCTCTCCGCCTGACCATGAAACCCGCTTTAGAGCCCCTATCTCTTCAAAGATCAATCCCTCTCTCTCCCTTTCTCGCCACTGCGACCCCTGTAGATTAACGCGTAATTGAAGGAACGAAATTTGGTTAAAAAAAGGGGGAAAATCATCTGTCTTAGCTATGGCTGAGAAGGTGCTTTTGATTCATGCTCTATTCATTACTGCTTCTATTACTTACGAATTTGCTTTTTTTGGCAGAATATGTCGGCTTCCAACTGACAGGGTAGCCTCAAATCCGACTCTATTGATAAGTATGTATTCCAAATTTACAACTAGCAGATCCGTGTATTCATACATCTTGGTTCTCTGATGTTTACTGCTGTGATATTTGGGTTGTAACATATCTTCTCTGAATGTTTTGGTGTGGTCAATCATGAGTGATATCGAACTTTCTTGAAATGTGTTTCTTTTGATGCACACTAAGATCTTTATTTAGTTCCAGTTACCCACCATGAATTACTACTATTTAGTACTCCCTCCGTCCCATTAAAGATGACCCACTTTCCTTTTTGGTTTGTCACAACCAAGATGACCCATTACATAAAATGGAAACCCCTTTATCTCTACTTTATCCTCTCTCTCTTACTTTACTCTTTCCATTTAACACACAAAATAAAGTTGCATACAATCCCGTGCCGCCCAAGAAAGGGGTCATCTTCCTTGAGACGGAGGGAGTAGTATTGAAATGTAGTTTCCCTCTAACATTAAGTTGGTATGAACTCTATTTAACCACCATGGTGTTACTTAGACGAAAAGGATTAGAAGGCAAGGTGGAAAAATAGTTAGACGGGTGAAAAGGCTTGTTGGAAACGATTAACTAACCATGGGATTACATGCCAGCTAGGCAGCTGGAGTCATTAGCAGCCGAAGTAGCTATAGGAGGCCGATTAAATAGAGGCTCCGATCATTTTTTAAGGTTTTGTGTTTGATAATTGCAGAGTGAATAGTGTGGCACTATGAGAGCTCTGGTGAGTCTCGAGTGATTATCTTGTATCCTTCTTGTTATTGTGAGCATAGGCGGATCTACATGGACTTGTAGTGGGGCAATTGCCCTGCTCAAAAATTTACTTCTATACTAATTTTTCTTCAAATTTGATTATTTATTTGAGTTCCTTCTCAAATGCCCTCTTCTCAATTCTTCAAATTATTTGGTTATGTATATTTTTGCCCCTCTTAAATTTAATTCCTAGCTCGGTTGTGAGATTCCTCTCAATATATCCTATCAATACAATCGATCACCTTTGTTATCATAATCAATGATATTTTGAGTACTGCTATTGCTCTTCAGAACTATGTATAAGAGTTATAGGAGTAGAGCTTAAGTGGTAGTGATGGACACATTTTTATCAAGTATGCTAATGAACTTGTTCAAGAAACAAGCTCTGTGGTACTACTCCTCTTAGAAAAATATGGTAGCTCTAGGAGTGCGACTAACTGTATCCATTTCCTATTACTTGAAGCATTAAGAGAGTTCCAGATACGCACAAACTGATTCTAACGTTGACAACTTCACATAAGGAGGAAGAGGATTTTTATCAGCTGTAGTTATTGGCCTTAAAACCCTGATAAAGTGTTATAAAATGAAATATTGCTTCCTCTGAGTAACTTTGGATATTGTACCAACAAATCTCGTCAGTTTAACCCAAAGTTGTTTGTCATTTTTACGTTTAATCTTAATATTCTAAACTTTTTGTAAGTGAATGATGAATTACATATGATTTGCCATTGATAGTACTCCCTCCGTTTCTTCATAGTTGAGTCATTTTACCATTTCAGGAAGTTTCTTCATAGTTGAGTCGTTTCCTTATATGGTAACTTTTTCCTCTCTCTTACTTTACTCTCTCTACTTTATTAACTTTATACTTTATTCTCTCTACATTTTCCTCTTTCTTATTTTTTTATCTATTTATTTAACACACCCAACATTCATTTCTAAAACTCTGTGCCGAAAAGTTTCGCCTCAACTATGAAGAAACAGAGGAAGTAGTACTAAATCTCTATTGCAGTGTCATTGTAGAGTTTACATGTTTTGCTTGTGTTATCTATCCAAGTGTTATTTTATCTGGATATATGAAGTTGCTTATGATATTATTGCTTATGATGTTAATAAGTGTTAGCTCACATAATCCATCTCACACATGTGCCACTTCCAATGATGATTCGGTGGATGGCCAACGTGGAAAGCTTGCAGTATCTGTTTCAGATCATCACATCAAAATTGATAGAATTGGCATGACGATGCCAACTCATCTCTGAAAACCAACAATATTTTGCTGCAATCTTGTTCATAATATTATGTGTATATATCCCTTAGTTAGTTAGCATCTTTGTCTTTTAGTGATTGATAATATCTAGATCCTTCCTATGCTATGTATATATAGCTAATTATGTAGTCCTTGTAGACCATCTTTTTTAGTAATACAACACTGAACTTTCTCCCATATTTTTTTGTGTTTCCTATCATGGTATCAGAGCGGGCCCAAGCCGATGATGGATTTATCTCTCTATCTCTTCTCTTGCCTACCCATGTGATGGAAGTCCGATGTGTCATTCCGGCCCACACGTGAGGGGGCGTGTTAAAATTCTAATATCTTGTCCCACATCGGCTTGGTAACGATTCTAGCTCACCTATAAAAGTATGGATAATCCTCCCCCTTATAAGGCCTTTTAAGGGGTGAATGACCCATTTCTAATATGCCTACAAAGTTCTTCTTGCAAATGAGAAAGTTCTAGTCTCAAGAGAAGTCATATGTGATGAATCTACTTTTCCTCATCTTCTGGCAGAACCTCCTACCTCTCGCTGCTGCTGCACTTCTAATTCCAGTTTGGAAACAAGCCATGGTCGAGGAATTTCTGGCCTTGTTAAAAAATAAAACATGGACTCTAACTGTTCTTCCTCCTGGGAAGAATCTTGTTGGTTGTTCTTGGATTTTCAGGCTCAAGAAACATGCTGATGGTAGCATTGCTCGCCACAAAGCTCGCTTAATAGCTCAAGGATTCTCACAGGAACCCGATTTCGACTTTACTGAAACATTCAGTCCAGTTGTGAAGCCCACAACAATCAGGATTGTCCTTGCGCTTGCTGTATCTGCTTCTTGGAGTATTAATCATTTGGATGCCAATAATGCTTTTCTTCACGGCGATCTCAACGAAGAAATATACATGAAGCAGCCTCTTGGTTTCGAACAAGGGGGTCCTCATCTCGTTTGTAAGCTAAACAAGGCTCTATATGGCTTGAAACAAGCCTCTCGCTCTTGGTTTCTCACTGCACAGTCAGCACTTTTATCTCTCGGTTTCTCTCAGTCAAAGGCTGATACATCGCTCTTCTTTCGAATCCGCAAATCAGAGACTGTTTATTTGCTACTTTATGTCGACGATATGTTGATTACTGCTTCGTCATCCACTGTTGTTGATCTGGTTATTGCAAGCTTAAGTTCTAAGTTCTCTCTCAAAGACTTGGGCCAAGTCACTCACTTTCTTGGTGTCGAGGTTACTCGCACGACTGAGGGTCTTCACCTTAGTCAAGGAGCTTATATCAAAGATGTCCTTGACCGTGTTAAAATGCAGGATGCAAAGGGAACTCCAACTCCTATGCCAACTAATCTTAAACTCTCCAAGGATGATGGTAATCCCATGGTTGATGGAAAATTATACAGGAGTACTATAGGTGCTCTCCAGTATGCTACATTAACTCATCCGGAAATCAGTTTCTCGGTTAATAAGGTAAGTCAATACATGGCTAACCCTTTGGATTCACATTGGAAAGCCGTGAAGCGTATATTGCGCTATCTGGCTAGCTCCATTGACTATGGCCTCCACATCAAAGCTTCAAACGCATCTCTCACAACCTTCTCTGATTCGGATTGGGCTTCTGACATTGATGATCGTCGATCAGTTGGTGGTTATTGTGTTTTCTTTGGCAAAAACCTCATCTCCTAGTGTTCTAAAAAGCAACCAATTGTCTCCCGCTCAATTACTGAAGCAGAATACCGAAGCCTCGCCCAAGCTGTCTGCGAGATCTCTTGGATTTCAAGTCTTCTTCATGAATTGCAGATTAAATGTCCTTCTGTTCCTGTTATCTGGGTGGACAACATCAGCACAATCTCCTTAGCTAGCAACCCTGTCCTCCATGCTCGATCAAAGCACATCGAATTGGATATTCATTTTGTTCGTGATAAGGTCCTAGAAAAATTGATTGATATTCGTCACGTTCCATCCCTGGTTCAAACGGCTGACATCTTCACTAAACCTCTTTCATATCAGTTCTTCTCCAGACTCCGAAACAAACTGAGCATATGTTCGAAGTCCGCGCTCGAATTGAGGGGGGATGTTAGCTCACATAATCCATCTCACACATTTGCCACTTCCTATGATGATTCGATGGATGGCCAACGTGGAAAGCTTGCAGTATCTGTTCCAGATCATCACATCAAAATGGATAGAATTGACGATGCCAACTCATCTCTGAAAACCAACAATGTTTTGCTGCAATCTTGTTAATAATATTATGTGTATATATCCCTTAGTTAGTTAGCATCTTTGTCTTTTAGTGATTGATAATATCTAGATCCTTCCTATGCTATGTATAAATAGCTAATTATGTAGTCCTTGTAGACCATCTTTTTGAGTAATACAACACTGAACGTTCTCCCATATTTCTTTTGTGTTTCCTATCATGGTATCAGAGCGGGCCCAAGCCGATGATGGAGTTATCTCTCTATCTCTTCTCTTGCCTACCCATGTGATGGAAGTCCGATGTGTCATTCCGGCCCACACGTGAGGGGGCTTCCCCAATCGCTTCCGTTATGGATCATAAAGGTAAGTTTTCAATCCATTATGTTTATGGTTACTACGTGAAATACATGATGTTCGAAGATCTTGCTTTATTTATATTCAATTATGTAATCTTGAATATATGATGATAAATAATGTCCAATATGTGGTATCAGAGCATGGTTGAGAACTCATGTATTTTCTTATTATTGAAACCATAATTTTTGAATTTAATTGTTTGAGAATCATGTCTGTGTATATTTGGTTCTCGTTTTACTTTGTTTTTCGGTAGTGCTCTTTCGTCAAAGAAATTTAATGAATAGCGATTCAATTTTTGTTGATTTAATTCGTTTATTACGTATTCAAATATGATGAATACATATGTCTAATCATACACACTAATCAAATTTAAAATTTATGTATTGATTGGATGGTTTTAATGGAAAGTTGTTTCTGCCAAATATTTAAGCGTGTGCATGTTTTTGTTTAATTATCTCAAATTCTCTCTCATAATTCGAGAGATTGTTATACCTTAGGATTATGTCAGATTTAATGATGCCATAAATTTGAAATATATTATATCCAAATTGATTTTGTTTATGTATATAAAATTGATTTGGATGTATTAATTGTGACATATGCACGCTTACCATGTTTGTTGATGAATTGTATTTGTAATTTTGTATACATAATTGTGCATGTATTATTTGAGAATTGCTATTGAATTAGCTCATGTGAATTGAGAGAATATGATATGAAATGAATGATTAAATGATTCAATTCATGTTTTAAGGTGGGTCTTTGATTATATATGATTATTTTGCAATTATCAAAGTGAGATAAAATAAGGAGAGTCTATAATCAAAGCCATATTAAAATTTGCTTAAATAATTAATCAATAATTAATCATTATACATTTTTGATTATATTATGTTTATTTTGCAATCACCAAAGTGAGGTAAAATAATAGGAGTTTATAATCAAATTAAGTGAAATCTGTTTAAGCAACTACTCACTATACATTCTTGATTATATTATGTTTATTTTGCAATCACCAAAGTGAGGTAAAATAAGAAGAGTTTATAAGCAAGTTAATATGAAAATCTATGTATGCAATTAATCATCATGCTTGTTGTGGCTATTCATTATCTAAACAGTTTATTTGTCATAAAAGGTCTAGATTTCCAAAGGAAATAGTCTTTGCGACCTAATAAGCACTAATGGAGTTAATAATTTAAATTGGTGTCAATTACCCAAAGGTAACGCCAATTTATTATTACTCAATTATTGAACTGAGATATGGATATTGAAAGCATGATTTTTATTATTGTATGAAGACTACCCAAAGGAGTTTTCATAATTGCCTCATGATATGGATTTTTAAATTAATGTTCGTGTTATTATTCAAAGCGTTTATATGTGAGCATTCATTCTTTAAATTGCTCCTATAATGTCAAGCATTTTTTTTTCTGCTAGTATGTTTACCTCAAACGTTCCCCAACTTAATGGAACTAACTTCTTTGAATGAAAGAGAAACTTAAGTTCACTCTTGGAATAATGGACTTGGAACACTGTTGAATGATAATCCAATTATCTTATGATCAAAGTAGTTGGTTGATTGCCCATAATGCTTGGGAAAATCTAGCAAGACTAAGTTTATATTTCATTAGAATGTTCGTTGCAGATAAAGTCTCTCAACGACTGACATTGCAAAAGAATGTTTGCAGAATGTTGAGGATCGCTTCACAACTGAATATAAGTCAATTGCAGGAAAACTTATGAAGGATCTCATGAGCATGCAGTATAATAGTTCTCGGACTATGTACGAGCATGTGATGGGCATAAATAACATCTCTTCTAAGCTAAAATTAGGATTAAGAGGATTTTCTTGTCCAATTCACCCTAACTTCCTTACCTCCTCAATATGGATCATTCTAAATTGATTCACTGTAAAAGATTAGTGGATTCTTAAAGAATTGGGTAACGTATTGGTCTAGGAGGAGCGTAAGATGAAGAAGTATGGAAATGGGTGCATCTCATGCTCACATTGCAATCGAAGGAGCATCTAAAAGATAATATTCATTCAAATTTATCATTCTTATGACATAAAAGAACTGGATCATGTTTCTAGTGAAAGAATTAAGAGGCATATAAAGGATAATATTCATTCGAATTTAGACTTTACAAGCATTACCGTTTGTGTGGATTGTATTAAACGTAAACAAACCAAACACAATACTAAAAATGCCACAAGAAGTAATGGGCTCCTTAAAATTATACATATAGATATTTGCGGACCTTTTGATGTCTCGACTTTTGGTGGAGAAAAATATCTTATCACCTTTATTGATGATTTTTTCGCGTTATGAATTTATTTATTGCAAGAAAAATCTCAGGCACAGTTGAACATTTTATGACTGAGGTTGAAAGGCAATTAAATAGAAAGGTGAAAATTATTCGATCTGATAGAGGTGGTGAATTTTATGGTCGTACCACTAAAATAAGTCAATTACATTGACCTTTTGCCAAATACTTAGAAAAGCATGACATTTATGCTTAATATACTATGCCAAGTACGCTTCAGCAGCATGATGTTGATGAGAGACGAAACCGAACTCATGGAAATGGTTAGAAGTATGATAATTCTACCTTACCAATAACGTTGTGAATTTATGCTCTTAGAACCGCTATATATGTATTAAACTGAGTTTTTAGTAAGATTGTACCAAAGACTCTCTTATGAACTTTGGACAGGTTGAAAACCCAGTTTGCAGTACCTTCATGTTTGGGGCTGTCTAGCGGAAACTAGAGTATACTCTTCGCAAGAAAAGAAATTGAATTTTAGACAGATAGTGGTTATTTTATGGGTCACCCGAAAAATCCAAAGGGTATAGGTTGTATTGTCCTAATGATAGCATGAGAATTGTGGAAATTAGAAATATATGATTCTTTGAGAATGGTGACATCAGTGGGAGTTTTAAAACACTCATAATGCGGTCATGAATGAAATATGGGTATAATCTTCTTCCCTAATTTCCTCAAGAATTAAGTGTGTCAAATATTGTTGAACAGCCTAACAATATTTGAATAACCAACCACTTAATGATGATGCCAAAGTCATTGAACATGGGTGTGGAAGAAGCATCTACAGAAGTGCCATTTCTGATGACTATGTGGTACATCTCCAAGAATCTGAATGTGATAAAGGAAAACGTAATGATCCAGTTTCATATTCACTAGCCATTAAGTGTAATAAATGGATTGATGCATGATAGAAGAGTTAAAATCTATGGATTATAATAAAGTCTGGGACCTTGTTGAATTACCTAATAGAAAAAAGTGTATTGGGCGTAAATGGGTCATCAAGACCAAATTCGACATAAATGGTTTAGTCAAATGATTTGAAGCCAGACTTGTTTCTAAAGTTTATACTAAGATAGCGTTGATTATAAAGAGACTTTCTCTCAAGTATCAAAGTAGGGCTCACTTATAATCACTTTGGCACTTGTAGCCCATTTCGACTTGGAACTACATCAAATTGATGTGAAAATTGCTTTTCTAAATGATGATTTGGAAGAAGAAGTCTACATGAAACAACTGGAAGACTTAATGAAAATTATGTCTGCGAAATTGAGACATCAATTTATGGACTGAAACAAGCTTCTCGACAATGGTATTTTAAATTCCATGACACTATTACTGCTTTTGGTTTTAAAGAAAACACTGTTGATCGGTGTATATACCTCAAGGTTAGTGGGAGCAAGTTATATTTTTGGTTCTGTATGTTGATGATATATTGCTTGCTAGTAGTGACCTTGGATTACTACACGACATCAAGAATTATCACTCTAAAATTTTCGACATGAAAGATATGGGTGAGGCATCCAACGTGATTGGAATAGAAATATCACGTGATCGATCACGTGGAATGTTAGGATTGTCTCAGAAAAACTACATATATCAAATTTGAGAGATATGGAATGAGTACATGTTCTCCAAGTGTTGTTCCAATTCATAAAGGTGACAAATTCAGTTTGATCAATGTCCAAAAACTGAATTGGAACGTAAAGAGATGGAAAATATTCCTTGTGCATCTATTGTGGGAAGTTTGATGTATGTTCAAGTATGTACTAGACCAGACATAAACTTTGCAGTTGGAATGCTAGTTTGTTACCAAGTAACCCTGGTGTTGAACACTGGAGAGCTGCAAAGATGATAACGAGATACTTAAAGGAACAAAAGATTTTATGCTCACATTAAGGAAATCTGATCAACTATAAGTGATTGGACATTCCGATTCAGATTATGATTGATGTGTTGACTTTAGAAAATCAACTTTTGGCACATTTTTCTTATGGCTAGATAAGCCATATCATGGAAAAGTGTAAAGCAAAGTTCTAATTCAACATCCACCATTAAAGCTAAATTTATGGCTTGCTTTGAAGCGTTAATGATTGCAAAATTTTATTTCAAGCCTTGGTATTGTCTCCTCTATATCCAAGCCCTTGAAATGTATTGTGATAATAGTGCAATCGTATCTTTCTCTAAGAATGACAAGTATTCAAAGGAGCTAAACAAATGGAATTAAAGTTTCTTGTCATGAAAGATTAAGTTCGGGAACAAATAATATCTATAGAATGTATAAGCACACAGCTTATAGTTGTTGACCAATTGACTAGGGCGTTACTGCCTAAGACATTTATAGAATAAGTTAACATAATGGGTCTTGGGTATGGAATCTTCTAATCTTTATGTTTCCATGTTGGTTCAGACACTTAAGTTATAGATATTTTGAATTCAATAAAGTTATTTCTACTTTTCCTGCATATACTTATTAAGTATTTGATATGCATATGTACGTTTTTAGTATTAATGCAGGAGGTCTTGAAATAAGACAATTACGGACGCGGTGTCACTTATAGATTATATTAGAGTGGATATTGGTGATGTGGTACATGGAAGGAACTATATCGATTGAATGATATACGCCCGCCATGACCCGCATTAGTAGTCTCTCTAATATAATACTTATGTTTATCAATGATGAAAGTATTTATAAAGTCCAATATTATGCGCGCCTTATGTTTATTATGTCTATTTTACTGTGGCTCTGTCAAGTGTGATGACAAACTCATATTTTAGGCTTGTTTTATGGGTGATTAAAGAGTACTTTTGATGGTTTAAGATGTTAAATACAAGTTTTTTTCACCGCATATACACTAATTAGGTAAGTTGATGGGTTTGTCGTAGTTTTGTGATGAAAACAGGTTGAAACGAGCCGAAGCTGAAATTCGAGGAGTTCTCCAGGAGGAAAACCCGACCGGGTGTTTTCCATCTCTCGGAACACCCGGTCGGGTGTTTTGAAGTAGCCTTGTGGACTCCAGGAGGAAAACCCGACCGGGTGTTTTCCATTTCTCGGAAAACCCGGTCGGGTGTTTTGCAAAATAGCGGGCTTCGGGAAGAAAACCCGGTCGGGTGTTTTATCACCTACAAATCACCCGACCGGGTGTTTGCTAATTTGCCCTGATTTTCACTCCGAGTATAAAAGGGGTTCTAACTCAATTTAGAACCCTAACTTCCCCCACTGCAAATTGAGAGAAAAATCGAGAGATTCAAGAAGATTGAAGGCAAGGAGGCTTCCATCTTCAAGTGATTGAAGAAGAAAGATCCTCCCCAACATCAAGTCTACCTTAGGGAGTTCTATTATCTTTTCTTACTATGTTTTCCTTTGATGTTTTCAAAGGAAAACATAGTAAGAAAAGATAATAGAACTCCCTAAAGACTTGATGTTGGGGAGGATCTTTCTTCTTCAATCACTTGAAGATGGAAGCCTCCTTGCCTTCAATCTTCTTGAATCTCTCGATTTTTCTCTCAATTTGCAGTGGGGGAAGTTAGGGTTCTAAATTGAGTTAGAACCCCTTTTATACTCGGAGTGAAAATCAGGGCAAATTAGCAAACACCCGGTCGGGTGATTTGTAGGTGATAAAACACCCGACCGGGTTTTCTTCCCGAAGCCCGCTATTTTGCAAAACACCCGACCGGGTTTTCCGAGAAATGGAAAACACCCGGTCGGGTTTTCCTCCTGGAGTCCACAAGGCTACTTCAAAACACCCGACCGGGTGTTCCGAGAGATTGAAAACACCCGGTCGGGTTTTCCTCCTGGAGAACTCCTCGAATTTCAGCTTCGGCTCGTTTCAACCTGTTTTCATCACAAAACTACGACAAACCCATCAACTTACCTAATTAGTGTATATGCGGTGAAAAAAACTTGTATTTAACATCTTAAACCATCAAAAGCACTCTTTAATCACCCATAAAACAAGCCTAAAATATGAGTTTGTCAACAATCACATAATTGCAACTACACATGCGTCATACTTCGCCTTCACATTTTCAAAATCATATAATTTCAACCAAATATGCATTAAAATTTTCGCCTTCCAAGTAATCAACATGTACGTCCTTCAAGTTAAATTTGCAGTTTGAACATGTAATAACAAATCTCAACATCAAGCAACACGTGTTCACAATCATACTGCAATATGTGATACATCATGCCTCATTATTAAACAAAAGCAATTACACATTTGCATAGTGTCTCCCGTTTCATAACTTCACCACATTTTCCAAAAGCCATAGTATTTACCTCATATTTCCTATAGGAGTTGCTTTGTAGCAGCCAAGTAATCACAATCATATAGGATTTCATTCATCCAAGCACATAAAGTCTAACACATATTGCCGATTTTCTTTATCGAGTAAAATACAAGTTCACTTGCACACCATCATTCATCATTCTTGGCATAGTCGCATTTAGCAATTTCATATCCATGCATATTCATCATTTAACACTTCAAGCAACAATTTCAAAGACGTCATATTAACTTCGATTCCCATTGACATATTTTCATTTTCACCAGAGTATAATATTCCCATCGCAATTTCCAACATTTCACAAACTCAAATCAATACTCATCGAGATACTTGTTACCTCATTCTTCGTGGTTGAGCGGAGACGAGTCGTGGTGTTGAGCCTTCGACGATTATCACTTAATCACTTTACACAATTTCAGATTTTAATACAACAAGACTCTTGGGTCCAGAGCGGAAAGAACTGAGGCTCTGATACCAACTGTAACAGCCCGGATTTCTAGGGTATAATAAATACGGCGACTGTTAACTAGGCGAACTTAAGGCAACAAGAAATGTAGACTAGGGTTTCATTTAAAGAGATTTGACCAAGTGTTTAATGAACTGTCAAGGCAATAAGTCAACGGCTTACTCACGAAAATCAAGATATAATAGAATCATAGGCTAAGCTCAAAAGGTAAGGGGTTAATGTAATTCCAACAAAACGCAATTTTTCACAATATTCCACTTCAAAGAAAAAGTTCAACTCAACCAAAGATAATAAGTTTTCCAAAAATTCAGCGGAAACAAACCAAGAGAAAGCGAAGCCATGTATGAGGACACGACTACACTCAAAATTCCAACCATCCATATTATTCGATTCAACCGTCTCAACACCACCGACCGCCCATCGCCGCTCAACCTGCACATAGGGAAAACACATGCAGGGCTGAGTATTTTAAGCATACTCAGAGGACTCATGCCAAAACATTTTATAGTTATGCCACCCTTACCATAGTGAACTCGAGGTTTAGGATTTAATTAAAAAGATAGCATCGAGTATCACAAAATATTTCATGGACTGGCCAGTCAAACAATACCTCTCATTTTCTCATCAATCAACAATTCATATGGTGCGACGAAGTGTGGCCACACTTTCGCCCACGAGACCAGCCAACTAGCAAGGACGGCTCCCGGTCTCTCGTGTACACTAGCCTGATAGGGTTTGCGGCCCTACTCAGACCCGAATTCGTTTATATAGCCCTATAGTCTAATGGAGCGCACTCGCAACTAGGCATCAGGCACACACAATATCCAAAATAATCATAGGCATGGCATAATAGTTTAATCCACCCTTATTTCTCCAACATCATAAATTTGCAACATAGAAGAGTTTAAGAATAAAGCCCACCTCGATTTCCTTCGATTTCAAGTACGTACTTCTTCTTGTTATCACACCGAGAACGCGAGCTATCACCTTTAGTTCATGTATTTCAAATAAGTCTCAATCATGGATCAAAATCATGCATGTTCTCACGTTTCCCTTTTTCCCATCGATTATTTTCAATATTCCATTCAAAATCAAAGTACGATTATCATATCGTTTTTATTCACACACAGCTCTAGATTTAACATCAAATCGTGTCGCGCATGAGTGTTTCCCACACACAACACACGCGCACACACACAACACACGTGTGCACGCATACCGAGGCATGCACACACACACAGTCACACACCCACACATGCATCCAAATTCATCGATTAGTTTCCCCCTTCACTCGATCTAAATGCATGTGGACTCAAGAACACCGATTGATCGGTAGAAGAAGAGAAGATCAAAATAAAAATACCTTTCCAATAGAACAATCGGTAGGAAACAAGTAGGATCTTGATTCTTCAACAAATTCTCGAATTGCAGCTTCAATTCTTCTCCAAAAGATGAAGAATTAATGGAGAAAGTAGAAGAAAAATTTGAGAGAGTGGGAGAGAGGAGAGAACGACGTGAGAGAGTGGGGGCGATTTTTGATGTGCTAGGGTTTAGGTCTTCTCTCTTATTTATAGAGTGCAAGATATAGTATCTTTAATTAAATAAATTAAAGATTTGGAAGAGATATGGAAGTGATTGGCGTTATTTCTAGTGAGAAATAAGGGGGAATTCGAACTTTAGGCTATATTAATTAGCCTATGATTTAATTTGAATATTTCACGGAGTAGAATAAAATATCACGGAGCAAGAATAAAAATAATAATTCTCCCTAATTAAATAGGAATAGGCGTGTATTTCCATTCCTCCACTAGGAATTTAATTAAAATCATAATTTAAATAGGATATGGAAAGATCTTCTTAGATTTGGCAAGATATGCTAGGATATTTGAATTTATTTATGGGAGAGAATAAACAAGGGATCAAATAATAGAATACAATAATCCATTCTCCCATAATATAGGAGATTTTTTAAAATCTCCTTAAAGAAATCATAGGGGCCGAAAATTCACCAATTAAATAAGGAATATTGGACTTTGGATTTAATTCGGATAATTATCCCAAGCAACAATTAAATCCAAGAAAAATAGGATTTCTTCTCCAATAAATAGGAGGGGTCGAAAATTCCACATAATTAAATGATGCTCCTATTAAATTCTCACTCATCACTTAGGAAAATAATTCACCACAATTATTATTTTACCCCACATTAAAATATCCACTTCACCTCCACTTCACATTTTCCAACGACTTCGACCATTCCACGGCCATGTCATATTTTCCACAATATTGACTATTCAATAGCCACGTCACATATTCAACAAGTTTGACTATTCAACTCAAACTCAACTCAATATCGCCATTAGGTCACAAAGAATATTGCAATAAATCATTCATCATTTAATTCCACATATTCATAGCATTAAAAGCATTTAATGCAAAAATTTTCACGTCTCAAAAATTAGGGTTCGAAAAAGCAGGGCGTTACAGTACTCGACTCTTTTACCTCAAAAATACTCTTTTACCTCAAAAATATTTTTTTTTGTAATGTATTCAACTTTATAATATGCAGGCGACTCTTTTACATAAAAAATGAAATAAAATTTGAGTAAATCTTAAAACCGGCCGGGAAAAAAATTAAAGTTTTTTTTGTAATGCACCCAACTATATAATATGCAGGCGACTCTTTTACATAAAAAATGAAATAAAATAAAATTTGAGTAAATCTTAAAACCGGCAGGGAAAAATCAGAAGGGGGCTGCAATAAGGCCTAAATGGCGGAAGAGGAAAATCAAGAGATAAGAGAATAGAGGAAACCGTGCCATCTCTTATGTGGAAGATATATCCGCTGAAGAGGAGGAGCTGCTACTCCCCTAGCATGTTTTTATATGGCTGGAAGATTGGCTTTTTTCTTTATTATTGAGTATGGACTTAGCACCAAGCTTCTAAAATGGCCCAAAACATTACGAAATTGTACTTTTTTCCTCTCATGTTTTCGTTTTAAAATAAATCAACTGATCAATAGTTTACTCTCTTCTTCATATGAATAAGCTAAATTCATTTTCCATCCGTCCTAAAGAAATACTTCCTCCAGTCCCATATAATTCGTCTCAGTTTTCTATTTCGGTCCGTCTCATATAATTTGTCCCACTTCATTTTTACCATTTTTGGTAGTGGACCCAATATTCCACTAACTCATTCCTATTCACATTTTATTATAAAACTAATATATAAAGGTAGGACCCACATTCTACTAACTTTTTCAACCCATTTTTTCATTACAATTCTTAAAACCCGTGCCGGGTCAAAGTGACCCGAATTATCCGGGATGGAGGGAGTAGTTCATATTCATTTATGGAAATATTTTCTATTTTTCTTTTACTTTATTATTTATGGACCTTACTATCCACTAATATTATTTCAATTATCTTTTCTCGTTCTTTCTTATTTTATTATTAATGCATTAAAACTCATATCATATTCAAATAACATATTTTCTAAGAGATGGATGAAGTAAAAATGATGGATTAAAATCCAATCTAATTTCAATACCAAATAAATGAGCCCGATGAATAAAGTGAAGGTTAAAATAGTAGTACTATAGTTTTTCTATTATTATTTGGTAAGTAAAATTAAAAACAAGATAAAAATAGTAAATTGTTTGGTAGGTTAAATTATATACCTATCAAATTGTAAATCTATATATATTATTGTCTTTAAGAAACTATGAATATATTTATTTCATTTCTAATAAAAAATAAAAACAATTACGATTACAATTAATCTAAATTTAAGTTTTTTAAACTAATAAAATTAAAAACTTGACCTGGCTCGCTAGAAGTCCAGGCCAAGGCCGTATTGATCTTTTAACGGAGTATCAAACTTCAATTGTTTATTTAAGGGTAAATCTGTAAAGTTATGAAATTTTAAAATTATTTGATTTTTTCATGAATCTGTAAAGTCATGAATTTTGTCGGACTTTGTAAATTTGTTATCCGATCCGACTTGATAGATTTTTGACACAAACTTATCCTGCATGGCGTGCCGGAGACGTGACTTGGCAAATGACATGTAATGACTTTTTCTACCTTTTTATTTGTTTTCAAAATGACGTCGTTTGTACACCTGAAAATTTTTCGTCTTTATTTCTTTTGTCAAGCGAAGAATTTTACAAATTTGGACTTAAAACAATTATTCTTTTACTAGCTCAATTGAAATTTGAAGCCACTTATTATGAACCCAAAACATATTTTCTTCTTGAGCCCATTTTTTATTCGAAACCCAATCACCCGAAGAGAATGAAAACAGCCAGATTACTCCATGATCTGCAATGCTAAAAAAAATAGGAATAAATCAGCCCAAATCTATTAGAGATTACCTTTTTTTTTTTGTCACCTTTCTCATATTTTACCTATTTTTCTTCTTCTATCTCTTATTTTACCAATTTATCATTAATTTGTGTTATCCACAAATATGACTATTTTTTGTGAACGGTGGAAGTAGACTGCTGTTTACATTTCATACGTACTTTGGATATGCAATTTGTTATTGAAAATAAGTCAGTTGGGTACTGAATTGACTCAGGCTAGGTGTTGAGTGAAAGCCCAAATATGAACCTACATACAAGGTGTAAAGGCCTATTTTATAATAACAAAGCACCAAATAAACTTATCTTTCAAGTACTATTATCCAATCGTTTACAACTTAGGACTTAGGAGTATAGGAAATTAAGACACTTTCAAAAAGCAGCAACACAAGTCTTTCAAACTGTTGAAATTTTTTTATGTGTTATTCGATTGAGTCTCTTTTCAGTAATTGTTGAGGATTATTTAATTAAGAAAATCTCAATTCGCTTTCATATTCTATAATTTGACTATTAGAATATGCAATATGCTCTAGAAATTGAGGTAAGTCAGTCGGGCCCGCCCGAGTAAAAGCCCGTTTGAAGCCCAAATATGGACACCATACAAATTTAAACTAAAATAAACCAACTCTGATTATTTTTCACACACATAAACTCATATCTCATTAATTATCTTACAAAAGGACTCAAAAGAAAAACGATATGCATTTCCAACACATATTTACAAGGTGCATTTCAAACACGTAGTACAATTTCGAAATATCAAACAAAATATTTTTTAATGATAATTTCAATGAAGTTAACCTGTGTTTGATAATACTCTTTTTCATCTCTTCTTTGATCCATTTCATCTCAATACAGTAGTCCCTAACTTTTGCCAGTAATTCTTCAACGCTCGCTTTAACCGCCGGCACATCCTCCTCGTCCGTCCCCGCCGCCAACTCCAACTCGCAAAGACGGGCGAGATGTCTGATCCCTAATCCGGCGCCCATAATCATAAGCTTTGTTATCTTCCTGTTCTTCTTCACTGTAGTCTCACGCTTCTTCAAAACTGAATGGCCCCATCTACCGAGTGCCGGAATTAGAAAGGCGACGGCAGCGGCCGCCGCAGCCTCGGGGACTCTCTTGGGAACGTCGTTTGCCGCATAAATCGCAGCGGCCACACAGAAGGCGGCCGCTGTAGTGGATAAAACAGAAAGCGCCTTCTTCAAAACACAAAGCCAAAAGAGGTGTTTGGTGAAGGCGTCGTCCATGCGTCCCACTGTTTCCATCACCTTAGAGTGCTCCGTACAAAGCCTGCGTAAGCAAACGAAGAAATTGGGAAAGAAGACGGGATCATTAATTACGTAGAGTTCTAAGCAGAATTTCGGCGCGTTTAGACTGTTGAGATGGTACTTGTCGACAAAATCCATCAATCTGCCATTATTTGTAGGGTCGTTAAGCAGATCACGAAACGCCGACTCACATTCATCGCCGATCAAATTCAGTTCGGAGGTTTCGGCGGCGCACATTATCATGTTTGTGTGGGACACTCAATCGGGGGAAAGTGGAAACTTGGAAAGTGGTAGTATTTTTTTTGTTATATAAACCGAACGTATTCTAATGCACCTATATAAATTGAACACGTGTACACTATATATAAAAAACCAGACTACTATATAGTATAAACCCGACCTCTTGAATGCAAATGACATGTTGTGTATATACAAAGTGAAATAAAAACTGTATTAAAAACAGTGTAATTTTTTTTCAATATTATTGTTTATACTTTTTTCAACTCACTTGGTTATCAAAATTTCGGAGGGGCTGATTTTTTATTCTAAAAACTGTAAAGTGGCGATGCACGTCGTCAAGTTGCACTCTTTTAATGTTTGATCATACATGTAATTGTTGGATTACGTAGAGGTCATAATATTTATTACGTTGGATGTTCAAATGGATTACCTTGATTTTTTCTTTTTCAAACAATTCGTTAGAATTGACAATTTATACAGCTAGGATTTATTGTTACGTTTTAATTTCAAATTTTACTCTTTTTAGATAATCTTTTTATTGTATTGTATAACTATTTATGTCCTATACTTAATGTAGTATGGATTACTATTTTTTTTTATTCTGATTGGTGTTTTTTTTGTAGAATGTAAGTCTATTGGACGATGATACTAAGTATATCTATCATATTAAATTTGTTGAAAAGTATGCCGTTCTTTCATCCATACTCCTTTTTATTCAAATTTTTTACAGCAATCAAAATTTTTAATATTATGTAGTAATGGATATAGTTATTATAACTTAACTTATGTTGAAAACAAAGACGAGTAATAAAAGATTTTCGATCAATATGGTAAGAATCATAAAGAAAATTGCAATAAATAATGATCATATTCGCATCTCTTGAATTGATTCGAAAATGTGATTGTATTCAATTAATATATGGAGTATATTTTGGCCATGTTTGGTTGGCGGGAAAGTAAAGTTGACAAGGAAAATGATTTCTGGGTAAATAAATCCCGGAAATATGATTCCTAGTAATTTTACTTTCCTGTGTTTGGAGAATATCAAGATTTTAAATTTATACTTAATTTAAACACCAAACTAAAAATATATTTATTATTTTTTTATTTATAAAAAAAATAATATTATAAATTTTTTAATAAATTATTAATTATGAATAATAATTATTATATTATTATATTTATCATTACGATGGATAGTTTAAATATGGATTATCCATCATAATATATAATAACATAATTATAGTTATAATTACATGGAGTATTATACTCATTTATTATAATAATAGATATAATAATTATTATATTATAATTATAACATTTACAGATATTATAATTGAATATAATAATTATTATTCATTATACAATTTATATTATATCATATATTTTAATTATTAATTAATATTATGAATTATTATAAAATATAGTTATAATTATGATAATTTTAATTATAGTTATTTATTATAGTGAAATTAAGTATAATAATAATAATAATAATAATAATAATAATAATAATAATAATTAGTTATTTATATTGCTTAAATATGTAAGAATCCTAAAACTGGGAAAAAGAATACCTAAGAAAAGTTAGGATTCAGAATCCTGGAAAGTTGTACTAACTTTCCTTGTTCTCGGATTCTGATTACTTTCCCAATTTGATTAAAAACCGAAACAAACGCAGGAATTTAAAATTTAAGGAATCAGATTACTTTCTCAGAGAGAATCCTGGTAACCAAACATGGCCTTATGTCTCGTGGAATACAACTCCGAATTAATCAAGAAAACCAAATCACCATATATATTATTTCCTATCGCAAATTATCGCAAATTGCATGTCTTTAGTTTTTATATATTGCATGAAAGCGAAATATTACCATTTCAACTAATTAAAATATGGAATAAAAGAGGAATAGTCGTAGTTATCCTAATAACAGTAATATTCCAATCTTCGATCTTCGTCGTTTGAGCTAAGATAACATATTTTTCATGTACTATAGTCTATATGAGTTTTCTCTTCAAATTAGTATGATTTGATTTGGGAGATGGTTGAGATACTTTTTCGTGCACATGATATCGACCTCTATCTATCAGCATTGAGCAAATGTGAATGGATATATTATCTTATCTATCAATATATAAAGCCACAATTTTAACATTTTCCGCCCAATTTAATGAGCACATTGTGTAGCATATATTTACATTGTGAACGACAGATTTGATTTGTCATACTCCACCGTTGTTCTCTTGAAACCGTCTCATGAACAGACAGTCTCCATCAACTCCACCTTCTCAATCCATTCAAATTACTAGTAGTAGGATTATAATTTATTTTTTAGAAAGAAATTAGAAACTGCATCTGTCAATCAAAAAGAAAATGCAAGGCACTCCTAAAATGTTAAAAATTAAAATATACCGGTGGTTGGTCACAAATCTATGTTGTTTTTAAATTTACTCCAAAAATATTAATTAGTGCTTACGTTGGAAAAGTTGTTATCTAAATTCCACTGTCACGTTTGACGTCACCACTTTCAATAGCTTTCATACTTTCCTGTGACGTTGCATATTTTACATCTCCTTTTTTAATTATGTTACTCAGCCATGGTCTCTCAAAGAACGACTCGGGGGGGGGGGGCATGAGAGGGATGGGACCCACGGGGTTTCCGAAAAGTTTACTACTTCCTCCGTCCCAGATAAGTTGGCATACTTTGAAAATGACACGGGATTTTAGGAGGTTTTGTTTTGTGTGTTAGATGGAGAGAGATAATATAATTTTTATATTGTTGTGAGAGAACTTTTTCCAAAAAGGGAAATGTGACATCTTTTGTGGGACAAACTAAAAAGGAAAGTGTGCCATCTTTTGTGGGATGGAGGGAGTACCAAAAATTGCACGTGCTGTTTTGAGTCGACCAGGCGCTTTTTTTTACAAAAATTTTAATTTGATACTCTCTTTGTCAAGAGTGTATCCGGTAACGCCCCTCCCACTAGGACTTCCCACTAGGACTTCTCACAAAACTGTCTGCCACATCATCACTAGCCCTTCCCATTCCACTGTCATATCACTAGGACTTCCCACTAGGACTTCCCGCAATAAAATTAAATTCACAATTAAAATTAAAATTTAATGAATTAAAATTCGACACGAATACGAACGGGGAAATGCGAATATTTCATTAAAAAAAAACATACATCATTCGAAAAAAAAAATTACATAGTAGATAGAAAAAAAAAAGCAACCACATCAACGTCCACCCCTCCGCGTCCAAACCTCTTCGATGATATCCTCCTGAAGTCGAATATGGGCATCTCTTTGCCGCATGTCGGCAAATGTGCGCAACCGCTCAACCTCTCTATGAGGTACCCCCATGTTCACATTCGCACTGGCCACGCCGTGGCTTGCACCGGCACCCGTATCATCTTCGTTGGTCCACTGAGTCAGTTCGTCCCCTTCACTTTCGACAATCATGTTGTGCAAAATGATACATGCGTACATGATGTCGCCGATGTTGGGAATATACCATTGCCGTGCCGGACCCCTCACCATCCCCCATCGACTCTGGAGCACACCAAATACGCGCTCAACATCCTTGCGCGCTGCCTCCTGACAGTCGCAAAGTAGGACTTCTTTGGTCCGACCGCTTGCTCGATCGTCTTCACAAAGACGGGCCAGTTTGGGTATATCCCATCCGCCAAATAGTATCCCATATTGTGCTGGTTGCCGTTGGCGACGAAACTGGTGGCGGGACCAACGCCATTGCACTGATCATTGAACAGGGGCGACGACTGGAGGACGTTGAGGTCGTTGTTCGACCCATCGACTCCAAAATAAGCATGCCATATCCACTACCGGTAGTCAGCTACAGCTTCAAGGATCATCGTGGGATGCTTAGCTTTGAAGCCGGAAGTGTGTATCCCCTTCCAGGCGACGGGGCAGTTCCTTCACTCCCAATGCATACAATCTATGCTGCCCAACATCCCAGGGAACCCGTGCACCGACCCGTGCATATTTGTCAGCCGCTGGCAGTCTTCGGGGCTCGGACGCCGAAGATACTGATCCCCGAATATCGATCTAACGCCCGCGCAAAAATTCAGCAAACACTCGACGGCTGAAGACTCGCCAATGTGGAGGTACTCGTCGAACATGTCGGTCGGGCCTCCGTACGCCGCTTCCTGATTGCGCCAGTGCACTTCTGTATTGCCGTGTGTCCGGGTTTTCCAGCCGCATCCTTCCCTGATCCTGAAAAACTCGTATCTTCTCTCTAAAGCACCCACGATATGCATAAACAGATGACGATGCATCCTAAAACGTCGCCGGAATAAGGCATCCCCAAAACACGGCTGCGGAGCAAAGTAGTCCTCATACAACCGAATATGTGCAGCAATGTGGTCCCGGGGTACATGACGTCGGCGATGGATCGGCCGAGGTACCGCCGTTGGTGCTTCTGCCGGAGCAATCGATCAATCGCCTCTTGCACAGCGAGATCCAATTCATTTTCACTATCACTATCACTATCACTATCACTAGCGCCTCCGCCACTACCACCCGCACGACTACTCGTCATTCTAGATATACTTGAAAAAAGAGGTTAGAGAGAGAAACTTGTCAACACAAGTGGTGTGAATGAAATGAAGTTCAACGAGCCCTATTTATAGAGTTTCAAAAAAAAAAAAAATTTAAAACGCGGACGTCCGACCTTCGCCACAGTGGCGGACGTCCGGTCGGACGTGGGGGTGAGGGGCGAGGACATGGGACGGGCGTGGGCGGACGTCTCGTTCACTACGGCGGACATCCGGTCGGACGTCGGCGACGTCGTACCGGGACGTCCGCCATTGGAGAAGCTATAACTATAGAACACTTTCCCTATTTTTTTTATCTTTCTTTAAAATTTGTTAATTCTATTTTAGAGAAAAAATTGATAACAGGCTCATTTTCGCTATTTTTTTTTCTATTTCTCTTTTACTTTTATCAATTATATTAAAATTCATGATATTCTAAAAATATTTATTTTTATTCGAGAGATTGATATCAAATTTTCACTTTTAGAAAAAAGTCATCTTTCATAATAATATAAAATATAAATATTATATTTTATCTTTTCACCTAATATACAAAATAAAACCTCATAAAATCTCATGTCGTTCCACAAATGTGATATCTTCACACTATCATTTATGGAACGGAGGGAGTAGATCAATCGCTACATCATTTTATGCAATTTTTATTCACCATAGTCCTTTTACTTTTATTTTGTAACATACAATCCCTGTTTAACTTAGTCTAGTCTATAAAGATACCATCTTTGTTACCTAATAATCTCAATAAGTTAGAGAAAATATTAAAGCTTTCACGTTATCAAAATCAAAGCTTTTGGAGAAGATCTATGCAAATTTCAATTGATGATTTATATTTTAAAATGCATTGATGTATATTGAAGTAAAAGTTTCGTTGAATATTTGTAATCATAGGCTAATTTTAAAATAGTGAAAAATTGAAAAGTTCATTAAACTTAAATAGAGATTGTATGTTATGTATCTATACAGATATAAAAGGCGAGTTTTAGCCTTATTTTGAATTTTTATGAATTTTGGGTACAAATTTAAATATTAACAAATGTAGGGTGTAAACATTCACATTATAAACCCCATGAATTCAGTAACCGCTGCATTATGAGAAATCTCATGAATTAACCGTTGCATTATGAGAAACTGCTGCACACCTAATCAATTACATTATTAGTATATGATTACAATATTTAGGTGTTCATAAAACTATTGCAGAAACCGCTGCATTATGAGTAACCATTGGAATTCAATTTTGAATTCAAAATTTTAACCACTAATAAATTGCAATATTAACCACTAATAAATTTATGGCTGCTAATTGGTTAGTGTCTAGACATTTCTTTATTTTTTTGTCTATAAATAGTGCGTGTTATTTGCATTCTTTTTACTCACTTCCTCATTGCTTGCATAAAAAGTTCTTTAGGGTTCTTGCTCTTTTACCAAAAGTAGTATATTTATATTCATCTATTTATTTACTCTTTTTGTTTGATTATTACATTACTCATATTGTGATATTATTAGAAGAAGAAAATTGAAACCAAGGAATTCACCTTCTTCGAAGACCTACAATCTTTCATAACTCAGTCAATGAAGACAGAGTCAAGGAGGCGGTGGAGATTACTTATGTGAGAGAGAGTGAAAGGCGACGACATGGAAGAAGCGAATTGGAGGTTGTGGAATGAAAGTCGTGTGAGAGAAGGTGAAATGAACATAGCACTTTGAAATCCTATTTGAGGATTGGACTGTGTTTTACGTTATGTTAGTTCATATTTAAATTTTATCTTTTGTTAGTTTTGTTTTAATATCTTATGTCTTAGCTATAACAATTCTTTTTTTTTACATATTATTATCATCAAACGATTTTGTTGCCAAAAAATTATGTGGAGAAATGGTTCTCCTATAAATTACTATAATTTTTTTATGTAGAGAAATTATTAAATCATCTTAATTTTGCATCTAATTCTTTTATTGTATGAATAGATTTCATGGCCACAAAATATAGTAACCGCATATTAGTGTAGCAAAATAATTAGATTATCTTCCATTTTGGACCAATCAAATTACCACTGTTAATAAACACGTAGTAATAAATTTTGATATAGATCATCATTCATGCTTCAATCGTGAATCATGAATCAATGTTATAAAACTTTTAAGATTTAATGATATTAATTTTATTTAATTACTAATTATTTTTATTTTCCTTAACAATTATTATTTGTTGCACTATTTAACATTAAAGCCGTTACAAATAAATAATATATGGATACAATTTAAATCCATGGTTATAAATATACTCCTATCTTTGTTTGCTTGTACATCACTTACTACCTTCTATTGCTTCACTGAATTTTTTGGAAAAAACAATTTGTTTACTTTGCACATTCTTTTTGTGTGACTATATTTTGTTACTAATATTTGTTGTTTGTGTTTTTATTATTTGAAAAGATGAGGTCGACGCATGACAATGAAAGTGTTGGAGATGAAATGGAGAAAAGCGGGTGGGTAGAGCTGCATGAGCATAGGCGATTTTGCGAATTCATATTTTTTATTGAAAATTTCATTTTTTTGGTTGCATCCTAATCTATTATTTTTTAGTAATAGATGATTAACGATCTATTGTTAATCGATTCTCAATTAATAGAATTATTGAATGTTTATTGATCAGTAATTAATGAGATTGATGACCAATTCAAATATAAAAAATATAAATATAATATTTTATTTTCAACATTATTTAAAATAATCAACAAGACAATACGGGAAGCTCTTTTGTTTTTTTTTGTTTTTAATTAATGTGATCTATAAACTCTATAAAATTTTAGATGTGATTTATAAATTCTCTATAATTTTATCTTTTATCATTTCATTTGTTTAAGTAAATTGGCATTTTCAGTTTTGTGTGAAGAAATTTCAATGAGTCGTGCAACGCACGGAGGTGATACTAGTTCATGATAAAAGTAAAAGTACCTACTATGACAAAAAATATTGTTTGCTACGGAGACGAGATATATCTTGAAGGAAGTTTTGAACGGTTAAGGTAGGATTATTAGTAGGATTGAGATGGAGTTGGAGCGCTGAGCAGAACTCGGGAGAGTTGAGGTTGTGGACGAACTCAACCAATTTTTCATTATTTGTAGCGTGGAGCGCCGAAACAAATTTTTCGGCCATGGGATATATATATATATATATATATATAGAGTTGTGATCAATGTCGAACCCTTCTTAAAGACCGAACTAGAGACCAAATCTCATCCACTCATTAATCACATCTAATGGTTATTAATAATTATACATTGTCTCATTTTTTTATTTAATTAAAATGGTAAAAGGGTATTTCCGGAATATGCAGTTCTTCCTCCCTTCCAAATCCAACCCACTTCTCTCTCTGCAATTCTCACTCACCATTCCCGACCCCAATTCCCTTTCGCCTTCAGCATGTCTCTCTGCAAGGACAGCCCCTCCGTCGCTTATCTTTGGAGTC
>NC_062965.1:24348673-24477203 GCF_023119035.1 Salvia hispanica
CCATATACATACGAAAATCCAAGTTTCCCTACGTTTTCACTGTATATGAATTAATCAAACCTCTACATTCTTTGAAACATTTCTACGAACACATCAAAGGCACAACTCCAAGCAACCATCTCTTACCTTAGACTGCTTTCCTCTTCTACTATGTCTCTTCATGCTCGAATCACAATTGAAACCCAACAGATACTCCAAGCAAATAGGCAGTTTCACATTCGGTAAACGATTTGCGAGTGTCAACATTTCGAGTGCAAACCACAGATCACATTTCGACTTGAATAGGTTTGAGATGTCGTCAATTGTAGAAGAGGAAGTTGTGGAGTCATCGATTTCGGCAGAGAAACAACGTTTGAGCATTGATTTGCAGTAGAAATGAGCGTCGATTTGCGGTAGAAATGAACGTCGATTTGGAGAAGAAGATTAGTGTCGCTTTGTAGAAGAAAATGCGTCGATTTGTAGAAGAATTCTTCGATTTGGAGAAGTATTCTTCGATTTGGAGAAGAAGAGAGCGAGTGAGATGAGAAAGAAGATGCACATCGTGAATGAGGAGAAGCAACGTTGAAATTTTTACCCTAGATGCAATTTGACCGAAATACCCCTGATTTGAAGTATATTGCTTACATAATGAAGTAGCAAAATTCATGAGGCATGGTTTAATCTCATCCATTAAAATCTAGATCTAAGGGCCCTAATTTGGTCTCTAGTTCGGTCTTTAAGACTGGATTTGTGAATAATGAGACTCTATATAGATATATATATATATATGTGCGGCGCCGGTTGGTTGTGGTGGAGGAGGAAATTTGTGATGCGCGGAGGAGGAAGAAGAGTGTGATGAAATAAAGTCTACAAGCAACATTTTTAAGAGCATCCACAATGGGTTTAGGTTAGCCATAGGCTAACCACAAACTTCTCCTGCCACATCATCAGCACTAAAATTCCTCCTACCACATCATCAGGACAAGCAACTGGACAAGCAATAGGCTAGTCACAACAAACAAAATTAAAATCCATTACTTGTTGCTGAACGGAAGACGTCCGTTAATCAGCAAATCCACTGATCCATTCGTTGAGATTGTCGACGGGTGGTCATCGTCACATCGCGAGAAGGAGGAAAATTGATTTGTTGCGAAGAACGTCCGTAACATTTTGTGAATGGCATTCACCGCAACAATCGCAGTAAAGGCCGCGCAGATCATGGCGGCAGTGGTGAAGAAAACAGAGTACCTCTTTTTGGAGACACCAATTGAATGGAGCTTCTTGTTGAAGCTTTCATCCATGGATTTCAGCATCTCCTCCATCTTGGAGTGGTCCTTATGAATACTGGATAATTCACGGTAGAAATTGTGAAGTATGAATGGATCATTTACCGGTTGTTGATGAGTAAGACATCGTAGGAGAGCTGAGCAGAACTCGGGCGCGTTGAGGTTGTTCACATAGTGTCTCCGGATGCAATCCATCAGTTTCCTATTGTTTGTAGGATCATTCTGCAGATCAGCAAACGCCAAAACAAATTCTTGAACCATGACGTCAGCGTCGGAAGGCAAGTTTCGGAAGTTTCAGCCGCGCTCCTCATGTAGCTGATCTTCACCGCTCACAATGGCTGTAAGCCTGTAAGAAGAATCGGGGTAGAGGAAATGCCCCGAGCCAGCTGGTTGCTTTGCAGCGATGTGTAAAGAGAGGAACAGCAATAGAAGGCAGGAACAACAGTTTGATAGATCACAATATTTTATATGAAGATTAGAAATTGAGAAAAATTAGCTGAAGTCATACGTCTAAAATGTTGTGTATCAAAACCCAACCGAAAATAAACCAAGTACGGAGTATATTAGATATGTATGTGATGTGAGCATCCTTACAAGTAGTTAAAATATCCACGTTGATTCACACGTAAATAATCTAGCATTAGCTTACACAGAAGCATATCAAAATAGTCATATTTATGATTGTCGTATTAAGTCTTAAAAACACTGATTAATATTTTTTTTAAAAATCACTTGCCTATAAATAACAATAAACTTTTAAATAAAGTTAGAAATTTATTGATTTTTTTATTGGGCTGGGCCCGTTTGGCCACCTCAATCCCAGTTGAATGTAGCCACGTAGCAACACCAAAAGTGAAGTTTCAATTCCAGAACTTTTTTTTTTTTTTTTTTTTGACCAAAGGTGTACCTAATCCGCCTACGGTGAAATTCGACTAGTCCTGCTCGACCGGATTTATGGATTAAGGGCCTTAAGGCCGAAAATCTCCCGGCGGATGGCGGGGTTTGAACCATGACCTCATGATCACCACAACACCACGCTGCCAACTACGTTGTGACCCGTTGGTAACTAGTGTCGTTTCTATCGTATTACAAATCCAACTTCCACTTTGACTTACTCATTTCCTTTCGTATTCATACACATAGTAACGGAATCGGGAATTTAAAGAGGTTGGGACTAAAATTTAACATTATTGTAGCATAACATCTTTATTATTTGCAAGAGAGGCTAGCCTTTATCCAGACATTCAATATTATCAATTTCTATCGTATTACAAATCCAACTTCCACTTTGACTTATTCCCTTCGTCCCTAAAAATTTGTCACCTATTTCCTTTTTCGTCCCCATATTCCACTAACTCATTCTCACTAACATTTTATTTTAAAACTAATATATAAAAGTAGGATCCACATGCTACTAACTTTTTCAAAACTCACTTTCCATTACATCTCTTAAAATCCGTGTCTGGTCAAATGGTGCCAAATTTTAAGGGACGAAGGGAATAATATATTTTTATATTAATATAAATAGGGATGTATTATATTGCTAACTCACTCTTAAATTGCTAACTACAACTAAATTATAGGCGTTGGATCATTAAATTAAGGCACACGATCATAGAATTACGAGTATCAATACAATGTAAAAAAAATATTAATTAGAGGTATTAATGTCAATTAACAAAAAAATTAGTTATAACTAACTTTAAAAAAGAGTGAACTGACTCAAAAGTCCCTAACTTTTTGGATTGTGACACCACACATCCAGAACAAAAAAAATAGCGTCAGATAACCCTAACGTTAATATAATCACGAATCATGTTTTTTCGGACCAAAACACACTTAGACCCTAAAAGAATTTTTTTTTTTTATCTTCTCTTCTATCTCTCTTTTATTTTTACTAATTATATTAAAATCCATGATATTCCAAAAATATTTATTTTTATGGAATGGATTGATATTATTTTATTTGAATATTGTGAGAGGTGGAGCGGAAGTGGAACAGGAGATCCGCTCCGCATTAAAAAGTAATCCAATTTATTGCACTTTTTTATAAAACTACCATATAATAATAAAACAACCAATTGTAGCGTAGTTCTACATATTATGAAACGCCAAAACAAATTCTTCAGGCACCGTTGATTGGTTGCGTATGAGAGATTAAGAAATTGTACTCCCTTTGTCCCTTGCTAAGTGATTCATATTTTTTTGGGATATCCCAAGATAAATTAGTCATTTCCTTTTTTTTTTGGCATATTCTCTCTCTTACTTTTTTCTCATTATTTTATTATCTCTCTTACTTTATTCTCATTCACTTAACTAACAAAGTCTCATTTTTAAATCTCATGCCAAAAAAAAAATACTCCCTCCGTCCACGAAAATAGAGCTATTCCATTTTTATCTCTCGTTTTGGAAAAATGATAATAAATTATTAAAGTAGAGAGAAAAAAAAGTAAGAGAGAGAACAATATAAACAAGGGATTTCTCTATATTTTTAACCATAAACCATTTATCCAATACCTAGCGGATATCGGGTTGGGTATGGGTAAACCCGATGTCCGTATTCCCACCCCTAGTATTGGCTGAAAAAGATCAATTTTCAGACCTTAGTATAATTTTGATGGACCGCCCTAAATAGTAAAACTAGTCTATTTTTTGTGGAAGGGGGAGTATACTTTTTAAAACTTGTGTCTTGTCTAATTGCTCGCAAATGAAGTATTTTTGGATGAAATGGGTTGTATGATAGCGGCGGATGCAGTAAAACAATTACTCCACCTGATGCTTGCATCTCCCTACAAAATCCGTGTGTCATCTTCCTTATCCCTTTCCTGCCATTTTCTTCTGTTATCCCCATATTGAACTTTGGGCACTTTATAAAACATTGCTATCACGGATGTGAATGTTAAAAAAACCCCTCATTCATAAATGAAATATTTACAGTTTTTTAAGTTTCACAAAATTTGAAGAAGGATTTGCATGCAATAAATTGGTGAGAAAAACTAATTGCACACCATGTGCAAAAATTTCATTGACTAGGTTGAATAAATTGTGATACTGAGTCACGTGGCTGTGGAAGAAACTAACATTAGCACTAACATGGGGAGTGTGAAAATACCGAGGGATGTAAATTTAAAAAATTAATGGTGATACTGACATGTAAACTGTATGCTCCAAAAGCGCGTGACAAAAAAATTCCACCTCCAAGTCCTATACACTCATATATACGGTTGTACGTTCATAAACCCTTTTTTCCCTCCTCTTTTACATATTTAGTCCCCGACTCCCCTAGCGTTTATCGGTTTATGTATATAACATTTTCGTCCTAGCTTGATAGCTCTCTGTGTTTATTATTATCTATATAATCCACGGCAAGGCACCGCAAGTCATCCTCTTCCGCCTCCCATTACACTTCTCCAAAGCAACCGGCCCGGCCCATTCCCCAACCCCGACCCTTCTCATTCATCATAAATGAGCCGATTCAGGCCTGAAACTCCGTCCTCTAACATGACCTCCTACGCCGACCTCATGGCCAGAGAATTCGTAGTGGCGTTCCGTGATCTGCAGAAGGACGCTACGAATCATGAAAAGCTGGCCTGTTTTGCCCGCAGACACTACGTGAACAGGCTCAACGGGCCCGAGTTCGCCTCAGCACTCACAAACAAGCCAGGGAATGATCCTTCGATCGTTCACAACTTCTTCCATCATTTATCCTGCCATTATAAGGAGCATTTGGTGATGCTGAAGACGCTCAAATCAATGGATGAGAGCTTAGTAAAGCGCATCGATTCCATGGATGTCTCTAAGAAGGCGTCGGCCGTTTCCTTCACGCTCGCTGCCATGTTCTTCGCAGCCACGGCTGCGATGGCTGCTGCGAATGCCAATCCCAAGAGGGAAGCGGCCTGGCCAGCATCTGGGCCCGCTGCTACTGACCAAGTAGCAGCTGGGCCAGCAGAGGTCGGACCCATATTGGCCGGGCCAGCTGTGGCAGCGGCAGCAGCAGCGGCCTCCATTCTGTTTGGGGGAGTCGGGAAATGGATCCATTCGCTTCTGAACAAGCGGGAAACTGCAGCCAGGAAACACAAGGAAATAACTGTGGTTATGACTATTGGCGCCAAATTCGGCATGGGAGATCTTAGCTCCATTCATGACGTGGCTAGGAGGCTGGAGTTCCAGAACAAATCTTTGTCGGAAACGGTTGATGATGGGAACATAGTGGCGGCTGTGGAAGGGGGCTTTGTTGAATTGGAAGCGAAAGTTGAAGCATACAGTGATAGGATGAAGTGGGCTAGAGATGGTGTGCTTGAAAGTATTATCACGCACCTGGGTTAAACCTTCTTAAACACAGATTTGTTCAATTTCAAATAATTGCAATTTTAGACAGACTTGATTGAGTAATTGGTGTGGAAAATGATAGTAGTATTATTTCGCTTTCATACTATATAAAGTTGGTCTTTGACTCTTTGGTATGCAAATTGGTATAGAAAATAAGTGAACTGGCTTTGGTAGTAAGGCTTTGGTAGTAAGATTGGATTGACTTAGGCTGAGAGTTGAATAAAAGCCCATTTAAAGCCCAAATATACGAACCTATATTCAACTGTAAAAGCAATTTTACAATTTAAACAAAGATCTACCGTGTAAATCCGGCCTTTCCAATTAAAAAATGTTCGTTAGAGCCACCTCATTATCATTAAGTGTAGATTTTGTGTATGTGATTTTCGCTTTATAGAGTATGAGGTGGTCGCCAAATTGTTCGGATTCATCTAATAATGTCCACAAAAAGAAGCTTGACTATGCATTCGAAAAAAATATGTGAGGAAAAATACAATTATTAATGAAACGACGTATCATTTGAAACACGGATATATTAAACTCTGCGTTCCATTCAAGATAACCACATGCTTCTTTTATGTTCGTTCCAATCAAGGCGTGACCATTTTCTAATTTTAGAAATGTCTCTCTTCTTTTTAAAATATTAAATTACATTTTTCGTTTTACTTTACTCAACCCAACAACTCCTTAGAAAATCTCATACTACACAAAAATGTGGTAATCTTGAGTGGGACGGAGTGAATAACTAATTCAAATGTTAACTAAAATTACAATGATTACAAATTTGATAGCAACCTAGCTAGCTAGAGCTTGATAATACTCTCAATCACAAGTTTTTTAACCCATTTCATTTCTGATGCACTTTCAATTAGTACTAATTAAACATGCAAAAGTATACGACGTATAAATAGTATAGCTAATGGGTAGTACCGGATATCGAACATAGGGACAACGATCACAAATTGTCTATCAATTTCACCAATGTAGGACTCCACTCTCCATAGTAATTCTTCAAATTTATTCTATCTCACACCTAATTTCCGACAAAGATTCTGCCTCAAACTGCAACGTGAATGTTGCTGAGATCTTTTATGCCAAAAATGTCGCCCATAATCATAAGCGTTGTTATCTGCTTGTGTCTCCCGACTAAAACATAGATTCCACAAATGGATATAGACCAGTATGCTCCCTCCGTTCCACAGCAGTGGAATCATTTTGTCATTTTGATACGTTTCATAGTAGTAGAGTCATTTTTTTAAGCAAAATTCAACATAATCCATCTCTCTTAATTTACTTTATTTTCTTTTCATCTCTCTAACTTTTTAAATTCTTGCTTTTTTCTTCTTCTATTTAACTCACTTAACACATTTTATTTTAAATCGCGTGATGAAAAAAAAGCATCCACTATTATGAAACAGATAATATAGTACTCCCTATGTCCCATTAAAAATGAAACGTTTTTCTTTTTGGTTGTCTCATTAAAAATGAAACATTTGCTAAAATAGAAACAACTTTATCTCTACTTTTCCCTCTCTCTTACTTTACTTATTTTTCTTTAACTCACAAAACAATACTACATAATATCTCATTCTAAAAAGCAAACCTTTTATATTTATTGGCGGAGGGAGTATTTTTTTATGAAAAAATAAGACCGGAGGATTATTAAATGGCATCATTTTGAGAGAAGCCGAAGAACGGGGAATCTTCCAATTAAGATAATACCGTCATACCGCGTGCCGAAACGTTGATGGCAAATTAGTCAAGATAAAGACATTTCTATTAGACGGCCGTCGTCTTAGGAAATCTTAACTTGAAAATGAATACGCATATCTATATATATCCTGCAGTACGTTTATCAAAGGTCTACACCGTCCCCATTTCCCCAACCCCGACCCTTGTCAATCATTGTAAACGGCGATGGGCAGCCACATGATCCGATACGGGCCTGAAAATCTTACGTCCTACGCCGACCTCATGGCCCAAGAATTCGTCATTGCGCTTCGTGATAAGCAGAAAGACGCTACGAATCATGAAAAACTGGCCTCTTTCGTCTGCAGATACTACGTGAACAGGCTCAACGGGCCCGAGTTCGCCTCAGCGCTCACAAACAAGCTAGGTAATGATCCCCTGCTCGTTGAGAATTGCTTTTATAAACTATCCTGCCATTTTAAGGAACATTTGGTGATGCTGACGACGCTCAAATCAGTAGATGAGAGCTTAATCAAGTGCATTGACTCCATCGATGTCTCAAAAAAGGTGTCGGCTGTTTTATTCACGCTCGCGGCCATAGCCGCGGCCGCGATTGCTGCTGCCAATGCCAATCCCAAGAGGGAAGCGGCCGGGACGGCTGTGGCAGCAGCAGCGGCAGCGGCCTCCATACTGTTTGGAGCAGTCGGGAAAGGGATCCATTCACTTTTGAACAAGCGGGAAACTGCAGCAAGGAAACACAAGGAGATAACTGCGTTTATGATTATTGGCGCCAAATTCGGCATGGAAGATCTTTGCTCCATTCACAGCGTGGCTCGGAGGTTGGAGTTCGAGAACAAATCTTTGTTGGAAAAGGTTGATGATGGAAACAAAGTGGCGGCTGAGAGAAAGAGCCTTGAAGAATTTCTAAGGGCAGTTGAAGGCTACAGTGATAGGATGAAGTGGGCTAAGGATGTTGTGCTTCAGTCTATTATCAAACACTTGAGTTAAACCTTCTTAAATGGAATAGCAGATACGGATTTGTTCATGTTTAAATTATACTACTCCCTCTATCTGTCCCACTCAAGATGTCTACATTCTTCAATGGCATTGGATATTATGATGAATTAATAAATGAAATAAGTAGAGAATAAGTAGTTAGAATGTTTTAAACATAAGAGATTAAATATACAGAAAAGTTAATGATGCGAATTTTTTGTGGGCAGTGATAATCGTATATAATCGAACTTTTTTTAACATTTTACATTAAAAAGTGTGATAGCAAGAGGTTTAATGAATTATATCATGAGATTCACAAAATGATGATGTAGATTGTTGTGTGAACTCAAGAGCATTATCAGTACAGAGAATACGCAAATCAATACTCCCTTCGTTCCATAGTAGTGGAGGCATTTCTTTTCGGCACGGAGATTAAGAAAAAGTTGTGTTAGGTGAGTTAAGTAAATGAAGAATAAAGTAGGAAATGAAAAAGGTAGAGAGATGTATAGTGAATAAAGTAAGAGAGAGTAAAGTAGGTGAGAAGAAATGTGTTGACTTTTACCAAAAAAGTAAATGACTCTACTACTATGAAACGTACCAAAATGGCAAAATAACTCTACTACTATGGAACGGAGGGAGTAGAATATTGTGTCATTATTTCATGATAAAAGGATTTGAAAATAGTATGGACCTCACTTCTTTGTTTTAGAAAATACAACCATGTCATACGGGGAATAATCATCAACAAGGATTAGAAAAAACTTAGAAACTAGAGACTCAATCCTACTTGGACCCCAAACATCACAATGAACTAGATCAAAAATAGAAGAGTTACAAGTATCGACTCAAGAAGGAAATGAAGTATAATGGTGCTTGCCCAACTCACATGACTCACAAATAAAATCAACAAACGCAATTGGAACTAAACTTTGAAGACGGATGACCAAGACGACAGTGCCACTGATATGGACACATAGCAGCAGAGAGAGCACTAGGAGAGACAGGTGAAACATGATCCAAAAAGTACAGACCGCCACGCTCATGTCCTCCACCAATCATCCTCTTCGTCTGCAAATCCTGAAAGATACAGTATGAAGGATAAAAAGTGACAAAACAATTGTGAGTTTTTGTTAGCTGACCAATAGATATTAAGCTGAATGAAAAATTTGAAGAAAACAAAACATTATCACGAGTGATATGAGTAGTTGGTTTGACAACACTAGTGCCAGTTACTGTGGTGTAGTTGTCATCAACAAGACGAACAGTTGGAAGAGATGACAAATAAAAAGATGTCAAAAGGGATTTTGTACCAGTAATATGGGTAGAGGCACCAGAATCCAACATCCAAAACTTACCAGGAGACACAGTAAACGCAACTACAGAGGTAGGTAGAGGCATCATTAGTAGATGAAGAACTTGGCACAGTAAACTTAGTGTTTTTAGCCCAATCTGGTTTTCCAAACTTCTTCCAATATTTATCAGACTCGTGATTCGAACGACCACAATGATCACATAGACGATCATGAAACCCTCATCCTCGACCTCGGCCACGTCCTTGTTCCTGTCCACGGCCACGTCCACCATACGAACCTCGACCGCGAGCAGACATAGTTGAATTATCGAAAGAGCTGGATTCTGTATGCCCGGTGGAGACACGAAGAACGCTAGACAACGCATTAGATAACGTTGGAATATTAAATTTGTTGAAAAATATGCCGTTCTTTCATTCATATTCCTTCTTTTTATTCAATTTTTTTTTACCGCAATAAAAAAATTACGTAATATATATAATATGTAGTAATGGATATAGTTATTCTAACTTGTGATCTTATTTACTTCTCTTGAATGAATTCGAAAATATGATTGTATTCAATTACTAATATATTTCATGTCTCGTGGAATCTACTCTGAATCAAGAAAACCAAATCACCATATATATTATTTCCTATAGCAAATTGTCTTTAGTTTTTATATATTGCATGAAAGCGAAATATTAACATTTTAACAAATTAAAATATGGAATAGAAGAGGAATAGTCGTAGTTATCCTAACAACAGTAATATTTTTTATCTTATATCTTCGTTTTAGCTAAGACAAATTAACATATTTTTTCATGTACAATATTAGTTTTCTCTTCAAATTAGTATGATTTTAATTTTAGATGGTTGAGATATTGATTCGTGCACATGATATATATCGACCTCAATCTATGAGCATTGAGCAAACGTGGATAAATATCATATTATCTGTCAATATATAAAGCCACAATTTTGACATTTTCCACTCAATTTGATGAGCACATTGTGCAACATATATTTACATTGTGAATGACAGATTCGATTCGTTACTCCACCATCGTTCTCTTGAAACCATCTCATAAATAACAGACGTCTCCATCCACTCGACCTTCTCAATCCATTCAAATTACTACTTATAATCTCTTTTTAGCGCAGAATGAAATATAGAAATTAGAAACTGCATTTTTGTCAATCAAAAGAAAATGACAAGGAAGGCACTCCTAAAATTTATATTGTGTCCAAATTTTAAATATAGTACTAACTGGTAGTTGGTCACAAATCTACAAACTGCATTTGTAAATTCCACCGTGACGTCACGTTCAATTTAACGTGATTTCCTGTGACATGGCATAGTTTCCATACTCCCCCAGGAAGGAGGACCCAAGAGAGGAGTGGGACCCACGGGGTTTCCGAAAAGATTAATTTTTACCGGGGACTGGTCGGGGGTGGGGCCTGCAGGGTGGGGGAAACCGTTGCACGTGCTGGCTGCTGTTGTGAGTCGACCATGCGCTTTATTTTAATACAAATTTTAATTCATTAAATATAGAACACTTTCTCTATTTTTATCATTTTCTTAAAATTTGTTAATTCTCTTCAGAAAAAAAAATGATAAAAGGTTCATTTTCACTATTTTATTCATCTTCTCTTCTATCTCTCTTTTATTTTTACTAATTATATTTAAATCCATGATATTCCAAAAATATTTATTTTTATGGAACAGATTGAATATTATGTACTCCCTCTGTCCCATAAAAAATGTCGTGTTTTTCCTTTTAGTTTGTCTCACTAAAGATGTCACATTTTCATTTATAGAAAAAGTTATCTCTCATAATAATATAAATATTATATTTTTCTTTCCATCTAACACACAAAACAAAATCTCATAAAATCTCATATCATTTTACAAGTGTGATATCTATCTTTCGTGGGATGGAGGAAATAAATCAATCACTACATCATTTTATGCAATTTTTATTCACCATAGCATTTTACTCCATCCCTCTGTCCCACTAAAATTAATTGATTTCTTTTAAATATAAGATTTAAATAACAATATTTACTGAATTAAGTAAAGCGTAAATAAATAAGAGAAATAAATAAAAAGTAAATTAAAATAAATTATAAAAGAAAACATGATAAATTATTTATGTTTTATTAAAATATAAATCAATCACTTGTATGAAAGAAAAATTAATTACTTGTAACTGGAAAAAAAAAATTGTAATGGGACATAACAAAAAGATAAATTAATTATTATAGTAGGACTATAAAAAAAATTATAATAAAATAAAGAGAGTGGTCGTGTCTTCAATTTTTTTTTCTTTACCCTCCTACTTGTTATAAAATTTTATGAATAAATTTTATAGTATGTGGTGAAACAATATATCTATATAAATATTATTTTTTTTATTTATCAAAATAGTCTCATTTTTGGCGAGTAGCAAAAAGTACGAAAAAATGGATAAAATAAGCGAGTGGGGCATTTTTAATCGTCAAATTTTATTCGATGTTATTTTGTGAGTTAAATAGAAAGAGAATAAGGTAAATGAGATAATGATATTTATATTTTAAGAAATAGTATATTATATAACATTTTTAAAAGAAAAATATATCACTATGGATGCTTTGATAATGAACAAACAATCATGATCCATGACCGTTATATTGATTTTCTTTAGCTACTTTCATGTTTCAGAATAAGTTTTTCGATTATCCCGCTGTTTTTCCAAACCCAGCATAGGCCCGGTAAAAGCCCATCCAACGTCCAAGACCGGCCCAGGATAAGCCCATTAACAACCCACCAAAGTATTAAATCCATTCAACCCTTTTTATTTGGTTGAACACATGACATCTATATTTATTTGGATTTAAAACTTTTACCAGGAGTATAAACTATATATATCATGGTTAATTTATATAAAAACCAAACTATAATATTTATTTCAAAAATAAAATAAAATTGAAATTTTATCAAAATAGATATCAAACTTCTATTCTTTTTCAAATTTATATCGAGTAGAGATCACAAATTATGATTAAACCAATATTTGAACTTAATAACTTTTTATGAGTTTTTCATAAGTTTTAAAAAATTATTAAATTAGAATAGGAACAAACTCTATTTTGTAGTCTCTATTTAATTAAGTAATCTCCTTGAATAAAAATAAATAACAACATAAAAAGTCCAATTTATTGCAATTTTTTTATAACAACCATATAATATACAAAATACTATTTGTGCCCTAAAAAACTTGTCTTGAGCCGCAAGACATACAATCATATATATATATATATATATAGAGGAGTGATCAAAGTCTAACTAATTTTAAGTGTATAACTTGAGAATAAATCTCAGCCACTCATTATCTTAATCTAATGACTAAATTAATAAGTATTCATTTTCTATTAATAAAAATTGCATGGGGGTAATTTGGGAAATCAACTTTGTTCATATTCTGACATACACATCACATTCATGCATTCTCTCTCTCTCTATACACGAAGGAGGTGGAGGGACACGAATCAAACTCCTCTCCGGCGACGCCCTCCTCCACCGGCTTCCTCTTGCAGTTGCCTCCCCCTGTCATCTCATCTATGTGGCCCACCGACTGTGCCCTCATCTCTTCCGGCTCCCCTTCAACCTCCTACCGCTTCGTCTTCATCTCCGGCGTGACGTAGTAGGCTTCCTAATAATATACCGCCCAACTAGCGGCGTCGATCGCAGCTTGTAACCGTCGATGCACCTTAAGGCGAGGCTGAAATCACCTAACCTAGTTTTCATATTTCGATCGTCAATTTGAGATCTGCGTGTATATGGCATCGTCTTGCTTGTCGATTGTGGAAATTGTTTGAAAATAAAAATTGGAATTTCAATCGCGAAATCAAGGATCACATTCGATCAATCCAACACTTATTCTGTATTTTCACTCGTCGATTACGTCTGTAATGGACTTTATAGCATACGAAAATTACTTTGATCTGAGGCATTATCGTTTGGGAAGATGCGGAGCCTGAAGCTGAAGATAATTTTCAGATGATCGTAGATGGTTCGCATTAAAACATAGTTCGATCACACTGAGGAAGCTGGAATTGCTACGTACCAGACTGCCAAATCCGTTAGGTAAAATAGAACCGATTTCTTGGGATTTACCACTAGTCAAGACCAATCAGAATATGAGAATATACTGATTAGAGTGATTAGAGTGAAGTATTTCATACTTAGAGTGAAGTATTCCATGGTTAGAGTGAAGTGTTTGTGATCCGTGCTTATAGTGCACTATTTTTTCATCTCAGTGAAGTAAAAATGTGCATAGAGTGAAGTATTTTATGATTAGAGTGAAGTGTTTGTGATGCATGATTATAGTGATCTGTTTTTTCATCTCATTGAAGTAAAATGTGCTTAGAGTGAAGTGTTTGTGATCCTTGCTTATAGAGCATTGTTTTTTCAGTTCAGTGAAGTAAAACGTGCTTAGAGTGGAGTATTCCATGGTTAGAGTGAAGTGTTTGTGATCCTTACTTATAGTGCACTATTTTTTTCAGTTCAGTGAAGTAAAATATGCTTAGAGTGAAGTATTTCATGCTTAGAGTGAAGTGTTGTGATCCTTGCTTATAGTGCATTGTTTTTTCAGTTCAGTGAAGTAAAACGTGCTTAAAGTGAAGTATTTCATGCTTAGAGTGAAGTGTTGTGATCCTTGCTTATATTGCACTATTTTTTCAGTTCAGTGAAGTAAAACGTGCCTAAAGTGAAGTATTCCATGTTTAGAATGAAGTGTTTGTGATCCGTGCATATGGTGCACTATTGTTTCATCTCATTGAAATAAATTGTGCAAGGAGTGAAGTATTCTATGGTTAGAGTGAAGTATTACATGCTTAGAGAGAAGTGTTTGTGATCCATGATTATAGTGCACTATTTTTTTATTTCAGTGAAGTAAAACGTGCTTAGAGTGAAGTATTCCATGGTTAGAGTGAAGTGTTTGTGATCAACATGTATATATGCTATAAGGCATTCAAACATCACTATAAGGTATTAAAACATCACTGTAAAGCATATTCACAGTACAAGTATTCAATTATTAAAAAAATAGCTAATAAAAATCATCTAAAAGTGCATAGCTATGAACTAAATAGATAAAAAAGAATTTAACAAAATATTAATGTAAGTTATGAACTGACTTTTGAATTTGAATGAATCGAATATGTTTACAGTGAACTTAATGACACATGTTATTAACTATATCACTTTCTATAAAGTTTGCAATCATTTTTTCACATCTATATCCATGTGTTTGCTACAATCTTCATAATGCCTTGATGTTGCCTTGGATTTAGTCAATGACTCATGGTTCATCTTCAACAACATTAATGTTCTGCAATACTTTGATCTTAGCCTCTGCTTCAGTTGCTCTATACCCTTCTCTTCGTCTTTCTTTATGTATATCTGTAGCTTTCGAATTGATTAACAGAAAGTCCTATCATTTAAAGAAAGTAAAAAAAGATTAATATCAACATTTAATATAAAGCCAAAATAATTCACTGTAATCAGTATATACTTCACTATAAACTCAATATACTTCACTGTGATCATAATATACTTCACTCAAATGGCAAAACAGTACACTCACATGTTATTATACTAACAAAATATACTGCACTATAAGCATAATATACATCACTTAAATGCAAAACAGTACACTCACATGCCAATATAGTTCACTATAAAAACAACATACTTCAATACAAGCACATCACTCAAATGTCAAAATAGTATACTTACATGTCAATATACTTCACTATAAACAGAATATACATAACTCAGATATCAACTCACATGCCAATATACTAGTTCACAATAAACACAATACTAATTCACTATAAACACAATATACTTCACCGTAAGCATAATATACTTCATCAAGTTTCAATCGTGATTCTTTTCATCCCTGCAGATCTCTCTCTCTAGAAAGACTATGCATAAGAATAAGACTAGTGTGTGTAAATGTGTATTTTTTTCCACTCCTGTAATTCACAATTTTAGTACAAATACAGATATAGTTAGAAGCATAGTTGCAATAGAGACATAAACATATATATTTTTATCCAATTAGTGTAGTAAGTAGAGAGAGAGAGAGAGAACTGATAGTGACTGCTAATGGTTATACGATCCCAACCGAAAACAACTATGGCTACACCCCACCGATCTCTCTCCCAACGCCACTCCGGCGAGACCCTTCGCCGCAAACATCCCATGGCCCAGCCCTACCCCGACGCTGGCGTAAACGATGACTAGATGTTGAAACTTAGCAGGAAGTGAGAGAAGCGGCTGAAATGAGCAACGAAGAGAGAGGAAACGGCAGAACCCTAGGTTTCCATTGAGAGAAGAGAGTAGAGAAGAAGAAGCGCAGTGGGTGCGAAACGATACATTTTTTAAAATGAGTGTAATTGATTTTAACCCTAACTTTTGTAAATGACTATTTTGCCCCCACCTTATTATAGTGAACTAATTCATTCTCATAATGAAGTAAAATCTGGGACAATTTTGAAAAGCATAAGTTGAATATCAACCCTTAATTTTCTTGATTGTGTGGCTGAGATTTATTCTCTAGTTATATATTTAAGGGATGCTTGCCCTATATCACTACTCTATATATATATATATATATATATAGAGTCTCATTATCCACAAATCCACTCTTAAAGACCGAACCATCGAACCTTACCAAATTAGGGCTTTTAGATTTAGTTTTTTATGGATAAGATACAGAAATTTGTAAATTATTTTTGCCTTCATCACGAGCCTATTTTAATTCATCCGAAGGTAAATAAGTCATACTAACATGTTACGAAGATTTAACTTCGTTCCAGAATATATTACTTCATTCTAGTAGGTTTTTACTTCATTCTGTAGGTTTTTACTTCATTCCAGTAGGTTTTTACTTCATTCCAAGTACGTAAATGTGGTTTCGCCGTCGCGTGTCGTTCTTTCTCTCTACAATATCTATCACCAACGCCATGGCGCTAATAGGGTTTAATAAACACATGGAATAATGTAATAAATTGTTGGAATGAAGTATGTGTAGAAGCATTTGAAGTACAGAATGAAGTAATAAACCTATATAATGAAGTAAAATGGGCTTATAATGAAGCCGAAAAAATTTTCACAGCAGCACATCTCATCAAAAAAACTAGATCTAATGGCCCGGATTTGGTCTCTAGTTCGGTCTTTAAAATTGGTTCGACATTGATCACAATTATATATATATATATATATATATATATATATATATATATATTCCCTAAGACCCTAACAATAGAGCATTCCCAATCTTAGAACCACGGGAGTAATCATCACTATTGAAGTGTTTCCCTGTTTCTTCACATTTAAATTCAATTTCGCTCATGGAGGAAGATGTTCAGCAGAGCTTCTGTTTCTGCAAATCCGGTAATTTCTCTTAATTTTTGAGCTTCTGGTGATATTTCCCACAATAGATTTCAGCTGTGCTAAATAATTAGATGATGCTATTAACTTGTTTTGCGCATTAGTAAACCTGTATTTTTACTGCACTTAATGTGTTCGAGGAAATGCGTAAGATGGATGTCCCTGTGAATGCAATCAATGAAAATTTCCATTTAACTGTTGTTATCTTTTGCGTTGTGTAGAATTTGATTTTTCCATTCCGGGCATCTTCTTCGAGAGTGGTAGCTAACCAGATATCACAACGAAAGGAATCCTTTTGGTAGATAAGGGTGATGATATTATTAAATTGTTCAAAAAGTTTGGGGATATGAGACCGTGTGAACCTAATGAAGTTACAATGGAATAATGATCGATTGCGTCTGATAAGGTTGGCATCTCGATTTTTCTATGACACTTCTTTTGAAGAAGATTCGAAAGAAGTAGTAAGAAACCGATGCCAAGTCTAATAATGTGTTAATTGACGAGTTATGCTGTGAAATTATTCGAAAAGATTTTGGATTTCTGATGTGAGTCTAACTATGTTGTTATTATAGACTCATGGTGATGCTTGGACTTTGCAAAGTTAGACAAATAGTTATTATGGACTCATGGGGATTCCTTCTTCATTAAAGGATTGTTTTTAGAGGTTATGGTTTGGTCCTTTCTTCATTAAAGGATTGTTTAGAGGATAAGATTGATTGTTGTTAGAGGATAAGGTTGACGATTAGAGACTGTGTGAGTCTAATGATGTTATGATATGATAGTGATATGTGCGCATTGCAAATGTTGCACTAATATTTGTAGCCCACAAGTATTTGATGCTTTGGTTGCAATTCTACACTCGAAGTTTGGAGACACTCGAATGTAGTATCACAAATCATGTGGTTAAGTATGGTTATGCTGCTCTTGCACCTTCTACTTTGATGTTGGAAAAGATACATTTGAGTGGCATGGACTTTTTCTAAGAATACATGGATGTCATTGGCTCTTTGCTTGTGATATCATCCCTATGCATTCGGTGGTTAGAAGTGGGAAGTTTTTCAAGACTTTAGCTTCTTCTGAAGATAGTGATTTGGTGCAATGAAAACCGAGATTTGGACGCTTTGCTTTAGCTACCTATAGCAAGCATGAAACACTGTTGTGCACTCTAAGAGATCCATTGGCTGTGTATGCTCTTCTCATGTTGAGAAATCAATGAGCATCAAGCTTAAAAGGTTAGCCAAAATAACTGTAGAATTTCAAATTCTAACCACGCCCATTATCGAATCTTAATTCGATTTTGATATAGAATATATCATGTTATTGTATATGCTTACATCGAATGTTGTTCATCAATTTTCAGGTGTGGAACATAAATAGCGGATCCTGAAAGGTTATATAGATGAGGAGTAAGAGTTGTTTACCATTTACTTTCTGGACTGCTACAGTGGTGATTCAAACTCTCGTCCTGAGGAGATATCTTACCAAGTTGTGTACTTCACGGTTTAATCTTAGACTATGTTCTCATAAGATATTGTTCTGATAGCTTATAAAATGTTAAGGTGTTTAAATAGCAACTATTGATATTTATATATTAGTTGTCATTTAAACTAATTAATTTGCAATTGTTGTGCATTATTTAATTCTATGTGCTTTTTCAAGTTCTTCATTGGGTGATATAGATTTGAAAATTCTATTCAGATCTGTTCAGTTTCGAATTACTGTATTTTAATTTTTTGGGAGATTTGTTTAATTTTAAAAAAATTAATTTAGACATAATTGTTCAATTTCAAATAATTGTAATTTTAGACAGATTTGTTCAGTTTCAAATAATTGTAATTTTATACATATTTTTTCAATTTTAGACAGACTTGGTTGAGTAATTGGCGTGGATTATTTGTGTAGAACTATCCTTACTGGATATGCAATTTGTTATTGTTGGGTTTTGGGAGTGAGACTAAATTGACTCAGGCTAGGTGTTGAGTGAAAGCCATCTGAAGCCCAAATATTAACCTACATACAAGGTGTAAAGGCCCATTTTCTAATTTAAACAAAGCTCTACCATGTGTAATAATCCAACTTTTTGGCAGATTTTACACAAATAAACTTATCTTTCAAGTAATTATTCAATCGTTTACAAATTAGGAGTATAGGAAATTAAGACACATTCAAAAAGGAGAAACACTGTTTCAAACTGTTGAAAAAATTGCATGTATTTTTCGATTGAGGCTCTTTTCAGTAATTAACTGTCGAGGATTATTTAATTAAGATAATCTCAATTCGCTTTCATATTCTATAATTTGATTATTAGAATATGCAATATGCTCTAGAAATTGAGGTGAGTCGGTCGGGCCTGAGTAAAAGCTCGAATATGCAATATGCTCTACAAATTTAAACAGAAATAATCCAACTCAGCCTTTTTCAAACACAAAAACTCATCTTTATATAATTACCTTATAAATGATTTCAATAGGAAAACAACGTGCATCCCATATCGGCGGCTATTACACTTTTATTCTATGAAACCAGAATATTAGTATTTTACACTCGTTTAATAGGGTAGATAACTCATCTAAGGATGAAACCCTACCAAATACCAATTTATTTTGTTACATTTTATCTAATAGTATAAGGCAAGGTTGCAGCCACTTCCCCAAAGCAACCGGCCCGGCCCAGCCCATTCATCGTAAACACCACATGAGCCAATTCGGGCCTGAAACTCCGGCCTCCAACATGACCTCCTACGCCGACCTCATGGCCCTAGAATTCGTGGTTGCTTTCCGTGATCTGCAGAAGGACGCTACGAATCATGAAAAACTGGCCTCTTTTGTCCGCAAACACTACGTGAACAGGCTCAACGGACCCGAGTTCGCCTCAGCACTCACAAACAAGCCAGGTGATGATCCTTTGATCGTTCACAACTTCTTCAATGACTTATCGTGTCATTATAAGGAGCATTCGGTGACGCTGACGACGCTCAAATCAATGGATGAGAGCTTAGTCAAGCGCATCGATTGCATGATTTGCATCGTTGTATCCAAGAAGGTGTCAGCTGTTTTCTTCATGCTAGCTGCCATGTTCTTCGCGGCCACGGCCTCGATTGCTGCTGCGAACGCCAACCCCAAGAGGGAAGCGGCCCGGCCAGCAAAGGATGGGCCCGCATTGGCCGCGGCAGCAGCAGCGGCCTCCATTCTGTTTGGGGCAGTCGGGAAATGGATCCATTCAATTCTGAACAAGCGGGAAACTGCAGCAACGAAACACGAGGAGATAACTGCGTTTATGATTATTGGCGCCAAATTCGGCATGGAAGATCTTAGGGCAATTCACGGCGTGGCTCGGAGGCTCAAGTTCGATAACAAATCTATGTCGGAAACGGTTGAAGATGGGAACGACAAAGTGGCGGCTGTGAAAAGGGGCTTTGAAGATTTGGTAGCAAAAGTTGAAGCATACAGTAACCGGATGAATTGGTGTGCTTCAGACTATTATCAAACACTTGAGTTAAACATTGTTCAGTTTCGAATTATTGTAATTTTAGACAGAGTTGATCGAGTAATTGGCGTGGAAAATGATATTATTTCGCTTTCGTATATAAAGTTGGTCTGTTGTATGCAATTTGCTATAGAAAATAAGTGAGTTGGGCTTTGGGAGTGAGGTCGGATTGACTCAGGCTGGGAGTTGGGATAAAAGCCCATTTAAAGGGCTCATTTGACAATTTAAACAAAGATCTACCATGTGAAATAATCTGAGCTTTAGGCAATATTCACACATAAAATTTATCTTTCCCCTGCTTGCTCCGTCCCCGAAAAATATAAATATTTTGTTCAACATAAATTTTAATGCATAATTGATAAAGTAAGAAAAAAAATAAAAATAATTAAAATATTTTTAGTGATTAATGGGTCTCACATCAAGAGTATCTATAATTAGAATGTTCATATTTTTTCAAAGACGGAATAAATAAATTGTTTGTACTTTTTCAGAACGGAGTATTATCCAATTGTTTTCAGCTTATATAAAGTTAGGAGACTTCCACAATAGGAGCAACACAATTTACTAGAAGATACAAGGTAGTTGAGTCTTATTTCTTTTTAGATTGTCCCAAGGTAGTTGAATCATTCTCATTTTAGGCAAAAAAAATGTATATTCTCTCATATTTTACTCTATCTTTTTTTCTCTTACTTTATTTTCTCAACTTCAACCTTTACCAAATGAGGACGGAGAAAGTACATAGTGATGAGCGCCAAAACAAATTCTTCGGCCATGGGGTAAATGGGCAGCGCCGGTTGGTTGCGTTGGAGAGCTGTGATGAGCAGCGGCGCCGGCGGTGTAGGACTGAGAAGTGGCAGGGGAAATTAATGTGAGGATGCTGGTGGAGATCTTTGATGGAATAATGGTTACTCTTAAGTTATTATGTGTACATATATAAATGTATATCCCATGATAAAGTTTTTCGCCATGACACTTTTCTTTGTCACAATAGAAAGATCGACGAAGCTTCGCCACTAAATGTGTGGACCTTGTCACTGCTTTCTCACATAATACTACGTATTTAAACATCTTAATCAACAAATAAGCTATAAAAACAGAACAGTACATCCTATAAGCTCTTAAAACAGGGTACATCCTATAATCAACAAAACTACCCTTGTGGCTATAAACCAAAATAGAAATAAAATCAAATTCATACCAATCTATTAAGAATATGCATGGTTGTGATAAAAAATAAAATACGATCAAATACATTAACTAATTTACTTAATAAATAGAAAAAATAAAATACAAAGAATATAAAACTACCAATATCTAAAAATGAAAAGAATAAAACAAACTACCAAATATATACAACAGAACATAAAACACTAGTAGTACTGAGTATCTAAAATAGAAGATAAAAGGTTTAAAGAAAGTAATGCTGTGTCCCCTTGTTTCCAACTATAACTATGCTCTGAAGCACCGATTCTTTAGCACAGTTGATAGAACTATTGTATTTCTCATCATTCTGTAGTAAATCTTCAAAGCAATTTTCCACCGCCGCCACTTTCTCCCCATCATCAACTGCTTCCGACAAAGATTTGATCTCGACCTCCAAGCCACGAGCTGCATTTACAATGCTATCGAGACCTGCCACGATGGGCTGGGCGACCAGAATCATACGATCTACTATCTCCTTGCGTTTCTTGAGTGCAGTCTCACGCTTCACGAGAACTGATCGCCGCCATCGCCCGACTGCAGCGAACAGAACGGGGCCTGCAGCTGCAGAATTGAGTAAAAGAGAATACACTTTGTTGGAGACAGCAATGGAATGGAGCTGCTTGCTGAATTTCTTTTCCATGGTTTTCAGTTCCATCTCCATCATCAAATGTTTGCTACGGAGACGAGATGTATCTTGAAGGAAGTTTTGAGCGATTAAGGTAGGATTATTACCAGATTGCTCGTTGTTTGTTGAGTTGAGACGGAGTTGGAGTGCTGAGCAGAACTCGGGAGAGTTGAGGTTGTTGACGTTGTAAGTTGTAACTGTGGACGAACTCAACCAATTTTTCGTTATTTGTAGCGTGGAACGCCGAAATAAATTCTTTGGCCATGGAGTATAGGAGGAGACTAGTGATGCGCGGCAGAGGAAGAGATATTTGATGAAATAAGCCTGCAAAGCGCGTTTATGATAATATAGAAAAATGTCAATATTTTTCAATAGTCAAACCAAAATATATATACCCCGTAACGTGTTCAGTTAAGTATTGGAATTTAGGAACAAAAACCCAACTGCAAATAAAACCCAAATAAAAACCCAACTCGATGTAGAAATAAAAACTTACTAAGGCTTTGTTTGGTAGTAGCCAGGAGCATGGTTAAGGCTTTTTATCTATGTTTTTCTCTTCGTTTGGTAGCAAATTATGAAACCCATAACGGACTCAGATAGAGCTCCGTTCCGTCAAAAAACCACTGTTTCACCCAATTGTTAACAGCTCGATCTGCTACGGATAAATTTCATGCCTCGAAATCTACAACAAGACAACCAGTTATTTGACTAAAATAGCCCTTCATTTACTCTATTTGTGATAAATTGAATTATTTTCTACCGACAATTGAACACCAATTTGAAATAACAAACCCTCGTCTCCTCAACTATACAAAATTCTGATATTTCTTCATCGCTGAAGACGACGGAGAGTCCCACACATCGCTGGAATTGTAGGTAATTCTCCGAACTTTGCAATTTTCTTTCCCAAGTTATAATATTTCGTGTATTTTCTGGCGATTTGAGCTCTGTTTTGAGTTATGGATTTTAATTTCATGGGTTGTTCTTCGGTTTTGAATTCTGTTTTCTTCTTTGGGGATTCGCCTGCTAGTACGAAGGTCGTGTGTTATGGATTTGGTTGTTTTGTTGAATTGCCGAATTTTTGCCCAAATTGTAAATACTTTCTGCACTCTGTTATTTATTCACCCAAAACCCCTCGCATTTCCCAGTATTTGGAGATGTTGCCTGCGAGGCCTGGTAGTCATGAACGTGATGATGTGTCGCTGCTTGTGGAGGAGTATCACGAGGTCAATCATGTGAATAGGCTGTTGTTTACAGCTATTCTGGAATGTATGCGCGACAGCCGGTCACTTCGTCAACGACGATTAAATGTTCGGCCTTACCAGATAATAGAACGTGTTCCGGCACAAGTCGCTCACCTAACGCGTCTTGTAGGCCTTACTGATGTTGATTGCATAAACAATCTTAGAATGGATCGTAATACATTTGGTCGATTATGCATTCTACTCCGCGAGCGGACTGGGCTGATTGACGGAAGGTGGGTTAAAGTCGAAGAGCAAGTTGCAATGTTCCTCGGTGTTTTGGCACATCATAGCAAAAATCGCATTGTGGGCTTCAATTTTCGTCGCTCATTGCAAACGATATCACACTACATTCACTCAATTTTGAGTTCAATATTGCAACTTCATGGAGATCTTCTAGTTACACCTGAACCCGTAAATGATGGTTGTACAGATCCACGGTGGAAGTGTTTTCCGGTACAGTTTATTCGGTTGTAAAGCCCGTTCATTTCAGTCCTTACTTTATTAAATTTGAACACTTCTTTTCATATTTTAGGGCTGCTTGGGTGCTTTAGATGGCACGTACATAAACGTGACAGTGAGCAACGCAGACAAAGCAAGATACCGAACTCGGAAGGGCCAAATATCGACGAATGTACTGGCTGTTTGCGACAGAAAGCTTCGTTTTGTTTATGTTTTATCTGGCTGGGAGGGCTCAGCCGGTGATTCTCGAATCCTAAGAGATGCAATCAATAGACCAAATGGACTTAAAGTCCCTAAAGGTTATATACTGCCTTTGAATCCCCTTGCCTACTCTTGCTTCTACATACTAACCCTCATACACCATTCTGTTGTTTGACACACTACTGCCTCTCTTAGGAAGCTACTACTTGTGTGATAATGGGTATGCGAACAGCGACGGATTTCTCACACCGTACAAAGGTGTGAGGTATCATCTCAAAGAATGGGGCCCCAATGCTATATTCGTCCACAGAATCCAACTGAATTATTCAATATGAGGCACACGAAAGCGCGGAATGTTATCGAACGAGCATTTGGTGTGATGAAAATGCGATGGGGAATTCTCCGTTCCCCATCTTACTATCCGATTGAAATACAAAATAGACTTATAATGACTTGTTTCTTGCTCCATAACTTCATCAGAGGTCAAATGGACTCTGATCCATTTGAAATGCAGCTTGATGAGAACTTATCTGCGGAAGATGTGCTTGAAAATGCAGAAGTAGATTTCGTTGAGTCAGTAGATCCTACAGCAGAATGGAATCAGAAAAGAGACAATCTTGCCATATCCATGTGGAATCAAGTTAACCAATTATACATTTGTTTGTTGTTTATTTAATCGATATGTGTTGTTGAGTCAACTATACTATAGTAGTTGATATTTGTTTTTAACATCCAAATTGATTAAGTTGTTCGGTTCCATTTTTGTCTGTAGGAACATGGAGTTGAAGAATGACACCGCCGCGGAGGGGCCACCCTGTGCGTGTGGGGCTGGTAACATGTTGGCGCTACGCGCGGGGGAAGCTGCAATGAATCCTGGCCGTTATTACTACAAATGCCCCAATTATGAAAACCATGTGAAATCTTTTATTTGGTGTGATGAATACCAGAACAGGAAAAGAAGTCCTACGGAGCGGGTTACATCGGGGGCTGGGCAAGTGCATGCTGATCGCCTACTCCATATCCAAGCCCTCTTCATGTTTATGGCTATTGTAATATTTTTATTTGGGATTGTAATTGGCCGCCTACTTTAGCAACTTCTATTTCTTCGTATCTAGTAGTTTCTGTATGGGTTTGTAATCGACTATTCTATACTTTTGTTATATGTAGTATTCAGTCAGACAATGTAATTGTGTTGAAACTCAATTGTGGTGCTGAAAGATGTTATGTTGATGTTAGTTTGATGTTATGTTCATTTCATTAACTTATTTTGCGGTTTACAGGTGAAGACCAATTTATTTACTCATATCATGTTATTTGTATAATTTATAATTGCATAAATATATTTTTAAAACTAGGTACTGAAAAAATGCGCGAGGACCAGAGCTATAGGATATTTGGTGTGGATAATATCGATGTAGTATAATATGTGATATTTTTATATTTTGTTATACACAATTTATGTGTTTGAATGTACGTGCATCCCTATCTGATTAAATTCTATTGATTGATTCTAAGTGAGGCTATTAAACTTCAATGTTCCTCTAATTATTAACGAATATTTCACTAGTAATTAATCTCTTCACACTTCCACAAGAACTTTTATTTAGGAGTATCTTGTTCGGTTTAAAACACGAGGTCCTAAATTTATAAAACCACGACCCCAAACATTTTTTACTACTATTTTTTTTAATACCACCTCTTAGGTGCAAGCAACACAAAGTTAACTTTCCAACATCCATAATTGAAAACATAATACAATACAAAACGAGTACATATAATTATAATAGTGCCCCACAGCGCATTGTTCTACAAAAAGAAAGGCACACTAAGTTCATCTCCGAATTCAACGTGAAAATGCACTTCCATGGGATCTACTTGTCGAACGCATCAGCTTTCATCTCCGGTATCTCCTCAGTGTCTTCGGAGTCGGAGGAAGAGTCATCGGTGTCTGCGTAAAAGGCATAGTTAAATGTTGAATTAAGCTTAAAATGACTGATGTTATTGAATAGAAAAACGCCTAACAAGTATGCATTACATCCTCGGGGATAGTAAGGCAGACACCCGTTCGAGAGGAAGCGAGTCACATTGAAAACACGGGCTGATACATGAGTAAATATAAGCATATCGCCGTTGTGAAGGTTGTTGTCGCGCACAAAGGCAGTCCACGTATTCGACTTGTACGTCCCAACGACGTCGCTCGCGAAGGACGAGTTGGCAGTGGGGGTGGAGACCATTCTCCAGACATGCCACAAAGGATGGGGGGAGACGCTGCATTGGCATAGTTATAGAAATCATAACTAAACTCATACGACAAAACAATATTGAGAGAACTAAACAAATTTTATACACCCTACCAGTTTGTCGGCATACAGATCTGGGTAGTATAGGCGGAAAAATGCGCGAGGCTCTTCTATCTCCTTCCCTTTGCCCCTGCAAAAGCAAAACGGTCGTCAGTATTCACATCCTCAATGGAGGATAGGATTCAGACTGCATTGTTGTTGTCATACTTATTCTTAAGCTTTGAGGAACCAGTAGGCGCCATGGTTTTAATTGGAATGGTGTGTGACGGTTCTGCAAACACCTTCCCCAATTTATAATACCATCCAGTAGACTATATTAAATGCCTCCAACTACAACAACATAGCTTTGTTATGAAAGGTTACTTTCTTCATGTTTGTGTTGGTTCATTACTCCGTCCGTCCCACAAAGTTTGTCACATTTCTCAATTTTCGAATGTCCCACAAAGGAGGAAAAAAATCATGAACAACGAATACCAAGGTTGCAATCCTACTTGTATAATTTAATATAATGTGTAGGAGTAATACTTATAAAATTAATATGCAACGATCAAATTAAACAAGAGCCGCACTAAATAATTATTACTCCATATTAGTTTAATTTATACATATATAATCATTTATACTGTTATTTTAATTCATAGTGTCCGCTAAAACAAAATGCATTTACAACTGTACTTTTGTTTGTCTAGATTATTTTAGTATATATAATTATATATATTTGAGAAAATATAAAGTACTAAAATGTTAAAATAATTAATAATTTCTCAACATAGTTACACGTAAGATGATTGAAAATAAATGCGAATGATGATTAAATATTAGAATACAAAAATATTAAAATTTATTTCTACTACTGTACATGGAATGTAGATAAACTTTTCATATAGTTTTTGAACTCAATTGGTATATTTCCCACAATAGATATTAAATACATCCTTCAATCTCGTTAATATGGGCTCTTATTCCAGTAATTCGTACACCCTCCGTCACACGTTACTTGAGTCATTTATTTTTTGAACTTGTATTGAAAAAATAATAATAAATAGTTAAAGTGGTGAGAAAAAAAAATTAAGTGGAGAATAATGTAAAGGAGAGTCTTACTTATTATTATTTTTTCAAAACGAGTACAAAAAATAAGTGACTCAAGCAACGTGGGACGAAGAGAGTATAACTTTGTGGGACGGAGGGAGTACTTTGTAAACCCCTCAACGCGCACGAAATAGGCTTCTATTGAATGTGATTCAGACATATACCTTCCAACCACTCATTTTGCAGACACCAGATGTAGATAGTCTTGAGATATTATATTGTTCATTCAATACCCTCACCCACCGAGAAGTAAATATGGAGTACTTGGCAGTAGTTGTGCATTGAAGCCATTTTTTGAGTTGTTGTTAAGGAACCAATCTTAAATACTATCACCCCCTTGCTAAATTGAGCACACTTCCTAAACTGAGCACTTGTCTAGACACTGGCAATGTCACTTGAAATTCCCCCACAGTCGGTGTTTCTTTACAATGGCAAATGGACGCAGGAGGTGGATAACCTCTTGCTCACAACAATGATAAGGCTAAGGGATGCATCCAATTGGAGTGGTTTCGTCATTCCCACCCACTTCTTGATGGAGGCATCCGACGTTGTGTACGAAAAATTCAAAATTCGTTTCACTAGACATGAGCTATATGATCGACTTCAAAGTTTGGAGAATCGCTTCCGGTCGTTCAATAATGTGATTGATGTCTCAGGCGTGATATGGAATGCAAACCCGAACACCATCACGGCGAGCGACGACATATGGAGGTCTATTTTTAAGGTATGGTATACTTCGAAGATGTTTTTGATGTATCGTAATTACTCATATAATATTCTGCAGTGATCCACTATTTATCTATATATTTTGTAGAATGACAAAATGGCTGGAGCCTACTACTACAAGGGGGAGCCGGAGTTTAGAAACATGAGAATATTATTCGACTATGCGACAGTTAAAACAGAGTCTGAGAACACTGTTGTGATCATCTCGGACACAACTGAACAACTCATTCACATCTCCGACAACGACGATGCAGAGAACAACTTGTCGAGGGAGGTTGTTTCACCCATTGGCGTGCCGAAGCCAAAATCTAAACGCAAACTATTTGATGATCAGACAGAGGTTGCTGACCAGGAATCAACAAACAACAAGGCAGCACATTTGGGGTCACCACCTCTGCACAATGTGACCAAGGCAAAGCTTCAAGGCTCTCCTTTGTCAAGCTCTTGTGCATCTTCCAGCCCTGGTGCCTGGTGGAGGAATTAAATGTTTGACATGGCTCCCATAAGTAGTAACTTCTCGACGCATATAGTAGTATTAGTGCTTTTGTAGTTTATGGTGGTTATCAACTATCGATCTCTAGGCATAATCAGTACCTTGTAGTGCAGGCTTTTGTATTTCACTCTTTTTACCTGCACATGGGCTAAGAAATCCTTAAGTTAAGAACTGATGTAACCAACATCTTTGTATAAAAGGTTGTGTGATTAATAATGGTATTATTAGATATTGTGTGTGTTGAATGCTTCAAGTCTTATGTATACCTATTTACCACTTTGTGAACCAAAAAAATGATGAACTCATCAGAACATATCACATACTAAAACATAGGAAACTTCATTACTCCATTACTTCTTTACATAGGAAACACTAAGTACTACGAAACTTCACCACTTGGTCCTGGATATATGACTGCAAGTCCCACCCTAGTTACTACTATTTACAAGACAAAAGCCATAGACCACATCAGAAGAAGGATTACTTGCACTAGCCATTACATACATATTATGCTAAGACAAAAGCCAAAATACTAGATCGAACCAAGTGAAGTGAATACCCAAGCAACTACACCTGCCCAGCCCGTTTCTCAGCAAGCACACGAAGTGCATATGCAGGACGAGCAATTGGCGGCATCCCCATAAAGAAATCATGACGAGCCGGGTTTGCAACAAGAACTTCACCTATGTCGAAGATGTCCAGCATTGAGAGACCATCAATGGTGCTCAGAACCTCATACACATCCTTTCTCGCCTTGCTCAGATCCACCTCGTACCCAATCCTCGTGGACAACATCTCTAGGCGTGTGTTGGAGTCATCATGAATCTGCTTCAGTAAATCCACCATTCCACCAATATGGGTGGAAAGTTTAGCCCTCTTTGCCTTTTTGGATGTTCCTGGGGCACCACGGTCCACCCCCTCGGGGCTTTCCCCAGCAGATTCTGATGCAGCTATAGGCGGAGATCCAAGGTTAACCCAATTTTCATCCATCGAGCCGACGTAGTCACTATCAGGAGTTGGTGTAGGTGCATTAGCCCGGACTCTGGCTCTGATCGCAGCGTCAGAGATGTCTTCAGCGCATACTTAATCAATCCATGAGTCATAATTAAATGATGGGAATATACCTTGCGGATGAACTCTTCCACCCAAATCCATGCTCGCTACTGCAATCCCCTGAATATAACCAGCGGCATATGCCGAAAGATATTAGGAAAAAACAGAACTTACAAACAAAATAGGAAAAAGGTTAGTTCATCACAACAAAGCATTGGAGAAGAAATTACTGCTATAATGCTTCAAAGGCCAAGAATATTCACCGCTAGTCTGGAGTGATAATCGAATGAGACAAGAGTGTTAAATAGGCGTTCCATAAAAGCGCCAAAATTTTGATTTTTTCCCCACCAAATAAAATTCCCGCCTTGGTTGATTTTCAAGGCGGAAAAAGAAACCGCCAAATTTTTTATTTTGTCTAAGATCAAAAAGTGAATTCCCGCCACTGTGATTTTCAGTCAATAATTAAATTTCACCAAGGGTATTTGTGGAAATAGCTGGTCAAATACGACTCCCCAATTCACTACCAAACAGCCGATTATTTGTATAACTGGGTCCCCCAATTCATATCAAACAGGGGATAAAGACGAGTTGATATGAGGGAATAGTACAATATGTATAATTAACTAACTACACTTCATCTAACCCGTCAGACTACCAAACGCGGCCTAACAGTTAAATGGACCCCGTTGAAACTGCAAATACGTTTAGCCACAAAACAACTCGATGCATACATCGTAGAAGCTTCCCACAAATAGAATTAGAAGGGCTAATGGGTTTCAAAATGGCTGGTCATTATCAATTAAAATTTTAAGGTATACCATTGTCTTAGTATACATTAATTAAATCATGTTTTTATAAGAAGAATTTATTGTTATACTCCTTTTATCCTATTAAAAATAACTCACTTCCTTTTTCATTCGTCCCAACAAAAATCACTTTAGTTACCGATCGCGTTCATTGATTACATTTCTCTTGAAGACCATCTCATAAACTCACATCTCCGTCTACTCGACCTTCGCGCCCTCATGAAACGCGGTAAAGAATTGAAGTTTTGGGACTCACAAGCCAAGCACTTGTTAAAATTAAAAAAAGTAGAAATCAATTGGAATTCAAAGAGGTGCCTCCATATTTTAATTCTAACACCATATGCCAACTATCCATATTAAAAATAGAATAAAATAAATCCATTTTTAAAAATAACCAAACGGATCCAAATAGAATTTATAAATAAATAAACAAACGGTCTATTATAAAATAATAGTAATATATTTTTCAGTTTTTATTTTTATCCATAAATTTTTTTATGGTGTAGTAGACTTTTATATCGTGAAATATTCCCTTCATTATCAAATGGCTCTTTTGTGACGGAACGGAGAGAGTATATTATAATTATAATAAAATATGAATAAACAATTATGCAATACAGGGTCTATTATCAAGTAAATATGAAGTGAGAAATTTAACAAAGTGACTATCAAAATAGAAACTTAGGAATAACGGGGACTGAGGGAGGACTTTTTGCCGTAAATTTAAATGGAGTAATAATGTTGGGATAGTATAATAGTACTCCATATCGGATGATCTATTAAATTTAATTGATATTATAAGTCATAGAATAATCAAAAATTGTTTAAAACCATCCAAATTAATACAGCCCAACCGAATAAATTCCAAGCCCAAATCTAAATTGGTCCATTTATCTTTCGTCTCGGCGCCACTTTTCCTACACTGAGTTGCCTTTCCACTGCTACAGTTTTGAATTTCGGATTTGAACTGAAATACACCATTTCAGAAATTCTTGGAGATTAAAGGTAGACTTTTTCTCTTATAGATGCACAAAAATTAAATATAATCATTTTGTTTGTAATCTTAAAAATTTACATTTTATACAAAGCCCGGCCCATCAAACTAATGAATAAGGCCTACTTATTTAGAATTGTCAAATGGGCCGAACTGGCATAAAATCCCAATGTGAGATTAGGCACTCAATATTCTCATAAATCAGACTCTTTCTTCGCTCAAAATCACACTCAAAAATTGAACAATGGAAGATGAAGTCTGGATTCCGATTTAGGATCGGTGAGCTTCGGAGAAGGATCGGCATATACTCTGTATCAGCTGCTGCCCGCTCCGGCCAAGAGATCAAACGCCTCACTCTCGCTTACTTCGTCATCTCCGCCCTCGACATCTTCGCCGCTCTCGATTGAGTATCTCCTCTTTCCCCAATTTGATTAAGTCCACCCTCTTCCCCTAGTGAAAGCTTTGTTTAACGAGGATGCTCGATTCAGTGTGATCTGAAGTCGTTCATGTTTGTGAATGCAATTATTGATTTTGTCATCTCTATTATGCTGTTTACTTAATCCAGTTGGTCTTAATTTGATTGTGAATCTCTGTTTGAATTGTAAACTAAATGAGAATGTTTTTTATTTTTTTGTTTTTTTAATCTATTGTGAATCTTAGTAGTTTTAGTAGATGAGCGACGGCAGAGGAGGAGTTGGCCGCTTCGTGCGGCGATATTCTTTTTGTTGTTTGGCTTCTTTCTTGCTTTCAGCATCTTTTTCCATTTTTTCTCGAGCTATAAACTATGGAAGGAAAAATACTACTCCCTTCGTCCGCCAATAGATGTCCCATATGTTTGAATCGTATCAAATATCCCCATTCCAGACCCACTTGCTATGCTTTTATAGTAAACTATCTGAAAATAGTTAGTTTTTTTGCATCAGGTTAGCAGCTGAAAGCCTTGAGGAAATCATGTTATCAGGCCATACACAAGCCTTGAGGAAATCATGAAATCTTCTGAACATCCTTCTAACTTCTTAAGTTTGTTAATTATGGCATTCGATCGTAAATCTTGAAGATATTGAATTTAAAAATCAAGAATGCTCTGTAAATTCGAGAATGTGTATGTACAAGAGAATTGTGTTGTTTTAGCCCATTCCGCGCATCCAATCCCCGTGGACATTCTTAACATAGTCGGACATCCGTTGTCCTGACTTCAAAATAAGGAACAACACGAGGTACAAAGGCAAAAACTTTTTCTCTTTCCTATTTACTTTTTCTCTCTTATTCAGTACTTACTTTATCATCTATCCAATTTAATATACTCCTACTTGTCACAAAATTTTATGCAATAAACTTTATAGTACCTGGTGAAATAATATATCTATATAAATAATATTTTATTCATTTATCAAAATAGTCTCAATAGTGGCTCATACGATTTTTTTTTGCAAAGTAGAAAAAAGTACGAAAAATTATTTTTTAGTGGGGAATCAATTTTTTTTCACCCCCATATTAGGCCCGCTAAAAGCCCACCCAATGTCCAAGACCGGTCCAGGGTAAGCCCATTAGCAACCCACCAAAGTACTTACAATATATTCATTCAACCCTTTTTATTTGCTTGAACTCATTCATGACATCCATATATATTTGGATTTAAACTTTTACCAGGAGTATATACTGTATATATCATGGTTAATTTATAAAAAATACAAAACTATAATATTTATTTAAAAATTAACATTTTATTAAAATTTTATCAAAATAGATATCAAACTTCTGTTCTACTTAAATTGGGTCTATAAGTTTCCGTTATTGCATTATATCGAGTAGAGATCACAAATTATGACAAAATATTAGACAAAATACTACTCCTTCCGTTCCATAGTATTTCTTTCCAACACTGAGATTATGAAAATGATGTGCAATGTATTAAATAAAAAGATAATAAAGTAAAAGAGAGGAAAAAGTAGAGAAAATAAAGTAAGGGAGAAGAAAAATGCGACAAAATGACTCTATGGAACAAAGGGCGTACTTTGTTACGCTTTGAATCCTTTGAGTGGAAACAAACTCCAAATTGTAGATATAAAACTTAAATAAATAACAAAAAATAAGGAAAAGAGAATACTTCATTTCATTTTCGATGTCATGCCTCAAGGCTTACAACTATTTATACTAAATCGTATCATAACTAGATTCAATGAATCATGGAAACGTGCTAAGTGAACATGAGAACATACTAAAATAACTGACATCATGCAACTACAATAATGCAAACGTGCAAAATAATTGAAAGATCATGCTAGACTAGGTTAAACATTAAACAAAGTCTTCCAAATATGCGGGCCTTCGTGGGTTGCGGACTGAGCGTTGTTGGGCTGCTATAACTGAAGTTGGGCCATGGAGCGAATTTGTATCATACTCACTATTCATTTTGCGCCCTAAAAAACTTGTCTTAGTATGAGAGCCGCAGTGCATTCAATCATATATAACTGATAACTCCCTAACAATAGAGCATTCCCAATCTTATACCAAAGGAGTAATCATCTCTATTGAAGTGTTTCCCTGTTTCTTCACATTTAATTTCAATTTCACTCATGGAGGAAGATGTTTAGCAGAGCTTATGTTTCTGCAAATCCGGTAATTTCTCTCAATTTTTGAGCTTCTAGTGATGCTATTAACTTGTGTTGCGCATTAGTAAACCTGTACTTTTATCGCACTTAATGTTTTTTAGGAAATGCATAAGATGGATGTTCCTTTAAATGATTGCGGGATGAATATTTCCATTAACTGTTGTTATCTTTTGCGTTGTGTAGACTTTGATTTTGCTATTATGGGCATCTTCTTCGAGAGTGGTAGCGAACCAGATATCACAACGAAAGGAATCCTTTTGGTAGATAAGGGTGATGATGTTGTTAAATTGCTCGAAAAGCTTGTGGATCTGAAACTCTGTGAACCTAATGAATTTACAATGGAATAATGATCGATGACGTCTGATAAGGTTGACATCTGGATTTTTCTATGACACTTCTTTAGAAGAAGATTTGAAAGAAGTAGTAAGAAACCTATGTCAAGTCTAATAATGTGTTAATTGACGCGTTATGCTGTGAAATTATTCGAAAAGATTTTGGATTTCTGATGTGAGTCTAACTATGTAATTATTATGGACTCAAGGAGATGCCTGGACTTTGCAAAGTTGGACAAATAGTTATAGCTCACGATCTACATCATATATAAATGCACTGCATAGCTACACAAATAAAGTTTGTGTTGATCAACAAAGTCCAACAATCTGTGGGGATTCCTTCTTCGTTAAAGGATTGTTTTTAGAGGATAGGGTTTGGTCTTTTCTTCATTAAATGATTGTTTGTAGAGGATAAGGTTGATTGATGTTAGAGGATAAGGTTGCCTATTTGAGACTGTATGAGCCTAATGATGTTATGATATGGATAGTGATATGTGAGCATTGCAAATGTTGCACAAATATTTGTAGCCCACAAGTATTTGATGCTTTGGTTGCAATTCTACACTCGAATGTAGTATCACAAATCATGTGGTTAAGTATGGTTATGTTGTTATTGCAACTCCTGCTTTGATGTTGCCTTATGGATTGGAAGAGATGCATTTGAGTGGCATGGACATTTTCTAAGAATACATGGATAATATTGGCTCTTTGCTTGTGATATCATCCCTATGCGTTCGGTGGTTCAAAGTTGGAAGTTTTTCAAGACTTTAGCTTCTTCTAATGAAGATAGTGATTTGGTGCAATGGAAACCGAGATTTGGTGTCTTGCTTTAGCTATCTAAGCAAGCATGAAACACTGTTACTCGAAGAGATCCATTGGATGTATGCATGTTGTTCTTATGTTGATAAATCGATGAGCATCAAGATTAAAAGGTTAGCTAAAATAACTTTGTAATTTCAAATTCTAACCACATTCATTTTAGAATTTAAATTCAATTTTGATGTAGAATATATTATGTTAATGTATATGCTCACATCGAATGTTATTCATCAATTTTCAGGTGTGGAATCCAAATACCAGATCCAGAAAGGTTATGCAGATGAGCAGTAAGAGTGGTTTACCATTTAAGGTGTTTAAATTGCAACTATTGATATTTGTATATTTATTGTCATTTAAACCAATTAATTTGCAATTGTTGTGCATTATTTAATTCTATGTGCTTATTCAATTTTTTCATTGAGCAATTGTTGTACATTATTTAATTCTAAAAAATGATAAGTATTTCACTTTTATTTATATTTTGAGTCACTTATAATATTTGTATTGAATACTATTCCATCTTTCAATACTCCCAAGTGACACATTTTTTTTAAGATATGGATGACATTTTGACTTTCATAAAATTAAAAAATGAAATAAAAATAGAATTTGGATATTCAAAATTCGAATCATTTACTTACTCCATGCTACTAAACCACATCTTGATTATGTAAATAACTAAGTATCACTGTGCTGCATGATCATTCTATTTTCCTCGTGTTAATATCACATTGTTAGTTAATCAACTAATATAAGAAACTATACACATATCGATATTCAGATATTAATTTTGGTGAGTACTTTTTTACAATAGTGCACACTACTTTTATAGTAACAAATAATGAATTTATTAAATAATACTGGAAATTTATTTGACCGTTTAGAATCAAGAAACAACATAATTATTTTAAAAACATTCAAACAACATAATTAATCTTATAAAACAATTGTTAGCATTATTCTCAATATAGAAAATTCAAAATATATTTATGTATGGTACATATGAAATTATCCATTAATATCATCAATCCCCTAAATTAAGGATGAAATAACGCTCAATACACATTTAATTAGTCTCATTTCAAAAAATAAAATATTAAAATTATAAAACCAAATGGAACATTTTCAGTATCTCTATTCCGTCTCAAACCCTCTCTTCACCGCCAATCCAACATGTTCCCCTTTTTCCACCGATAGATTAAGCTCGTTGTTGCCAGCCCTCTCTCATATGGGTGAGGTAAACCCCGTTTCTTTGATTCTCCAATAGAAATGTAAACCTCGTTTTCAGGTTAAGCACTCCACTTGTATTTCTACGCAGTAAATGTTCTTTGTCCAACCATGTTAATGGAGATGGCCGCCTGCAAGTACTCGGCCCACCACTTTGAGTTGCGCTACGAGATTCGACCTCGTCTGCAATTTGCTTGCTGAAATCATGACGGTGGATTTTTAGCACAAAGAGAAGTAGAGGAACTGCAACAAGTTATGTGATGATACAAAGTGCAATCTATGAAAATTTATAGAGAGAGGAAAGAAATCGGGAAGAGGTATAGAAAACTAATGACATAAATGCGTGGAAGAAGATATGACTAAGAATTTAATTTGTTAATGAAACGTCTATATACATTAATTTTAATGTTTAAATTTTTGTATACATTTGTCACCAATATTAATGTTAATAACGGTTTGCATCACCAAAAAACTCTTCAATTTAGATTTTACCGGTAATGTCATTTTCAGATTTTTTACATGTATATGGTGTAGTTTAATTATAGTGTTAATGTAATTTATGATTCTTTAGTATTATTATTATAAAGATTTTTTATTTTATTATATTATTTATAATTGTATATGATATTAAATAATTAGTGTAACCGTTACAAATTTATAACTTCCACTTCATAATCCAAAATTTATTTCGAAAATTTCTTATATTAAAGCCTTTTATGAATTAATTTGATCACATTAAGAAACATTCATTACATTAATTTGTTGAAAGTTTGAAACGTGTACATTGAAATATAAATTGTATAATTGAAAGTTGAAATATTTACAATTATATAAATAATTAAATAAAATTAAAAATTATTAGTGAATATGTAGTGTGAGTGACACCAATCAACCATAATATTAAATGTACATAATATCATTTTCTAACCGTTCATTATCTACATATATTAATGATGACATATTTAATAAATATTCAAATTTATACTTAGAGCATCCACAATGGATGTCCGATCGTGCGCCCGATCGGCTGAGATCGGGCTCGGGCGTGGTCGGGCATCCATTGCAGCCCTCGGTCACGCCCGAGCGCGACCGATAGTTCGGTCGCGCCCGATCCCGAGCCCGATCGATCGGGCGTGAGCTCGGGCGCCCATTGCAGAGGCGCGCCCGAGCCCGAGCCCGAGCCATATTTTTTTTTTTTTTTAATTATTTAACCCTAATTTAAACCACTATAAATACTCCATTTTCTTCACTTTTCACACACCAAACCTTTCACTTTCTCTTCTATATTCTCTCAATATCCACACTTTCAACAATGGATCCGAGTCAATACCCGAGCCCGAATAATGTCGACGACGATATGCCGATGTTTGGAGGAGGAGGCGGCGGCGGCGGCGCCCGGTGGCCCGGCCACGAAGACTACCGGGTTGAGACGCCCGGATCTGTAGGATCCACTTTCGTCTCCGACTCTGAGTTCGATCCGTTCTTCGGCACCGAGGAGTATCGGGTTGAGGATATGGAGCCTAGTTGTGGGCAACCTCCTGCCCCTGTGCGGCCGCCGCCGAAGAAAGGGAAGAAGAAGATGGCGCGGAAAGAAAAGGCGCCATCGGTCCCAGTCCCACTCCCACACGACGAGCCGAACGAGGAGTACGCAACAGGGCGTACTGACTACGAGTTGGATGAGTACCTGAAGGTGGCTCAGTGTTGGGTCGATGTATCGGAGGATTCGATAGCCTCCAACAACCAGACTTCGGCCAGGATGTGGGATCGCATTGAGGAACGCTACAACGAGGTGAAACCGAAGTGGGCGTTCAAGCGGACCAAGGTTCAGCTGCGCAAGTGTTGGGATCGGATCAAGGTCCACGTCAACAACTTCTGCTATATCTACAACAGGAACAGGGACGGAAGAGCTAGCGGTGAGAGCATGGAGGATGTCCTCAACAAGTCGTTGTCCGAGTACCAACGACAGTTCGGGCAGTTCAAGCTGTACAATGTTTGGCTGATCTTGAAGGACAAGGGGAAGTTCAACGGAGGGATACCGGTTGGATCCTCGGCTCCGAAGCGGACGAAGAACACCGCCGCTGGCGATTACACGAGCAGCGGCCCATCTCCTGTGGATCTGAACGCTGAGCCGGAAGGGAGTTCCGGCACGCCTACGTCTACTTTTAGACGTCCCATTGGTACCAAGGCTGCCAAAGCCCAGGCCAAAGGGAAGGCGAAGGCGGGCGCGTCTGGATCAGCGGCCCCCCCGCAGGCTGCGCCTCCTCCATCTGTTCAGCTCATGGACAGGGCGATCGAGGAGTTCGGAGGTTATCGCGAGGTGGTTGAGTATAGGTTTATACTTGACGCCCAAAACAGCCTTCGTGAAGAAACCGATCCGGAAGCCCGACAGAGGACTAAGAATATGATCAAGAATTTGGCGCAGAGGTTGAATTTAGATGACTAGTTTGGTTTTTTCTTTTTTTTTAGTATTTTAGTTTTAATGTAGTTTTTTTTTTAGCTAAGTATGATGTAGTTCCACTTTTAAATTAAGTAATGTAGTTTTTTTTTTTTTTTTTTGCATTTGTGGTGTTTAAAATAATATATTTTGGTATTTTATAGTAATTAAAAACAAAATTAAAAAACAATGATTTAAAATTGAAATGAAAAGTGGATAAGAGATAGGGCATGCACTAGGGCTCCACCATTGCAGAAAGATAGGGCATGCTGACGTGGCAACCACTAGGGCTCTCACTAGGGCTTGGCTCGTTTGATAAGTGGTGTGGGATATTGTCAAGATAGGGCCCGATAGAGATTTATATCCTAGTTATGGAACAAAATGATTTTCCTTCCTCTTGTTTGATAAGCTAGTTAAATAATTCTATATCAGCCACTTATGTTTGATAAAAAATATATTATAACAAGATAATTATAAATATTTACATATTTATCCTTCTAAAATAAATATGTCTCCCTCGTTTTTACTCGCCTCCTCTACCTTGCAGCGGCCATCATCTACTTGTATAGTTGTATTAGATAAAGCAGGCTTCTTTCCAGACGGATAAATCTACCTTGCAGACTGAAATTGAAATCTTTTGCATTGTTATTTGAAAGGTAAACAGACTTCTTTCCAAGGTAGAGCCAAATAGAAAAATTTTCACCTTCTTCATAAATCTAAAAGGGAGAAAACATATGTGCTCAAAATCAGTCACAACAAAAACACAACGGCTGATAGCTTGAATTTAGTGGACATAATTAACATCAAAATCAACAAAATCACGAAAAAAATCGCAAAAATGTTCCCCCAATCGAAAAAACCCTCCGGCGGCGGTGAGCTGTAGCAGCTGGTGTGAAACTTCTAATGAAAGAAAGAATGAAAACCGGAAAAATACACATCTAATGAAACTTCCGTAATAGCTGGTGTGATTTGCTTGGAGAAGAGTTGGAGATGGAAGAAGATCTGGCGATGGAAGAAGGGTATAAAAGGTATAATTTCCCATATCTGGATACACAACGTTAGGTGGAATTGCTATCCCACAAAAGTTGTAAGTTACAAATCCTTACATTTCTAGCTTATTTCAGGCGGGCCTAGACGGGCCATACCAAAAAACAAGGGCTGGTGTGGTGGGCTAAACAAGTTATCAAACGGTGGGAAATACGAAGATATATATCTATTTCTAGACATTACTAAGTTATCAAACGAGCCCTTAGTATATAATATAAATAAAATTTTAGATATAAATTATATTTATAATGATATAAAATGATTGATTATTTTTAGTTAGGTGTTTTAGTCCTAAAATTATATAAAATTATTCACTTTAACTCAATATATATCATTTTCTTAATTCTCATGTCCAAAAGAAATCCATGACGGAGGGAGTACTATATATGAAAATGACTCAATTATGAGGGAACTTCCCGAAATGAAAAAAATGACCCAACTATGAGAGAACGAATTATGTGCGAAAGCAGTGATAGGTGCAGACATTTCTTAGCCTCCATCCGAACCATGGCATCACCAACAGCATATAGATTGCGGAAGAAGCAGCAAATCCAACCTTGTGTCTGTAACCTTGCCTTTTTCGCTTAGTTGAGGCACGTCGCTAAGCTTATTTTAGCCGTCTTATAAGCTCTTATATTTTATGAGAGCTTGATTGTAGTGTATAGAAAGCTTATAAATTGTAGAGATGATTAAATAATTTTTTTTACTATATACTCAATTAGAACAATGTTATGTGGTAAAATTTAATGTATTTTCGCTTATTTCTATATAAAGTAGACTTTTTGGACATGCAATTGGCTATAGAAAATAAGGTGAGTTTGGTTTGGGCTTGGGCTTGGGCTACAGTGAAATTGGATTTACTCTCACAAGAGACTGTTATATTGCTAACTCATAATTTAATTGTTAACTACAATTAAATAATAGTCATTAGATATTCAAATTAAGGGTTTAAATCATCAATCATTAAATGTCAATACGATCAAGGAAAAACGTCAGGCCATAGGATTAATTCCAAAAAATATCAATAGGAGTATTAATGTCAATTAACTACATGTTTAGTTATAACTAACTTTTAAAAGAAATCCCAAAACTTTAAATTCATATAACATATATCAAATTAAAGATAATTTCATAAGGATTCCAACGATATCCTACATGCATATGTTCCGACATCAAAATTTGAAAAAAAATTCAAAAATTTTTAATTTTTTCATACAAGCAGAAATGTCAACATACTTTATAAAATATGTCAATATAATACATGTAGAATGTCAATATAAGCAATGCGTTAACATTCCTAAAGCATTGTGTTGACATTCTCAAAGCATTGTGTTGATATTTTCAAAACACTATAGTGACATTTTCATCCAAAACCCTAATTTAAAGTTTTTTTTATCTTTTTTTATTTTATTGATAAAAACGATAATTATACGTGGCAAATTGTAGACCACACTTTTTCTAAAATCCTATGACCTTAAATTAGTTATAGTTAGCAATTAAATAATAAGTTATCAATTGATCACTCCACTGCTCTCACACATATGCACCAAATACAAGATGTAAAAAGGCCACTTCCAATTCGAGCTTCACCGTGTTAATTAAATTAACAACCTTTTAGCAATTTTCACACAAATAAACCCGACTTTTAGTAATTATCAAGAATTATCCATCGTACTTACAAAAAATTAATGGACTTTATAAATTACCAATTTTCACACAAATATACCTATCTTTATATAACCGTCAAGAATTCATCCAACATTTAGTACAACTTATCAATCCATATATCAAAATTTCGAATACTAATTAAACAGCATACACAATCGATATATCAAAGTTTCGAATACTAATTAAACAACATACTTGCAGTTTCAATAAATTGACTTATCAAAATTTCGAACATTAAAGAATATACTTGCAGTTTCTGTAGACCGACATGGACCGGGGTTACCTTACTAGTAGTCTAGTAGTAGGGTTCTGATAAGGGTAATTCCCTTATCAAGATGCCGGAGACGATAAAAGAGATAAAAGAGAATTCATGGAAGGTGAAATCCCGTCGACAACTCAAGCTTAAACAAAGTTAATGCGTAACGGTAAAATAAAATAGGAAAAGACTAAATTCATATATTCATTAGTTGAATAAAATGAATAACAATGACACTTATTTATAATGCTAAATACCCTAACTTAAGGAACAAGAAAATATCCTAAACATATATGGAAAAGATATGACAAATCACTAATTAACTAATTAATTAAGATATGGGGATCTTCATATAGATATGTACGTATCAGGTTCACACTCATCTGAGGAGGTTCACACTCATCTGAGGTTCACAAGCACTTCTTGTTTAACAGACTCCGGGATATGATAAATCACTAATTAACTAATTAATTAAGATATGAGGATCTTTGTATAGATATGTACGTATCAGATTCATACTCATCAGAGGTTCACAAACACTTCTTGTTTAACCGACTCCAGGATATGATAAATCACTAATTAACTAATTAATTAAGATACGGGAATCTTCATATAGATATGTACGTATCAGGTTCACACTCTTCTGAGGCTCACAAGCACTTCTTGTTTAACCGACTCCATCGATTTACCGTAGGCTTCAACATTCCTCAGTAATTCCTCGAAACTGACTGTCACCGCCGCCACTTTCTCCCCGTAGTCAGTCGCTTCTGACAAAGATTCGGTCTCTAGATGCAACCTGATAGCCACGTGGTGAATGTCGAAGAGATATTTGATGCCGAGTCCCGCGCCCGCAGACATATGCTCTGTTATCTCCCTGTGTTTCTTGACGGCAGTCTCCCGCTTCTTCAGAACTGATTGGCGCCATCTCCCGAGTGCGCCAAACAGAATGGATCCCGCAGCGCCTGTCACTCCGATCACTGCCCTCGCCAACACGCTCACCGGAATGGCATTCACCGCAACAACCACAGCCACGGCCGCGCAAATCATGGCCGCTGCAGTGAGTAAAAAAGAGTAGAGTTTCTTGGAGACATCAATGGCATGGAGCTGCTCGCTGATGCTGTCTCTCATGGATTTCAGCCTCCCCTCTATCATTAGATGCTCCGTGTAAAGGTAGCATGATTCATGGATGAAATTGTGAACGATGAATGAATCACGAACAGATTGTTGGCGAATGAGCCGGCGTTGGAGTGATGAGCAGAATCGGGCCGTGTCCAGCCCGTTCGCATAGTGGCGTTCAGCAAAACTCATCAACTTTTCACGGTTAGGAATGCCCTGCTCCAGATCATCAAACGACAAATCAAATTCACGAGCCATCGATGTCCACTGTGAGAAGAATTGGCAGCTGTGATGTGAAGAACCATCGGTGGAGTTGATTTTGCAAGGAAGTGTACCAAATGACAAACCCATCCCCGTGCACATCGAAGAGTTTGGGTTGGCCGCTGTTGATTCTACTGAATTTTTGTTCACTATTACTAGGCCAAGTTATATTTGTATACATGTACTCACTGGTTGACATAGAATTTTTATATTGGGATCTAAATTGCTGTTAACAATTATTGGTTATTTTTAGTATCGATTATGCTAGAAATAAAAATATTTCACGAATAAGCAATATAAATCAATGATACATAAAATATTTTGAGAATAAGCGATATAAATTAATGATACATGTGATAACAATGCCAACGGTGAAATAATTAAAGTATAATTTTTTAAATTAAAAATCCTTACTTAATGATCTTACTAGTTAATGAATTAATTATAAAAATAGAAATGAATTAATTAGTAGTAATAGATAATAGATAAATTAATTAGCACAGAAAGTAATAATAAAAAACATTAATAAATACCGGACCGCACCGGCCGGTTCAACGCTTGAACCCATGATCTCTTCTCTATATATGAGCACTTTTTCCATTCCACCATATGACCATTTTGAAATAATATGAACATTAATCACTCTTATACACTAAAAATGATATTTTTATACACATAAAATAGTAATTCATTTTAATTTATATTCTTTTAAGAAATTGTTAATTATAATATACTACTATATTTTAATTATGCTTTAATAATCACTAGATTTTTTACAGTATACTTATGAGTTTGTAATTACACATAAATTTAATATGTTTTATATATAAATATAATTTATCAGTATTACTTAATATTAATATTTTTCTTGTACTATATTTAATTTATAAACACTAACCATTGATATTAATATTTTTACATAAAATAACTAATTATTCATGTTTAATGAAACTTAGTCATTTACTACTAAATTTTAATATTTACATTACAACTAAAATATAAGGTTAATATTTTTGATATATTATTGATTATATGTAAATTTTATATATTTTGTATATTGTATACTTAATTATATGTATTTGCAACAGTAAAACGGTTCGACCAGTGATTGAACCGGTTGTACCGATTGAACCATGAACTAGTAGTTTCGCCGGTTCGCTGGCCGATCCGGTTTTTAAAAATGATAAAAGTAAAATGGGACAAATTTTGGGGGACGGACGGAAATGGAAAAATGACACAAATTTTGGTGGACAGAGATAATAATAGATGAATTAATTAGCACAAAAAAATAAAAAATAAAAAACAGTAATAAATTAAACTAGCTATGAGAAAATATACTAAGACCAAAACTAGTTACAAGAAGAAGACTAATTAAAAAAAATAGTAATCTATTAAAGCAGGTACAAGAATTAGGTATGAAAAATGGAACAACAAGAATTAGAAATTAAAAATAAGCAATAGGTCAAATGGGTGGGGCCCATGCATCCATGAAAGGCGCCACTGCATAGCCTTGACTTTCTCATCTTCCTAGTCCATTTTTTTGTGAACCAAACCAACAAAAACATGTAGAGGTCATAGTCATTCTGATGTTCATGGATTAGTATATTTTATTTGTATATTTATGTTGATTTATTCTCTTTCAATCTTAAATTTCAGGCCAACATTTTCATTAGATTTGACCTTTTACAATTAGGATTTATTGTTATGTTTCTATTTCAGTTTTTACTCTTTTTAGATAATCATTTTATTGTATGATTGGTCATATAAGGGTAATTCATTCTTTTTAGATAATCATTTTATTGTATGATTTTACTCTTTGAACTACTTACTACTCCTACTAAATTATTTAAGTTCTACGATAAAATAACATGATCGTTACATGCTTCAATATGACAATATCCCAAGTTCCATTTAGTGAAAAAAGGTTTTACATAAATACTACAGGAAACTTGTCACGACCGCGCTTTGCTAAGGATAGCATTGCTCGGTAAATCATGACCAGGGGAGGGAATTAAGAAGAGGGGATAGAAGGGGACGAAAGAATTTACAATAAGACATGCAAGTACTCTTCATAAGATAAAAGAGGTTCACAAGACAACGAAAGATCATGAGGATTTAAAACAGTGTTTAACATAGGTCACTCGTTACTGGTCATTTTTCCTATGACCCATTAGTACAAAATACTACAACATAAGCACAGCGGAAGGAGTTGTAACCATATGGTCATGTGTATGAAGACACATGCCACGAAAATCCTACAAAAGAGATGAGACGACCACCAACTCCACTCAGCCACCAGTTCATCACTTGCTCAACCTGCACATTTAGAAATACATGCAGGGCTGAGTACGGGGTACTCAGTGAACACATTGCCGAAAGATACACATATAAGAAAAAGTTATTATCATGCCATCACAGTAACACGCGGGGGTTTTTCTTAAAGGCCCGAGCTTACTAAGTTCATTTTCATAAAGTTCGCTTGATCAAGCTAAGTTCATTCCATCAATCCGCCATATCTGATGGTTCATTGTGTGTCGGGAAGGTGGCCACCTTCCACGATCACATTGACCGGCCAACCCTTACGATGACTCACGGTCCATTCCTTTGTGTACACTAACTTGAATAGGATCTTGGTCCTATTGGAGCCGAATTCGTTTCATTCATTCATTCATTTGGCATCGCCAAGCAGATAGGCATCATAAAACAAATAATTTATGGCACGATAATAATTTATGGCACGATTTTATCAAACAAAAATCATTTCATATATTTGATAATTTTATCCACACTTAATGTGTTGGATATAAAGCCCACCTCCATGCTTCCCAAAAATTTGTACTTCTCTACACAAGCTCGGCTTCGAAAGCAAACTCCTTGTACACGCCCTTCTTGAAAGAGGGTATTCATTCAATTAGTTTTATGGATATAGATAAGGTGCATGACAAGCAATGATCCTACATGGAATGTGCATCCTATGTTCGAGGTTCGATCAAAGATAACTTCATTCCATCACAACTTACGACTCTCTAATTTAAAAGAGACTTTAAAAGTAATTGATTAAAATTAATTGTTTCATCACTCCAAAAATCTGTTAACCAACGAGCAATAAATCTTCAAACCCAACAATTAAATCTGGCCTTATAACTTGCACTTAAATTAAACCCAAGTATAAAATAAAAAGAGCAAACATTTCCAACTAATTAAAGTCTAAAGAAACTGCCCAAAGTAATAAATGGGAAGAGCCCAACTATTATTTCCTTGGTCCAGAGAGGAGCCCAAAATTCAAAAGAAGTCAGATTTTTTAATTTAGGATAGGAGCGCGCCGCCCCCTTCTTCCCCAACATCTCACGCCTCTCTCTGCCCGTCACCTCTCTCGGTTGGTCATGGCGTCGCCGGCGAGCGACGCCGGCCACCTAACTCTTCGCTCTCGTTCCTCCTTCCCTCTATCAATTTATCGGTTTTCATTTTCTATCTCTCTCTCTCTCGGTTCAATTATTTTCAGGCACTGGCTCGCCGAGTGCAGCGGGGTTTGCTCGGGCAGCGGCTGCCGAGCGTGTGTGACAGCAGCGGCGGCACCCCGAGAGGGCAGCAGCTGCACGTGTGTGTGTGTGTGGCTGCCGTGGGTCGCAGCAGCGGCGCACTCCTCTGGATGAGACAGCAGGGGCGTGCAGTGGCGACACTGGACAGCTCCGGCAGCGGCAGTGGTTGTGTGTGCGCAAGGCGGCGGAGTTTCAGACCGCACCTCGGGCAAAGGCCCATCAGGCAGCGCGTTGTTGAAGCGCACATGCCCCTCAAAGCTAAGTCTCAACTTGTTTCTTGGTTGCTCGCTATGGTTATCTCAACTAATTAGGATTTATGGTACTTAAGGCTCTACTTGGTTCATTCTTTCATTCAGAGGATATTGGAGGAGTTAGAACTTGGTCTTCATGATAAATCTTCTTTTTTTTTCCTTGGCACACGAGCTTGATAAAAAAAACGTTGGCATCTATTATTGTTGCTAAGATCAAAAGCATCAAAGGCTAAAGCATGATATTGATTCCTAATATAAGCATGCTTGAAAAGTGTCCATGAAAGAAGTTAAATATGCTACGTGAGATTTGTTGTTGGGATTTAATGAGAAAGGAATGTTGTAAAGGAAAGAAAATGGTAGGGCTTGCCATAATATTTGAGCATTCTATGATTCTTGTTCATGCATGGTCTAATGATATGAATAGCTATGAATAAATTTGATGCTTGAAGATTTTACCTTGAAGAAATGAGGAAAAAGTAGGGTGGAGAGACTTGGCTCCTCTTCTTCAAGCACTCATTTGAAGATCCTCACTTTGAAATAAATTTGATGGTGGTTTATGGTGGAACAAAAGATTTAAGAGTAGAGATAGAGTGGTATTTATAGTGGAAAAGGGTACATGGAAAAACATGGTCAAATCCCTAATTCATGGAAGCAAACTATTACACAAGAGATAATGACTTTTTGCCAAAAGGGGTAAGTTGGCAAATCAATCATTCTTAATACCATAAATAGCAAGAATATTACATCTTGTCGCTTAAAAAGACGTGAGCCGTCGTTTGGAAAACGCGAGCCGTCGTTTGATAAGCGTGCTTGATGTGATGTGATTTCGTCGATCGTCTCGTCTTGATTTAACATGCTTCTTATCCTTTTGTGTAGCCATCGGGGTTCAAGGCGTGACTATTGAGCAAGATCCGGAGAGCATGTAGAGTATTTTTTTATTTTTACTCTAATGTTGAACTCGATGTAGAACTTTTATTTGAAGCTCGGTCTTTAAATACGGACTATAAGGATATTAAATATTGTAATAACACTATTTTCATTCATCACTCAAAATATACTTCACAACGTTTGATCATACTAGAAGTAAAAGAGGTTAGGCGCGAAACTAATATATATTAATTATAGGTTAGTTTCCAAAATTCTTAGGAATAAAAAGGCCGGGTGTTACAAAACTAATTTTGATGAATGAGAGAAACTAAAAAACAGATTACTTTTTATACGCGAAAAGAATACTCATATTATTTTTTGTAATGATAAATACTCGATTTAGTTTCCATTGAGTAAAACGATTATAATGCCTAAGCTTCAACTAAAATTGTTTCCAATGTCTACATACTATTAGAAATGAGCCCATTTCTAATACATACCATTTCCTAAAAAGGCGATAAATTCATATCCAACAGTCCACACCTTTTGCGAATTTATTTTTTCCTTCAAAAAATGCTCTTCCAAAATTCCACATTCCAAAAATTAACAATGGAAGAAGAGGAATTCTGGGATTCTGATTTCTGTTCAATAACATGTGGTATAGTAGGAGTACTCATTTCGTTATAAAATAGTGACGGATTCGAATTGGGTTTGTTTTCAAACTTAACACAGACTTGCAATTATATCTAGTCAACCATTTTATATGCTTGAACAGTTGAACTCATTACCTCCAAATTTAGATTTAAACTTCTATTATTGAGATACACATATCACTTTGTTTTATTTTACTTTTATAAATTTGTATAAAGACTTTAGGTCATGTTTGGTTGCCAGGATTCTGTATGGGAAAGTAATCTGATTCCTTAAATTTTAAATTCATGTGTTTATTTCGCTTTTTAATCAAACTGGGAAAGTAATCAGAATCCGAGAACAAGGAAAGTTAGTACAACTTTTCAGGATTCTGAATCCTAACTTTTCTTAGGTATTCTTTTTTCCAGTTTTAGGATTCTTACATATTTCAGCAATATAGTATAGTTTTATTATTATTATTATTATTATTATTATTATTATTATTATTATTATTATTATTATTATTATTAGTTATAATATTTTAAAAATAATTTAAAACTATAAATCATACTTAATTTAACTCTAATAAATAACTGTAATTAAAATTATCATAATTATAACTATATGTTATAATAATTCATAATAGTAATTAATAATTAATAATTAAAATATAATTATATAATATAAATTGTATATTAAATAATAATTAATTATATTTTATAAATTAATAATTAATCAATAAAGTCATAGTGCAATTTTAATTTAGTAAAATTTATTCAATTATAATATCAGTAAATATTATAATTAAATATAATAATTATTATATTTATTATTATAATAAATGAGTATAATACTCCATGTAACTATAATTATTATTATGATGGATAATCCATATTTAAACTATCTATCATAATAATAAATATAATTATATAATTATAATTATTTATAACTAATAATTTATTAAAAATTTTACAATATTATTCTTTTTTATAAATAAAATAATAATAAGTATATTTTTTAGTTTGATGTATAAATTAAATATAAATTTAAAAATCTTGCTATTTTCCAAACACAAGAAAGTAAAGTTACTTGGAATCATATTCCGGAGATTCATTTTTCCAGGAATCATTTTTCTTGTCAAGTTTACTTTCTCACCAACCAAACATGACCTTTATTGTTTAGAATCAAACCTGGGTTCAGAATAATACAGTCCAACCTATTTATCAAGTGAGTCTAGGACTCAAGGCTGGGCTAGGCCCAGAGATATGTAAAAACCAGATCTCTCTCATTTCAGACTTGGGCTGATCGGGCTGATCCAGTTCATTTAACAAGTGGAGTAGTATGTTAATTATTAAATTAGTGCAGTATATTTTGGTTTGAACACAATTTTTTACACAAATATTTTTTTACTAGTATATGTTATTTACACTTCCTTCCGTTAAACCAATATTTTCTAACTTAATAATAGTACTCCTTAGATTAAGAACAAACTCTATTTTATAGTCACTATTTAATTAAGTTATCTCATTGAATAAAAATAAATATATATAAAAAGAAACTTATTGCAAATATTTTTAGAACAACCATATAATATAAGACAAAAATATGTATATTAATTATATTCTCAATTCATTTTGTGCCCTAAAAAACTTGTCTCGGTGTGAAAACCGCAATGCATTCAATCATAGTATATCAACTCCCAAACAATAGAGCATTCCCAATCCCCTAGTATTCATCTCTATTTATATCAAGTCTTTCCCTATTTCTTCACATTTAAATTCAATTTCACTCATGGAGGAAGATGTTCCGCAGAGCTTCTGTTTCTGCAAATCAGGTAATTTCTCTCAATTTTTGAGCTTCTAGTGATATTTCCCACAATAGATTTAAACTGTGCTAAATAATTAGATGATGCTATTATCTTGTTTTGCGTATTAGTAAACCTGGATTTTTATTGCACTTAATGTGTTCGAGGAAATGCATAAGATGGATGTTTCTATGAATGATTGCATAATGAATATTTCTGTTAATATCTCATATGTATTCTGTCTCACATCGGTTATGTAACATAGCCTAGCTTAGTCTCTTGTACTACATATATGTTACCTATGTTGAATGATAATATACACTACTACTTCATCCACTATGTCTCTTTACTTTACTGTTCTACATGGTACCAGAGCGGATTCGAATCCGTCACTAGGTTAGTCTGCAAAAAAAAATGAAAATTAGGGTTTCGAAATTAGGGTTTTTTTTTTCTAGCCGCTGCTGCTCTGCCTGCTTTTCTACTTCGCGCTATTATCTGCTCCTGTTGTTCTGCTCCTGCTCCGCTGCCTACAACTAATTTTTTGTTGTTGCTCTGTATTCTCTGCAATTATCTGCTACTACTCTGCTATTATCTACTGTTACTATTTGCATCTGCAATTATCTGCCTGCGACTCAATTATCTGCCTACTCTGCAATCTCTGCAATTATCTGTCTATTGCTCTGCATAAGATTTGCTCTCGTTTCATCATGTGATCTTAGACCGCCTATCGGAACCACCATTAAGCTAAATGGTTCCAACTATATGCTTTGGTCCCGTGCTTTTCTCCTATTTTTGGGATCATAGAAGAAGAAAAGCCATGTTCAAACTGCCCCGCCTGCTACTACATATGCCAACTATGACACTTGGTGTGCTGATGATTGCTCCGTCATGACTTGGATTCTCAATAGCCTAGAACTAGCTATCAGTCAGAATATCATGTGCTTGGATACTGCCAAAGCCATGTGGGATCTTCTACGGGAGATGTTCTTCAATGACAAAAACGTCTCTCGGGTATTTGAATTGTATGAGAAACTTGTCTCTCATACTCAGGATACTTAGTCAGTCAATGATTACTTCTCTACCCTAAAAGGTCTTGCTGATGAGATTTTGGTTTATCATCCTCTTTCTTGTGATGCCACAACAAAAGCAAAACAATGGGAGGAATTTATGGTAGCAAAATTTTTGTCAGGTCTTAATGCTGATCTCCAGCCACTTCGAGATAGCTTGATGGCAAGTGATACCATTCCAACGTTGTCTAACGCGTTGTCTCGCGTTCTTCGTGTCTCCACTGGGCGTACGGAATCCACCTCTTTTGAGAATTCAGCTATGTCTGCTCGCGGTCGAGGTTCTATGGTGGACGTGGCCGTGGACAAGGACGTGGCCGAGGTCGAGGAAGAGGGTTTCACGATCGACTATGTGATCATTGTGGTCGTTCGAATCACGAGTCTGATAAATGTTGGAAGAAGTTTGGCAAACCAGATTGGGCTAACAACACTGAGTTTACTGGTACAAAATCCCTTTTGACATCTTTTTCTCCATCCTATGTAGCTGCGTTTGCTGTGTCTCCCTTGGATGTTGGATTCGGGTGCCTCTACCCATATTACTGGTACAAAATCCCTTTTGACATCTTTTTCTCCATCCTCTCTTCCATCTGTTCGTCTTGCTGATGGCAACTATTCGCTAGTAACTGACATTGGTGTTGTCAAACCCACTACTCATATCACTCTTGATAATGTCTTGTTTGCCCCAAATTTTCCAGTCAGCTTAATATCTATTAGTCAGCTAACAAAAACACACAATTGTTCTGTCACTTTTTATCCTTCATATTGTATCTTTCAGGACCTGCAGACGAAGAGGACGATTGGTGGAGGACATGAGCGTGGCGGTTTGTACTATTTGGATCTTGTTTCACCTGTCTCTCCTAGTGCTCTCTCTGCTGTTGTTTCTCCATATCAGTGGCATTGTCGTCTTGGCCATCCGTCTTCTTCTAGTCTTCGTAGTTTAGTTCCAGTTGCGTCTGCTGATTTTAATTGTGAGTCATGTGAGTTGGGCAAGCACCATCGCACTTCTTTTCCTTCTCGAGTCGATACTCGTAGCTCTACTGCTTTTGATCTAGTTCATTGTGATGTTTGGGGTCCAAGTAGGATTGAGTCTAGAGGGGTTTCAAGTATTTTCTAATCCTTGTTGATGATTATTCTCGTATGACATGGTTGTATTTGCTTAAACAAAGAAGTGAAGTCCCTACTGTTCTCAAATCCTTTTATCATGAAATAAAGACACAATATTCTGTTGATTTGCGTATTCTCTGTACTGATAATGCTCTTGAGTTTACACAAAAATCTATATCATCCTTTTGTGAATCTCATGGTATAATTCATCAAACCTCTTGCTCTCACACTTCGCAACAAAATGGGGTAGCCGAGCGCAAGCATCGTCATGTTTTAGATGTTGCGCGTACTCTTATGTCTCACATGCATGTGTCTAAGTATCTATGGTCTAATGTTGTTCTTACTGCATGCTTCCTTATTAACATGATGCCATCTAGTGTGTTGCATGGGGATATTCCTTTTTCGTGCCTTCATCCTGATAAACCTCTTTTTCATATTCCTCCTCGCATTTTTGGGTGTACTTGTTTTGTTCATGATCTTACTCCTAGGTTGGATAAGCTGTCCCCTTGCTCTATTAAGTGTGTTTTTCTTGGTTACTCTAGAACCAAAAAGGGATACCGCTGCTTTGACCCTCTTACCAAACGTCATTATATCTCAGCAGATGTCACCTTCTTTGAGTTTCAGTCTTATTTTACTCATCCTCAAACTAAACCAACCAGCCAGTTAATTCATACTCCTTTGCCTGCCCAAACTTTTGTTTCTCCTATGTCTTCTGCTCCTCCTTTACAGGTCTATACACGCCGTCGTCGACCTACAACAACCTCTGAAACAGTACCAAATACGGTCTCATGTCCACTGCCATAGTCATCTTTGCCTCCAGCTCCTGAAGATTCAACTCCTCCTGATGAGTTACCCATAGCTATTCGCAAAGGTAAACTTACTTGTACCACCAAACACCCTGTGTCTAATCATGTTTCCTTTACTCGCTTGAGTGCTCCTTTTCGTGCCTTTGCTCTTTGTCTTTTGTCTACAGTGATTCCAACTTCTTACCAAGAGGCACTCAAACACCCTTTATGACGAGCCGCTATGGATGAGGAAATGTGAGCTCTCTTGAGTCGTGGTACTTGGATATTGGTACATGCCCCTAATTCGGTAGATATTGTATCTTGTCGTTGGGTGTTTACCATAAAATTTCTTGCTGATGGTAGTATTGATCGATACAAAGCTCGGCTTGTGGCCAAAGGGTACACACAAACTTACGGTATTGACTACTTTGAGACGTTCTCGCCCACTGCTCGTATGAACTCAATCCGCATTATGTTCTCTTTGGCTATTAATCTTTCGTGGCCCATGTATCAGCTTGATGTGAAGAATGCTTTCTTGTATGGTGATTTGACTCCGACGGTCTTTATGGAGCAACCTCCGGGTTATGTTGCTCAGGGGGAGGATGCTACTAAGGTTTGTTGTCTCAAAAAGGCAATTTATGGCCTTAAACAAAGTCCCAAGGCGTGGTTTGATAAGTTCAGTGGTGTTCTTGGAACTATTGGTTTCAAGCAATGTAAGTCTGATCATTCGGTCTTTGTGCGACATCAAGCATCGGACATTGTCATTCTCATTGTGTATGTTGATGATATACTCATGTCTGGAAATGATGTTCGTGGAATTGAGGAAACTAAGAAATATTTGCAGCAACATTTTGTTATCAAGGATTTGGGGCGTCCTAAGTATTTCCTGGGAATTAAAATTGCACACGGAAGTTCTGGAGTGTCTCTATCTCAGCAAAAGTATGCTACAGATTTATTGAAAGAAACTGGATTACTTGGAACAAAGCCTGTTGATACTCCTATGGAAGTTGATCCAAGTGTTTGGGATGATAGTGGAGAATTCTTGGAGGATAAAGCTAAGTATAGACGTCTTGTTGGAAAGCTTATCTACTTGACAGTAACAAGGCCAGATATTTCCTTTGTTGTTGTCTTGGTCAGTCGGTTTCTAGATAAGCCTAAGCAAGTTCACTGGGATGCAGCTATTCGAATTCTTCAATATATCAAGAAATCTCCCGGTAAAGGATTGTTATTTAAAAAGAATGGTCATCTAAACATCGAAGGATATTCTGATGTTGATTACGCCGGTTCTAAGTCTGATAGAAAGTCTACTTCTGGATATTGCACCTACTTTGGAGGAAACCTGATAACTTGGCGAAGTAAGAAACAACATACTGTTGCGAGATCGTCTGCTGAGGCCGAGTATAGAGCTATGGCTCATACTGCTACTGAGATGATTGGAGTCAAGAATCTACTTGGAGAACTGGGGTTCACTTTCAAAGAACCTTTACTATGCATTGTGATAATCAAGCTGCAATCTACATTGCTAATAATCCAGTTTTTCATGAGAGGACTAAACATATAGAAGTCGATTGTCATTTCATTCAAGAGTGTGTTTTGAATCTGATAATTACTACTCCTTTCACTTAATCGGCCAACCAGATTGCTCATATCTTCACAAAACCGTTGCCTGTGAAACGGTTTTCTGAACTTTGTACCAAGTTGGACATGATCAACATATATGATCCAGCTTGAGGGGGAGTGTTAATATCTCATATGTATTTTGTCCCACATCGGTATGTAACATAGTCTAGCTTAGTCTCTTGTACTATATATATGTTACCTATGTTGAATGATAATATACACTACTACTTCCTCCACTATGTCTCTTTACTTTACTGTTCTACAATTCCCATTTAATTGTTGTTATCTTTTGCGTTGTGTAGACTTTGATTTTTCCATCGTGGACGTCTTCTTCGAGAGTGGTAGCGAACCATATATCACAACGAAAGGAATCCTTTTGGTAGATAAGGGTGGTGACGTTGTTAAATTGTTCGAAAAGCTTGTGGATCTGAAACTGTGTGAACCTAATGAAGTTACAATGGAATAATGATTGTTGACGTCTGATAAGGTTGGCATCTCGATTTTTCTATGACACTTCCTTTGAAGAGATTCAAAAGAAGTAGTAAGAAATCGATGCCCAGTCTAATAATGTGTTAATTGACGTGTTATGCTGTGAAATTATTCGAAATGATTTTGGATTTCTGATGTGAGTATAACTATGTTATTATTATGGACTCATGGAGATGCTTGGAATTTGCAAAGTTGGACAAATAGTTATAGCTCACGATCTGCATCATATATAAATGCACTGCGTAGCTACACAAATAAAGTTTGTGTTGATCAATGAAGTCCAACAATCTGTGGGATTCCTTCCTCATTAAAGGATTGTTTTTAGAGGATAGGGTTTGGTCATTTCTTCATTAAAGGATTGTTTTTAGAGGCTAGAGTTTGGTCCTTTTTTTATTAAAGGATTGTTTTTAGAGGATAGAGTTTGGTCCTTACTTCATTAAAGGATTGTTTTTAGAGGATAAGATTGATTGTTGTTAGAGGATAAGGTTGACGATTAAAGACTGTGTGAGCCTAATGATGTTATGATATGGTAGTGATATGTGCGCATTGCAAATGTCACACAAATATTTGTAGCCCACAAGTATTTGATGCTTTGGTTGCAATTCTACACTCGAATGTAGTATCACAAATCATGTGGTTAAGTATGGTTATATGTTGTTATTGCAACTCCTGCTTTGATGTTGCTTTATGGATTGGAAAAGATACATTTGAGTGACGTGAACTTTTCCTAAGAATACATGGATGTCATAGGCTCTTTGCTTCTGATATCATCCCTATGCGTTCGGTGGTTCAAAGTGGGGAGTTTTTCAAGACTTTACCTTCTTCTAATGAAGATAGTGATTTGGTGCAATGGAAAACGAGATTTGGGCGCCTTGCTTTAGCTACCTAAGCAAGCATGAAACACTATTGTACTCGAAGAGATCCATTGGTTGTGTGTATGTTGTTCTTATGTTGAGAAATCGATGAGCATCAAGCTTAAAAAGGTTAGCCAAAACAACTGTGGAATTTCAAATTCTAACCACGCTCGTTATCAATCTTAATTCAATGTTGATATAGAATATACTCATGTTAATGTATTTGCTCACATCAAATGTTGTTCATCAATTTTCAGGTGTGGAACCTAAATAGCGGATCCACAAAGGTTATATAGATGAGTAAGAGTGGTTTACCAAGTACTTTCGTGAACTGCTATAGTGGTGATTCAAACTCTAGAGATAGCTTACCAATTAAGTTGTACTTCATGGTTTAATCTTAGACTATGTTCTCATAAGATATTGTTCTGATAGCTTATAAAATGTTAAGGTGTTCGAATAGCAACTATTGATATTATATATTTATAGTCATTTAAACCAATTAATTTGCAATTGTTGTGCATTATTTAATTTTATGTGCTTATTCAAGTTCTTCATTGAGCAATTGTTGTACTCCATCCGTTTTATAAAATTATGTGCATTTTTCATTTTATTTGCCTCATAAAAATATCAGCATTTCCATTTATGGAAAGTTATTCCAATTTATTAACTAATACCACCATCAACACACTAATAATAATGTTGGTTCCGCTATCTATTAATACTACTTTAACTATTATTCTCTGCATCTCTCTTATTTTACCAATTTTTTTCTTAATTTCCGTACGTACCATACCAAATGCCTATATTTTTGTGGGACGGAAGAAGTATTTAATTCTAAGAAATAAATTTCACTTTTATTTGTATTTTGAGTTACTTATAATATTTGTATTAAATACTACTCCATCTGTTACCTTCTAAGTGACACATTTTTTTTTTTTGGATGTCTCATTTTATATAATAGTACATTTTTAAATATAAAAACACGTCTCTTACTTGATTCTTTCTGTTTACGCACAAAATGAAACTATTTAAAAATTCATGCTAAATTAAAAATGTTCTACAATGGGAACGGGAGAGTATAACGGTTGATCCGCTAATAAGCTAGGTGTTGAATAAAATCCCATTTGAACCCTATATATTGTGGTTGAATTAAAAGCCCATTTGGAAGCCCAAATATGCCGCCGCTCACTTCGAAGATGTAAATTTACATTACAACCATATTTAAAATTTTTGTATGATATTTCCTCATATTTCGACGCTAGTATGTTATGTATTTCTAGTTAAAGTGAAAAGGCAAACTTAATTTTCGTAATTAAAAAAAATAGATACTCCTATTTCATAATATAAATATCTAGATATTTTTGTATTAGTAGAATTATCATGAAAGATCATGGATTCATGGTTTCATAATTAATAAATGATGATATTTTCTAGAACACCTATATGTGTATCTATATATACTTGGCGTTATCAATCATTTTGTAGAAAGGAAAATAATTAAAAGTTATCAAGTTTAGCTTAAATCAACAAAAATCTATAGTAATTTAATACATTTCAAAGAGTACATATTAATTGATTAAAATGTAGTAAAATATTAAACAAATTATTCTCTTTAATATTAATTTTAGTTATTATAATTGAAAATGACTGAATATTTTAAATATTTTATGCACAATATTATTTGATCATATTATCACTAATTCTAACCAAATACGCAGTCTGAGAATAGCGAAATATTCAGTATGAGAGTAGCGATGGACTTGAAAGGGATAAATAGAATTTTTGTGCCCAATATTATTTCATCATATTATCACTAATTCTGCCAAAATAGGTAGTCCGAGGATAGCGATGGACTTGAAAGGGATGACAGGCTACATGGATAGAGGTTTTACACACAATATTATTTGATCATATTATCACTAATACTGCCGAAAATAGATAGTTTGAGGACAATAATGGAAATGAAAGAATCGACAGCCGCGCTAAAATGTTGATGTGGTGAGATGACTTATTTTGAACTAAAGCAATATAGTCCATTTTAGATGTAGCTTTACAAGATGGATAGCTTAATCAAATAGAAGTAGTACCAAATTGTATGAACTCTAGGTCAAGATTATATGTCAAAGGGTCATGCTTTTATGGAATTAAACTAATCAAATATTCTCTCCATTCTTCTGTATAGAAACTTTCTTTTTGTTATGGGATTGAAGAAAAATTATTTTAAATATTTTTAAAAAGGAGAATAAAGTAGAAAGAAAAAAAATAGATAGATAAAAAAGAAAGTAAAGTACTTTTTACTAAAAAAATTAATTGACTCCGCTATAATAGGATAATTCTAAAAGAAATACAATTCAGCAACAAAAGGATGGACGGAGTATCAAATATTCAAATTTTATGCACTTTACGCTCTGAGTTAGGTTTTAATTGGACAATATGTTGGATTATTATATTTGTGAGGTTAAATACTCATTCTATTCATTATTTAAGCTTTTTTAATGAAAATGTTTGAACTCTTTAATTTTAATAAAAATTGAAATGTTGTGTTTTTTGCTATTGTTCTAAATTTGAGACATTTTTGTTGAAATAAGATGATATCGAATTCTTAAGCCTTTTCTAGATAGACTACGTAATTAATGCACAACATAATTACTATTTGAGTGAATATATAAATGGTTACATGAATCGTAAGGTTTGCATATAAATAGTCCATAAAGGAGTGTTTGAGATTGTATCCAAGATTAACTATGTAATATGTTTAATTTATAAGATTCAATTCTACAATTCAAATCCTAGATGAATAATCATGAGATAATGTCTAGAGCTTCTGTCTTAGTGGCAATGAGCTTAGACATTATTGTATGAGATGCCAAGTTCGAGCCCTCTTGCCTAGATGACTAAAATAATCTCACGACTCAATCCTAAATTATATATTGGTATTATTTTATCGAGGAAACCGAACACCACTAAATAGTATGAATAGTCCATGGACTTAAAGGTAATCTAACTCATGGTATTTTTTCAATATTTGGCCTATTATTAACCGAAAATGTCTTCAATGCATGAAGGACATTTTTTTACTTTCATAAAACGGAGATACATGACTATTGGCTATTGGGTTATTGGGTATAGGGATGTCAATTCAATCCGAAACTCGTGGACCGGCCCGAACAACCTGGTAAAATGAGCGAGTTAGGGCTGTAATTTAATTACCCGAAAACAAAACGGGCTAAACGGGTTGGCCCGAATGAGTTGGCGGGTTAAACGGGTTGCGGGTCAGCCCGATGGGTTGCGAGTTTTAATTATAAAATATTAAGTTTTAAGAGTTTTTTATATTTTTGAATCCCACAATTATTAGTCTTATTCAATTTTCATTCTACACTTTTCCACTCGATCCCACAATATCAGCTTTCAAGTTCCACCTCAACTCATTATTCCACCGTCTCATCATCTGTCAATAGTGCCTTACCACCACCAAAGCCGATCAAGACAAAATTAAGAACTAACCATCAAAATCTCAATATAATTATCATTTTAATAATGATTCTTGTAAGACATGACTTTTTATTTTCATAAAGAATTAGTTATGAACAATGTCATAATAATGACACGAACACAAGCTTTAACTTATGTTGTAGTTGATCGAGATGAAAAACTTCTTTTCAAGTATTATTGAAGAAAACTATAAAAATTTGAAGATTTTATATGATTCCAAACTAAAAAGAAATGAAGTATCTAAATTTTAAATCATTGTATAGAAGAAAATTTTGATACAAGAGATTATTTTCGAAAGCTTTTAAGCTCGAATAGCCCGATGGGTTAGCCCAAAACCCGGCGGGTTAGGGTTAGGGTTAGGGTTGAAAATTTATGACCCGAAAAATCCATAACCCGAATGGCCCGCACTCAAATAGCCCGGCGACCCGAGTGGGCTGGCCCGAACCTGAACGGATTAGCCCGATTGACATCCCTAATTGGGTATGATATTTTCTTTAACGTTCTATTCCCACATTATTCAAATATAGTTAAATAATCCATTCATCTTATAAAAAAAAATACATAATTTTTTAATCAACATAAATTTTAATGTACAATTGATTAAATAATATTAAAAAAATTAAAATATTATTAATAAATAAAATAGGGGTCAGGATTTAGAGAAAACTTTTTATTAACTAGACTTGATCTATTTTTAAATAATACTAGTATTATGCTTCGTTGGGGAATGCTCAATTGTCAACTCATCATTTAATTGCTAACTACAATTAATTTAAGGTCATAGGATTTTAGAAAATGTGTGGTCTACAATTTGTCACGTGTAATTTTTCATTTTTATTAATTAAATCGAAAAAGATAAAAAAAAACTCCAAATTAGGGTTTTTGATGAAAAATGTCTATACAGTGTTTCGAAAATATCAACACAATGCTTTGAGAATGTCAACACAATGCTTTAAGAATATTAACTCATTGCTTATATTGACATTCTACATGTATTATATTGACATATTTTATATAGTAAATATTGACATTTCTGCTATACGAAAAAATTAAAAAATTTCAATTTTTTTTTTCAAATTTTGACGTCAGAACATATGCATGTAGTATATCGTTGAAATCTTTACAAAATTATCTTTAATTTGATATATGTTATATGAATTTAAAGTTTTGGGATTTTTTTTAAAAGTTAGTTATAACTAATTTTGTAGTGAATTGACATTAATGCTCATATTGATATTTTTTTGAATTAATCCTATGATCTTAACGTTTTTTTTTATCGTATTGACATTTCAGAATTATAATCTAGGTCTTTAATTTAAATATTTAATTACTATTATTTAATGATAATTATTAATTAAATATTAAATTAGCAATATAACAATCTGCTCCATTTAAGGACGGCGGAGTATCAATTTTGTAAACTATTCTTCGCTCAAAATCAAAATTCTACAGCCAAACTCTTACGAATCAGTTTTCTCTGTTGAAAAGAAATCTATTCCAAAAATACTCACTCTCATACTTGCAGATTTGCGGCGGAAACCTAAAAAATTCAACAATGGAAGATGAGGAATTCTGCGATTTCGATTCAGAATCGCTGAGCTTCGAGAAGGATCGGCATATATACTATCTGGAGATGATGTATCGGGGGCTGCCTGCTCCCTATCAAGGCCAAGAGACCATCCGCCTCACTCTCGCCTACTTCGTCATCTCCGGCCTCGACATCTTCGGCGCTCTCGATCGAGTATCTCCTCTTTCCATAATTCTATTTCCAATTCATTCCCCTCCCCATTCCTTTGTGAAATTTATTGAAAATTATGCTCGAATCTGAACTTGTTTGAAGATGCAGGGATTGATTTTATTATAAAGTTTACTTTTTTATTGAACTTGATTTCTGATTTTTGGGTTAAAATTTGCTAATTGCAATAATATAAAGGGTGAAGTTAGAGGTTTAGAACTATGTAGTTAGTGTGAAATACTCCCGTGCTATTTTGGGAAATAGAGTAGATATTTATGATGTTAGTTTTATAACCTCACAGCTGTACTTAAGCTATGTGATTTATTATCAATAAGTGTGATGAACAGACATTCCTTAAGTAAATATTGAAATATAGATATAACAAGGCTCTATGTTCTTAGTAATATGGTGTGTTTGTATTGATTTGAACTACGAATAAAGTTGTTCGCATTTTTCTTGCTGCAGTATTTGATTTATTTGTTTAAATACATCTGTGCAGGCTGCACAACTCAATGGCAGTCACCTAGCAAGCACGTATTGTGCATTGGCAATATTAAAGACTGTTGGCTATGATTTATCTCAAATTGACACTGAAGTATTATTGAAATCAATGAGAACTCTGCAACGGCCTAATGGATGGTACTATTTAAGTTCATCATTTTTCCCTTGTCATTAATCTATTTCGACGGCTATCTTGTTTGCTTGTAGGGCTTTTACTGCGTGATCCTGCTATTCGTTTTATCTTCATTTTGCTTGGCATGATAACTGATGTTTCATATTTCCTAGTTTTATGCCCATTCACACTGGAGGAGAAACAGATCTCCGCTTTGTGTTTTGTGCAGGTAAGAAAATTCTTTCAATGGATAGTCAAGTTTCATTTTCTTCTGAATGATGATTCAACTGCGTAGTTTTTGATGTCTTCAGCGGCCATTTGTTCAATGTTGAAGAATTGGACCGGCATGGATCGTGAGAAGGCTAAGGAATTTATTAGAAATTGTCAGGTAGTTCCCCTAACTTCTTAACTTAGCTCATCCGATATTCACCAATATTATTTTCAAGAACTTGCCAATTGACTTTGCCTGCAGTCGTATGACGGTGGATTTGGACTGATTCCAGGTGCAGAATCTCATGGTGAGTGGATTTGAAAATCGTCAAATCAGTTCGTTTGCTATAGTGTGGTTTCTTTCAGAAATTATGAACTCGATGAACCTGCCAATTCATCCCCGTTTTTCTTTGTTGTGTTTTGTGATTAAGCAATCAACACTGGTATTTAAGATGGAGACCTTTCACTTCTTGCAGATATTTTTAACACTTACTGATTTGAATTGATTTAGTGTCACAGGTGGTGCCACTTATTGTGCTGTTGCATCTCTTAAACTGATGGGGTTCTTGGGAGAAGATTCACTATCTGCAGAAGCATCCTCTGATGTCATCAACGTGCCATTGCTTCTGGAATGGAGTTTGCAGGTTTATGCTCTACTATGTTATAGTATAAAACATTAGCCAAGTCTATTTCAATGTTGCGGATGCAGAACAAAGAATAAGTGAAGTTAAATTATACCTGGAATGTCGTTTTATTTTGAGTTCAGATTAAGTCATAAATAATTAGGTCTCCTGTCCAAAAGAAGCATGGAATACACTGAATTTGAGAGAATGGTTTTTAACTCTTTCCTTAGCGAGACCTCGTGTGTTATGTTGCAGAAGCAGGCATTCGAAGATGGTGGCTTCCGAGGTAGAGCGAACAAGGCAACTGATACGTGTTACGCCTTTTGGTGTGTTTTAATGATCCTTGTGTGGGTTTTTCTTTTAATCTTTGTCATTTCTTGTATTTGTAACCGAAGTAGTATCAAATTTTTTAGGGTGGGAGGAACTCTAAGGATTCTACAAGCCGATAAATTCATAAACGAGGAAGCATTGCGTGGATTTTTGCTGACTTGTCAATATAAGGTGCTTTTCAACTCTCCTTTTGTGTCTAATAATTGGACTATTATGTTAAGTAGAACCTTGAAATTTTGAAATGCATTACCTCTATTTCCATTGTTTCCCATAACTCGGATTTTTATTTGTCAAAACCATGAAACTCCAAACAATAGCTGCATGCAACAAGAGTATATTGATCTGTCATGTTATTTCTCGACTATTTAGACTGCATATATCACAGATATATATGGTTGCATCAATTTGACACAGTTATTGGTAATGAATCTGTGTAATATGGTACTTTTCATTATCTCCTCTTGGGATCTCTAGTTTTCTTCATGTAGTTTTCATTGTCTGAAAGTTGTGTTTCCGGCTTGACCATGGATGGATCTCTGTTGTGCCAGTATGGTGGTTTCAGTAAATTCCCGCAGATGTTGCCAGATATTTACCACTCCTATTATGGATTTTGCGCATTTAGCATGTTGAGAGAACCTGGTCTCAACCCTTTATGCGTTGAACTGGGTATATCGGCTATTGCTACAATTGGACTTTGAGTGCTGCATTGGCACAAGATCAGACCCGAGTAAAGAAGTATACCGCGATCAGCTACACTAACAGCACCATAACTACAACTTTCTGCAAGAAATTTATCCAGGTCACTGTGTTTCTTTTTCCATTGTCTTGTTTATAAGCCACACATTGCTGTATTAAGTACTACTAACTTATAAGCTTAGTCAAACATCTTTCTTGAATCTTGATACAAATACACTTGTGATGAACTTTGACTCGTTTTGCAATTTAGGGTACGGTCTTTGGAATGTCGAAATATGGTCGACATGTTATATTTGTTTCACGCTTAACACACGATTAAGTTTCGTTATCAGAGAGTTGACATGGCATGCCTTACCGAGTTTTACATTCGACATGTCAAGCTTTTTAGTGTTAATTTCATAATAAATCAAAAGGTTGTGATATTATGATGTAAAACTCGTGTATAATAAACCGAACAAAAACAATAAAGACATATTTCTTGATTATATATTACTACTTTTATTGAGTGTAGACAGCTGAGGTATATTTCATCTCAGCTAGCTGATTATCCTACCTGTAAGAGAACTGGCATATTCTCTCAAATAAATTACTTTCAAAAGGGAATGTCTTATTTATAAATTCGGAGTACTATATCAATCATTACATTTTTCATTTTTATTTTGATCCGTGCAGTAGATATCCTCTCGCCAATTCCGGTTGCTAACCATCGGTCATGGTTACGGTTCCAGTTCCAAAATTGATAGCGTCGGTTTGAATCTGATTGAATCCACAATTCTGATCGGTTAGAATCCGATTGTTGAATTGACAATTCCGATTTAACCATGCAGCCTTAGATTCATTATGAGCATTTTTAGATGGGTAAATACTTTTACTTGTTGAAACCAAACTTTTATCACAAAAAAAATAATGATGGGACATAGTGTTTGAAATAAAAAATGGGAGGAAATGTCCAAGAAATCTGAGAAAGGAATGATTATTGTTGTTAGGCACATTACTTTAGGTTAGCACGCACGAGACTGTTTTTCACGGGTTAATGTTTGCATTTTGTTCTTTTTGAAAAGGCCAAACCTTACGCTACACTTTCCCACCATTACTTAAATGATTTACGCCCCAAAACTATAGATTGTTTTGAAAATATTCTTATTCACAGTATTACTCATATTGTAACCGATGAAACTCAAATTAATAAGTTAGGAGTTTGAGATCAATTATTTTAATTCGAGAAATAATTATATAATATGTTCGGGTTATATCGTTGTCAAGAGGCCCACACCTACTTTCTTTTCTAATTTCAACTCATCACTGTCACACTCATTCTACTTTCATTTTTGGATATTAGAAAATTAGATGATAAGTTGTGGAATAATAGACCATGGTGTATGAATTGGATAATGGGATTCGAATGATAGAATTTTTGAATTCAAATTATGGACGTAGAATTTAATTTCAAATAAAAAGCTACTTATATTACTAAAAAAGTTAGGTACAAGATTCGGATGACAGATTTTTGAATCAAAATTATGGACGTAGAATTTAATTCACAATAATTAGTTCACAATTATATAATACTAGTCTAAAAAATTAGGAATATACTTATTCTACCCTTTCACTTAAATAATTTATCAATATTGGCCATATCTCATTCTATAAACGAATAAAGTTCTCTTATAACAAGATAATTCTTTTGGTAGATAAGGGTGGTGATGTTGTTAAATTGTTCGAAAAGCTTGTGGATCTGAAACTCTGTGAACCTAATGAATTTACAATGAAATAATGATCGATGACGTCTGATAAGGTTGGCATCTCAATTTTTCTATGACACTTCTTTTGAAGAAGTTTCGAAAGAAGTAGCAAGAAACCGATGTCAAGTCTAATAGTGTGTTAATTGACGTGTTATGCTGTGAAATTATTCGAAAACATTTTGGATTTCTGATGTTAGTATAACTATGTTATTATTATGGACTCATGAAGATGCTTGGACTTTGCAAAGTTGGACAAATAGTTATAGCTCACGATCTGCATCATATATAAATGCACTGCGTAGCTACACAAATAAAGTTTGTGTTGATCATGAAGTCCAACAATCTGTGGGGATTCCTAGGAGTTTGGTCCTTTCTTCATTAAAGGATTGTTTTTAGAGGCTAGGGTTTGGTCCTTTCTTCATTAAAGGATTGTTTTTAGAAGATAAGATTGATTGTTGTTAGAGGATAAGGTTGACCATTAGAGACTGTGTGAGCCTAATGATGTTATGATATGATAGTGATATGTGCGCATTGCAAATGTCACACAAATATTTGTAGCCCACAAGTATTTGATGCTTTGGTTGCAATTCTACACTCGAATGTAGTATCACAAATCATGTGGTTAAGTATGGTTATATGTTGTTATTGCAACTCCTGCTTTGATGTTGCCTTATGGATTGGAAAAGATACATTTGAGTGGCGTGGACTTTTCCTAAGAATACATGGATGTCATAGGCTCTTTGCTTCTGATATCATCCCTATGCGTTCGGTGGTTCAAAGTAGGAAGTTTTTCAAGACTTTACCTTCTTCTAATGAAGATAGTGATTTGGTGCAATGGAAAACGAGATTTGGGCGCCTTGCTTTAGCTACCTAAGCAAGCATGAAACACTGTTGTACTCGAAGAGATCCATTGGCTGTGTGTATCCTGTTCTTATGTTGAGAAATCGATGAGCATCAAGCTTAAAAGGTTAGCCAAAATAACTGTGGAATTTCAAATTCTAACCGGGCTCATTATCGAATCTTAATTCAATTTTAATATAGAATATACTCATGTTAATGTATATGCTCACATCAAATGTTGTTCATCAATTTTCAGGTGCGGAACCTAAATAGCAGATCCAGAATGGTTATATAGATGAGTAAGAGTGGTTTACCAAGTACTTTCGTGAACTACTATAGTGGTGATTCAAACTCTAGAGATAGCTTACCAATTAAGTTGTACTTCATGGTTTAATCTTAGACTATGTTCTCATAAGATATTGTTCTAATAGCTTATAAAATGTTAAGGTGTTCGAATAGCAACTATTGATATTATATATTTATAGTCATTTAAACCAATTAATTTGCAATTGTTGTGCATTATTTAATTTTATGTGCTTATTCAAGTTCTTCATTGAGCAATTGTTGTACTCCATCTGTTTTATAAAATTATGTGCATTTTTCATTTTATTTGTCTCATAAAAATCTAAGCATTTCCATTTATGGAAAGTTATTCCAATTTATTAACTAATACCACCATCAACACACTAATAATAATGTTGGTTCTGCTATGTACTAATATTACTATAACTATCATTCTCTGCATCTCTCTTATTTTTTTAATTTTTTTTTAATTTTCGTACGTACCATCCCAAATGCCTATATTTTTGTGGGACGGAAGAAGTATATAATTCTAAGAAATAAATTTCACTTTTATTTATATTTTGAGTTACTTATAATATTTGTATTAAATACTACTCCATCTATTACTTTCTAAATTCTAAGTGAAACATTTTCTTTTTTGGATTACTCATTTTAAATAATATTACATTTTTAAATATAAAAATATGTCTCTCACTTTATTCTTTCTGTTTACGCACAAAAGGAAACTATTTAAAATTTCATGCTAAATTAAAAATATTCCACTTAAGCCCCTCCCAAGAACTTTTTTTGTGCTTTTTTCTACTTCAATTTTTTGAAAAATTTTCGTAAACACTCTTCAGCCCTTTCCAAATTAATATTATTGGAGAGTAAATCATCAGAATTAGAATGGTAGAAGGGGCTGAACTTTAGAATCAAAAAATTGCAGAGGTGAAATTATAGAGAAAAAAATGGCTACTTGTTTGAAGGATGAAAAAGACGTTTTTAAAAAAATTAATAATATAAAATTATATTTCCTCCGTCCCAAGATAAGTGACTTGTATTCCTTTTTGGAGTGTCCCACTATAAGTGACCTATTTCCATTTTTAGCAAAAAGTCATCTCTCTTACTTTATTCTCCACCTACTTTATTCTCTCTTCGCTCCTCTACTTTTTTTTCTCTCATACTTTACTCTCCACTTTAACTTATTTAAATACCATTCCTTAAATCTCGTGCCCAAAAGAAGTAGGTCACTTATTTTGGGACAGAGAGAGTATTGTTGTAAAAGTTTCCTCGTGAATAGTGTAGAGTAGGTGGACTAGTTGAGCTTTAATAGTGCTGCTGCTAAAATGTAACGTGTTCAATTTTCATTTAGGGAGTGTAAAATTTCTAAATGATATACTCCCTCCCTCCGTCCCTCAACACTTTTTCATTTCGCTCCGTCCCCAATTAAGAGTCACACTTTATTTTTATCATAAATGGTAGTAGGTCTCACATTCCACTAACTCACTTCACTCACATTTTAACCAATATAAAAAAGTGGGTCCCACATTCCACTAACTTTTTCAACCAACTTTTCTTTACATTTCTTAAAACGTGCCCGGTCAAACTGTGACTGCTAATGGGGGACGGAGGAAGTAGCTTTTAATTTAGTAATATTCCATTAATCATTTTGAATGTATATACAACGTACCAAAATTTTTACTCTATTGAATATATATCTTACTCCCTCCGTCCTACAAAGATTGTTCCATTTTTCCATTCCACAAAGATTGTCTCATTTTACTTTTTACCATTTTTGGTAGTGGACCTTATATTCCACTAACTCATTTATACTCACACTTTATTATAAAACTAATATATAAAAATAGGACTCACATTCCACTAACTTTTTCAACTCATTTTTCATTACATTTCTTAAAACTCGTGCCGGGTCAAAGTGAGACTATCTTTATGAGACGGAGGGATTATAATCTTTGTGTTCAACAGAACATTTCATTATTTATTTGTCACTATATTTACAGTAATGTACACAAAATTGATAAGTCTATCTATAATAATGTACATTTAATTTTTTTTTCCTTTAGGTAAATTGGCCGACTATTATTTGATTTGAGTTTAAGATGTTAGAATTAGAGTTTTTTTAATTGGATTTGGAGTTTAGTTCAAATTAGATTCATATATTGTATATCTCTTTTTTTATATTTACGACACAGTAATATTTTGATTACTGCATTAGAATAATTTTGTGCATAAAATATTTATCATCTTTATAGTTGTATTTGTGATTTTTTTAAAATATAGTAGTATTATTTTTTGTTATATTTATTTATTTAATATTTATTGAGTAGTATATAAATAGTGTATAATGCAGCCCCTGCCAATAATTTTTTCTGCGTCTATCACTGTATATTAGGAAGATTAACATATTTTTTCAGGGTGATGCATGTATATGCAGTGAGTGATGTGTTTAAGTGCAACTGTCACATTATCGTATTCTATTTCATTGGAAAATTGACGAATGGGATAATTGAAAAAAGTGCAAACTTTGTTATTGATAATTTTGTTGTTGTATAGTGTACGATAAAGCATAATTTAATCATATATTTTTTTTATTTATATGGCAATTTGCTCTATATAATTTTGCCTTTAAGTCCATAAAGAAAAACTTTCTTTTTATATAAAATAAACATTCTGATGTATTTATATAATTATCTAAATGATTATAAATAAGATCTTTTGTATTCATTTATAGAATGAAACATAACAATATTGATAAATTATTTAATTTAAGAGGGTAGAAAAAGGAGTACAACTATATCACTAATCATAAACTATTTATTAGTATAAATTAAATTCTTCCACCGAGATTTTAATTCAAAATTTTTATCACCCGAACCCTATCCCTAATTTTTTAGTATTACATGATTATTATCTCATTATCCAATTTATACACCATGGCCTATTTTATTATAAAATTAAAAGTAGAACCCGCTGCTAATATTTTCACCCATTTTTACTATATTTCTTAGAATATCGATCAAGTCAGACTCATATAATTAGTCATGGAGAGGGGGAGTATATAAGAATGATAGCACAATTTAGGGGTGAGCATTCGGGTTTCGGTTCGGTTTTTCATCCAAACCGAACCGAATCCGAAAAACCGAATTTAGGTGAAAATTAAAACCGAACCGAAACCGAAATCCGAAAACCGAACTATAAACCCAAATTAAACCGAAAAATCGAAATTATATTATATTTAAAAAAACCAAAAAACCGAAAACCAATACCCGAAAAACCGAAATTAAGACCAAGCATTCAAAGTAAAACCATGGCATGATTAACATCTCAACCAACAAAAATATTTAAGCTACAGCATCACCATCAACAAAAATTAAATTACATAAATATGTAGGCAACATGATTAACAAATGGAGCTGCAAGTTCCTTTCTAGATCTAAAGCCTTCGTAACTTTTCTTGCTCAAACTTCCAAATATTCAACACCTGCAAAGAAGACACATTAAGAAATATTATTGAAAATGCTAATGACAGTAGAGGGAAAATGCTCAATTTGACCATATGTCCATATGACATCAGTAAATTGGAGAACATTACACTCAATTTCAACATATTAAAATTACAACAAACAATTTCATCATCTAATAAAGTAACAATATTTAAACTATATAGCTCAATATCAAAATTTTAAAACTGGGCATGGACATCTTACCATTTAAAGCATAAACATAAGTCTGAATTTGTACCTAGCTTCCTGGAGACGATGTGGATGGCTAAAGGGCGGAGGTGACGAATGGTCGGGTGGAGAGGCGACGAAGTGGGGACGGGAGGCAGCGAACTGAAGCACGGCTGTAGGGCGGAGGCAACGAACTGGAGCACGGTTGTAGGGCAGAGGCGGCGACGGGCTGGAATCTGGAGGAGATAGCCGCCGATTTGTACTTGGAGGATTGGAGATGGAGAATTTTAGGTTTAGAGAGTGGAGATAAAGAATGGAGGCGGAATGAATTTCATTCTATTAGGGTTGGAGTTTTAAGTATTCTTTATATATATATATATATATATAAATAATTAATATATTAAATATAATTCGATTTTTCGGTTTTTCGGTTTTTTTTTACATCCGAACCGAACCAAAAAACCGAAATTTTCAAAATTTTAAAACCGAACCAAACCGAAAAAACCGAACCGAATTTCAAATTTTTGGTTTGGATCGGTTCGGATATTCGGGTTTCGGTTTTTTTTCTCACCCCTAGCACAATCTTTCAAACGATTTCACAATATCATCAATATCCGTAGATGACATCTCTCAGAGTCAAACACGTGCAAACAGTTCCCACGGCTCAATATCCCAAAGACCCAAACACTTGGGATTTTTCAAACTTCAAACCAAGCCAACATTCACTATAACAATAGACAACAACAATTAATTAATGACCACATTCACTGCACAATCATTCACAAGGCCATCCACGATCCATGCATTTCCTTAATTAATTAAATAGCACAGCTATAAATCTACTGTGGGAATATCACTGAAATCTCAAATTGCAGCCACAGCAGCTCTACTGCGCATCTTCCTTCATGGGTGTAATTAATTTTGAATGTAAAGGAAAAGGGGAAACACTTGAGATCAATAGAGAATAATGCTCCTTTCGAATGCTCTATTTGGTTTTGTTGGACCTCTCTCCTTTTTTTGGAAAGTCAACAATTTCAACTCAATAATGTATTGTAGTCATAACATCTATACCCTTTCTAGTTTATCTTGTATCCAACAAGAACACATTTAATAGCTTCCAATTTTGAGAATATTATTATTCATGTATGGAGACGTTTCAAAGAAATGTGTACCAAATCCACATCTGCTTTAATAGCGAATGAGATATAATTAAACAAAATTTTATACTAAACTTAGACCAAATCAGAGCATTTAAATTAGAGGATCAACTTCCTAGAACTATAAAATTTATCTTATGCAGTAATAGTAGATTAGGGAATTAGATATTTTATAGTTATGAAATAATCGATGAAACGGTATATGCAATTGAATGGAGATGGATCTTTTACAATCTTAAATAACACAGTTGAGCATGTTGTGCATACAAACAAAAGACATAACTCTTGAAGTACAACAAGAAATGAGGACACTGGATTATACACGTTGAAAATAAATTAAATCTTACAAAATTACAGAAGTTCGATTAAATTATAGAGCCCCTAAGTATTTTATAAATAAAATTTAATGCCCAACTCGATACAGTAAAATGAATGTTCACCACTATCATAATAGTACAACAGTTTAGGTAGGTAGACTAGCCGCCCCAACCCAAGAAGCTTCTATCCAGCTGGAATCCGACGTGTGTCTCTCTGTGGTGATCATAAAATGATACTACCTCCGTCCCCCAAAATTTGATACACTTTGACCCGGCTCGGCTTTTAAGAAATGTAATGGCAAGTGAGTTGAAAAAGTTGGTGGGATATGGATCCTACTTTTAAAGTATTAGTTTCATAATAGAATGTGAGTTGGAATGAGTTAGTGGAATATGGGGTCCACTACCACGTAAAAGTGAAATGTATCAAATTTTCAGGGACGGGCCGAAATGGTAACTGTATCAAATTTTGGGAGACAGAGGTAGTAATTATGTAAAACATTAAACTAATTAATCATCATAACTTTATTATAAACGTAAAATACCTAAAATATCCAACTTTGTGTATACAATTTTTGTTAATTTATATAAAGTCCAAACTTAAAATCAAATTAAATGTAAAATAAAATTACTATAATTTAACTCTCATTATGGCATTGCCATTATGTCAAAAAATTATTTTCCTTCAAATTTAAGAGCATTTTGTGCATATGTACAATTTTTTGTCAATTTATCTTTTCTCATAAGGAAAATGGAATTAATATAACCTCTTTATTCCATATCGAGTAAAAAATATTGACTTTGAGAACCGTTTCGCCACTAATTGACAAATGCATTTTGGATAACTAAATTAGTACACGTGTATCACTCCTCAATTGACTAAGTCAATTAATTTGGGCTCCCTTAATGAAACCAATTAATGAAAAGCATCCCATTTAAAGCACCAAGTAGGAATATGTTTCCAATATCAGCCACGTATAAAAGCCGTATAAATAGAAGTTGTGTTCAAGGTTGGTAGCGACGGGCAAGAAGCTTCTATCCAGTTGGAATCTGAAGTGCATTCTCTCTCATGCACACTAAGAAATTGAACCAAATACTATACTTGAACCATGACGTTCCAATTAAACAACAAACCAACAAAAAAAAATCCAATTCAATACAATTAATATGGCCGAGATGTTTGATAATCTAGTGCAGTTACTTATACCACTATAGACACAGTTTATTTATATGTTTTATTTACACTTTCTTCACTTTTATATGTACATACAATAATGACTCTTACTCCACTCACGATAAACTCTATCTAGTAAAATGGGCTATAACTTCCTCGTAATGCATTCTATCTAATAAAGATCACAAACTATAATTAAACCAATATTTCAAACAAAAAGAGTATATTTTAGAAGTTTTTTATAAGTTTTAAAAAAACCATAAACTTAGATTAGGAACAAACCCTATTTTATAGTCTCAATTTAAGTAAGTTACCTCATAAAATAAAGATAAATAACCAAATAAAAATAACTTATTGCAATTTATTTTTACTAGTAAAAACAACATATAAGACCAAAATAAGTATGTTATCTTATCTCTATTCAATTTGTGCCCTAAAAAACTTATCTTCAGTGTGAGAGCCACAATGCATTCAATCGTACACCAAATCCCTAAAAATAAGGCATTCCCAATCTATTACCAAAGGAGTATTCATCTCTATTGATCTCTAGTGTATCACTCTTTTACTTCAAATTCAAATTGAATTTCACCCATGAAGGAAAATGTGCAGTAGAGCTTCCGCTTCTGCAATTGATCCCATTTACAGAAGAGGATTTGCGGCTCCATGGTCGCAAAAATTGGTAACGTCTCTCAATTTTTGAGTTTCCAGTGATACTCCTACAATAGATTTCAGCTGTGCACTGCTGATTAATTAGATGATGCTATTACTTGTTGGGTTGATAGCTATTTAAATCATGATGTTGGTTAAAAGAAAATTATTATTTTAATAAAACAGGTCATTTTGAGTATTATTACATTTTAAATATAGATAAGACAATGAAGAAAAATTGAAACTTTAAATATTACAATTATAAATATTATGGGATGAACTATAATCTTATTAACCCTAACTTGTTTTGTGCATTACAGAACTTGTATTTTCTTGCAATTAATGTTGTTCGAGGAAACGTGCAAGATTATTAAGTTGTTGGTTTAGCGACTAGTATTTAAATTATGAAATTTGGTCAACAGAAAATTCTTATTCTATTTAGAGACGACATTTTGAATATAGTTGGAACAATGGAGAAAATTAAAACTTTATAATTTAATATTTTAATTCAAAATTTTATGCAATGAATCATAATTTAACTGAATTTCGTGATTTGAAAACCTACCTTGACTTGTTTTGCGCATTATTGAATCTGTATTTTCTTGCAATTAATGTTGTTCGAGGAAATGTGCAAGATTATTAACTTGTTGATTTAGTAACTAGTAGTAGTATTTAAATCATAAAATTTGGTCAAGAGAACATTCTTATTTTATTTAGAGACGATATTTTGAATGTTAGTTGGGATAATTGAGAAACACTGAAAATTTATATTTTAATTCTAAACTTTATGGGATGAACTATAATTTGAACAAAATTTAGGCCCTACTTAGAACGATGGCATGAACAGGGAGAATTGAATGACATTCCTACCTCCATTCCATTCCTTTCCTTGGTAATTTTTTTCTTAGGAATTGCCATTCCACTTGGAATGGTCATTCCATCCATTTAGCTAAGGAATGTCTAATCCATTTCATTTTTCTTTCTTTTTATTTTAAATTTTAACAAAATTATATAAATATTATCTTATATTATATTTAAATTTAATATCATCATAACTTTATAATAAAATTAAAATTTTAAAATTTTTAATAATTGAAAAAACACACACACTCACACATGCAACACACACCACCACCACCACATATACACACACAAGAAAAATGGAGCATTTGGTAAATATATTTTTGAATAAATACTCTTTTTAGAATCAACATATTAATTATTCATATTTCGTTCCATTCCATTTCTATATTATTTGTAGTTATCAAACATTGAAATGAAATTAATCAAGGAATAACAATTCCATTACATTTGCTTTCCTTGTGCTTACCAACCACAAGAATGGAATGAAATTGTCATTCCATTCCCACCTTCATTCCATTCTCATCTCCATTCCATTCCCTCCTCATTCCATTCCATCATACCAAGAAAACCCTTATTCTTTGAAGGCCTATTAACCCTAACTTGTTTTGCGCACTACTGAACTTGTATTTTCTTGCAATTAATGTTGGTCGAGGAAATGCTAAGATTTATATCCCTATGAATGATTGCATAATGAATATATCCATTAACTGCAAGTTATCTTACTATTCTGGGCATCTTCTTCAAGACTTGTAGTGAACAGATGCCACAACTTTCAATTCGCCATATGAAATAATGAGTAATCCAACTTTGAGCATTTTTCGCAGAAATAAACTCATCTTTCAATAACTATCAACAAATATCCAACAGATCAAACAATACAATTATACATTATGCATTTTAAACAAATACTAGTATTACAATTCAAATAGCAAAATACACACTGTATATTTTAAAAAAAACACTGGTAAGCTATCTCTGGATAGCAGTGCTAATCCAAGTGTTCGCTTATACTCTTAACCACCTCTTCTTTATTCTCTTTCATCATAAGACTGTAGTGTTCAACTTTTCCTGATAATTCTTCTAGGCTCATTTTAACCGCTGGCGCTTTCTCCACGTCAACAACCACTTCCGACAAAGATGCGGTTGTCGGAGGCGACGCCAACCTGCCGTCCGATTCGGTAATGCGGTCGAGATTCTTGATCCCTAATTCGGCGCCAGTAATCAAAAGCGTCGTTAGCTTCTTGTGTTTCTTGACTGTGCTCTCACGCTTCTTGACAACCGAATGGCCCCATCTTGCGAGTGCGGAAATCAGAACTCCGAAGGCAGCGGCGGCCACTGCAGCACCGATGCTCTTGGGAACGGTGTTTACCGCGTAAACCACAGCGGCTGCGCAGAAGGCGACCGCTGTAGTGGAGAAAACAGAAATCGCAATTTTGACAAAATTAAGGCACGAGAGTTGTTTGCTGAAGCCGTCGTCCACGGGTTTCACTGTCTTCTTCATCTTAGAATGCTCCGTAAGAAGACAGTCTAAATAAAGGGAGAAAGTAGCAAAGAATTGGGGATCATTTACGTTGAGTTCTGAGTAGAAGTTGGGGGCGTTGAGACTGTTCTGATAGCTGTTGTTGACAAACTCCACCAATTTGTCATTCTTTGTAGGGTCCTTTTTCAGATCATGGAACGCCAAATCAAATTCACCAGCAACCAAGCGGGGGGTGGACATCAATTGAGCGCCGGAGCCCGTGTTCATGTTGCTGCCCATCACGGCTCACGATGAGTGTATCTGTGTATGTGATCAGAGGCGATGGAGTCGATTCTAAAAACAACTGTAGTTCAAGCTCAAAGCGGCGCTGCAAATTAAGTATATAGTGAGTTGGGAGTCCAACTCAATAAATAGAACCATCATGATTTGTCGTTATATTTACAAGATTGTCAATTCTCAAGGACGATTCTGTTAAAAGTACTACTATTATTCAACGACCTGAACTCTTTCTGCTCTTAACCGTAATTCTGTGCATGTGCAAAAAATTCAACAAGCTTCATCCGTTTCGAGAAACAATTCCATTTTAAGAAATTGAAAGACAAATAGTAATTGCATTATATGTATGATCCAAAGTTTATATTAGATTTTTATAATCACCTCTTATCTGCATTATTCTCTCTCTTATTTATGCTTAGGTTCTTTTCATAAAGTACTTACTTAAAATGATATAAGACATCAAACCCAAATTTTATAAAATGACCTAAAACTTATTAATAATAAACTTCCGTGTTTTTGATTAATTATTGACCATTAGATTATTTAATCCTAAGGCCAAGATTTGGACTGCATTTCTGGATTTAGATGCATTATTATCTAGATGCATTTCTTTTTCGCCCGAACCGAACAACCAATTTATTTTTAAAAAACCGAACCTGAAGTTCAAAATTTCGGTTTGATTCAATTCGAATATACGATTTTCAGTTTTTTTGTTCATCCCTATACCTGAGTTATTTTTTAGAGATTTCTATTGGGTTAATGTTTGAGGCCTAAACAGGATCCGAGCCTCTTTCTTTTCAAGTTTTTTTTTTTAATTTGGTCTTCATCACTGTTGTTCTGCAATCCAAATATTTTCTGTAAAAAAAATTGTGTCCTTATGAACAGGCCAAATTTCTGTAAAAAAATACATTACATGTTTACATAAATTTTTATTTCATACTCCATATATTATTAATAAGAATTTTTTTTTTTTGGTAAAAAAAAAGCAGGCTAAGCCAAATAATTAATTGAATCAGTAATTAATTTGTTGATTATTTAAGAATATATTAGTTATATCATGTAATCCTATTTAGCATAGTTATCATTAATTAAAGATTACAATGTATTTTTGGATTATTAATTGATACAATAATTAATTTGTTGATTATTTAAGAATATACTACTCTATTAATTTTATCAAGTTTTAGCATAGTTATCATTGATTAAAGAATTATATTATGTTAATAATCAAATTATTCATAGTTGAAGTGACAATCAATGAAATTTTGAAGATGAAATAACCAGATGACAAACTCATTGAATCCCTACATCAAACTTTTTGAGATAAAAAGGAACATATTGCAAACTATGAATTTTATTACGATGAATAAAAACAATTACAAAGCAACAAAACCCAACACTAAAATTTTAAGAATTCAACACAAACTAATGACGAACTGCATTGAATAACATAAAATTTTAACACGGTAGAGGAGCCAAAAAAATTTCTTCTAGAACTCCATATTGTCAAAATTCTAGCTTTGTACGTACCGCTATTGATAGAAATCCTGGCTTCGTACACGATATCTTCAAAAAAATTTAAACATGAATCCAATTAATCAAACATCACCATATATTACATAGAATCAATACTTGTTTAATTCCATCATATAAACTAGTGAAGCTATATCGTCGATTTGTACAATCAAGCCGTAAGAACATGGGCTTATCTAGGTAGAAATCAAAATCATCAATTGGAGCCAGAAACACGTTCTGCGAAGCTTCCTACTTCTATTCAATTTAACAATGATCTCTTCCTCTACACTCATTATTTGCTACGGGTAGTGATTTAGAGACATAAGGTCTCCGTGTCATAATATCCTTATGTTTATTTTTCATACATATATTTTATATTGTGACTAATTTACCCTAATATCATATTAAATGTATAGATATCTACTTAAGGAAAGCTAAATCAAATTAAATATCATTATACAAATCATATTCATTAATTAGAGATAACTAAAATCATGCATATATCAAAGTAATAAACGTACGTATTTAAAAATAATCATAGGTTATATACCATTTGTGTCATGTTAATTTGACACTAATATTATTTTTGAAAAAATCATTAATTTAGATTATAAATTTTTGAAATCAAACCAAAAACTCAACTAGTATTAATGTACTATCATAGCAAATTTTAATTTATTGCATGTTATAGTAAATTGAGCTAAAACATTATACTTTTATAAAGAATTCTGTAAATAAAAATAAAAAATGAACAAGTTTATTTGAAATTAAAATTTAATTATAAAATAATTATTGTTGGCAATATGTTCTAAATCCGACGGTTTACATTTTATAAAAATTAGATAACAAATTTTCAATACTTCATATAGGTAATTATTATTAAATTATTGAAGCTAAAATTAATAGACTAGTATGATGAAAAATCGTCATTAGTCATTCGCTACAACATTATTTTATTTGATAGATAAAATATATAAAACTAATAAAATTACAAAATTTTAAAGTTATATCCTTAAACAGATAGTAGTATAATAAAAGATGGAGAAATAAAATTAATTGTCCATGTGGGGTCCCATATTGCCAAATAAATTACTCTTGTACATTCCTAATTGTAAAGCTAATTCTTTTAATATGTGTAATTAATGAACAATGGCAATATAGTACATATATAAAACGTAAATTGAATTAAAAACAAAATACAATGTATAATTACTATTTAAACCTCATTATGACATTGCCATTATCTCTCTAAAACATTTTTCATTTGCTAAATACATCTATATTTTACTATATTTAGATTGTCTTGACCTTATAATTTTGTCCAGATATGATACTTGTATTTAAAATCTAGAAATTCGAAAATTTGGAATCAACATGATAGGCATGAATATGATAGGGAGTATATATGAACAAAAAAGTTGTGATTTCGTTGAAATTTTAGAGGGGGGCCAATCATAGTATAATGCATTTTTGTCATGGTCTATTTCAATTAATTATGCAATTAATATATGTTATCCACATAGTAATTACCAAGATGTAGTAAATTATGTAAAAGGATAATTATGTAAACATTAAACTAATTAATCATCATAACTTTATTGTAAATGTAAAATACCTAAAATATCCAACTTTGTGTATACAATATTTGTCAATTTATACAAAATCCAAACTTAACATCAAATTAAATGTAAAATAAAATTACTATTTAACTCCAATTATGGCATTGCCATTATGTCAAAAAATTATTTTCCTTAAAATTTAAGAGCTTTGTGTACAATTTTTTGTCAATTTATCTTTACATATTATGGAAAATGAAATTAATATAACCTCTTTAATCGAGAAAAAAAATATTGACCTTTTCAACTATCTCGTTTCTAGAAAAATAGACACTAACAATATTTAGTTGACAACTGCATTTTGGATAGCTTAATTAGTACACGTATTGCTGCTTCGACTAAGTCAATTTTGAGTTAATGAAACTACAATGAAAAGCATTCTTCCCATTTAAGTGTGTGTGCGCGTATGTGCGTGTGTGGATTCTGTGTGCTTTGTTTACGTAGTGTGTGAAAATATATCTTCAAATTGTGGAATTAAGATTAATTGAAATTGAAATTCAATTATATATTCAGATATTTTTTTTAACAAGGGAAGAATCACTTCCTGAAATTAAGAGATTGCTAGAATAAATCACTGATAGGAATGATTTGTTTTTCCATATTGTAAACTTACCATGTGAATACTCCGCCTATTTTGAAGGGTGCTCAATACATCAATGAATCATCCACACAATTACGATATTTTGATATTTTCTTTCTAGATTTTCTAAGTCATTTAACAATTTTGTGGTATCAAAACATCGAATTTGAGCTACAACATTTAGCAGAGTCCGCCGCAATTGATTTAGCGTCTAGTTGTTATACTTGTGCGACATTTTTGGTTATGTAGTAGTAAGATTTAATGAACCATAAATGCATTACTTCAAAATTGAATGAACCCGATGAATTTCACAATACTTATCCATTAAAACATACTTATACCAATATCACCATTCAACATAATGTGCCTTGCTTGACCTATTCAATGGCAATGCGTGGAATCAAAATTCCGTTTGTTGGAACAAAAATCGGTTGTTGTTGTTGAATGCCGGCGTGGGCAAAACGCACAAAACTCGACAGCCATTTTTGTGAACATATATTTAAATTTAATACTTCCTCCCATAAATATCGATTGCGATTAACTAAATTTAGTCAATTCTATTTTTTTTTAATATCTATTTACTAAAATTAGTCAATTCTATTTTATTTAAAAATTATTTCTATTGATGTAGAGTTCATTTTCACTAACAATATTATAGTGATCTTTTCATCTATCTCTTCATTATTAACAATAATAATGCATTAAAATTTATGATATTTCAAAAATATTTAATTTTATAATATGAGAAGGAGTATTACAGATCAATTTCTCTACAATTTTTTATAATATAATTATATGATGTGGTGTTCATTTTCATTAATAATATTTTAGCTATCATTTTTCAACAATTTTTTTCATAGCATTGTACTTTTTCTCCGATATGCTAAAAGTGATTGATTTCTTTTGATCAATAGATTTAAGAAAATTATATTTATTAAATTAAGTAAATAGAGAATAAAATATAAAAATAAAGAAAAAGTAAAGTAAGATAGGAATAAATTAATAGAGGGTAAATGTTTTATTTTTTGCTAAAAATGAAAACTAATCATTTGTATAGGGACAATCCAAAAGAAAAATCAATCTCTTGTCAATGAGATGACCAAAAAAATTCAGTCACGTGGAGCATCTCTAACTGTGCTCTTAGCTAAAAGCATGGTTGTGGGCTCGGTCCCACTTATATTCATTTTATATTTTCTGCTTTTAGCTAAGGCACAATACCCCCAATGGTGCTCTTAGCTGATGCACACTTTTATTCATTTTTTGTTCAATTATTCAATTTGAATACTTCATTTGCTAAGACCATTTCCATGATACTAAAATGCTTTAAAACCCAAAATACTATTACAAATTCGTAGAAAAATAAATAAAAAAGTAAATAATTAAAATGCTAAAAATTTAAAATTGCATGATTAAAATCCTAAATAATAACAAATTAAAAAAACTAATACTCGTTGTAGTTGGATGTGCGCTTTGGTACTTTCGCGTATTGTTTTGGGGCAGAGGTTGCGATTGAGCTTCCGGTAGCATCCTCGTCGAAAAAGTGTGCAGCAGTCGGTCCTTCGTCATCTATTATCATGTTGTGCAAGATAATACACGTGTAGATGATGTCGGCAATATTGTTTTGTACCACATCTGCGCTGGACCTTCACAATGTTAAATTAGGCTTGAAGAATCCCGAACGTTCTTTTCGACGCTTTTTCGAGAAGTCTCTTGATGATGTGCAAAAAGAATCCGTTCCGGTTCTTGTGGCATGTTGAATGTCTTCACGAACGTCACCTTCGGTAGATACCATCGGCAAGATCCCAATGTGGAACATATAGTTGTTATTTTCATATTAGTTGAAGTTGTTATTTTTCATAATTAGATAGTCTATATAGCACGTTTCTAGAATATTGTTTCCAAAATGCAGTCAATGAAAACATTACCTTTTTTTCTCTCCTTTTATGTTTTCTCCATAATTTCCATTTATCATCACTTTCCACACTCCTATCACCCCCTCTCTTGTCCATTGCAATGCTATATAACAAAATTTAACTTATGAATAGACGTTCTCTTTTCCTTTCATCAATTAATACTAGTATATCATATAATAGAAATTGTCAAATAAATTGAAATGAACTATCTAAGATTAAAGCATGATGAGCCAATGTAGATATGGGCTTTGTCGGACAAGATTGTGTGCCGCGGGCTAAACATTTGTGAATTAGATAAGACCTAGTAAGGTTAATTGAACAAAGTCTTATAGTAGTAATTTAAAAAAATCTTGTGCTTAACTATGCTTATGTTGTTCTAGCTTGCAACTCTATCTCATTGATGTTACCACATGGATTGAAAAAGAGGTGTCATTGGATCTTTGTTATGATATCTGTGTGCATTATGTGGTTTAAAGTAGGAACACAATTGGAAATTTTTTCAAGGTTTAAGCTTCTTCTAATTAAAGACAGTGATTTGGTGCAATGAAAGGTGACATCTGAAGATTTTGCTTTATCCACCTAAGCATGAAACAATGCTATACACTAGAAGAGATCCACTGGCTGTGTCTATGTTTTTATCTGTAATTTCAAGTTTCGATCACCCTAAATTTTGATAGAGTTATGATCAATTATCAAAGTAAAATGCTTCCATTGTTGTCTTTGGTATTTCGAACTGTTGAATTTTTTTTGTGTTTTTCGATTTAGGCCCTTTTGAGTAATTGGCGAGTTAGGACATATACGGAGTACTTCTCTTTCATAGTATTCTCCACTATACAAAAAAAAAGCCAGTTTACCGACGGAATTAGCAACGGAAAATTTTCACTACGAATTACCGACGGAATATTTTTGGCAATAATTTACCGATGGAACTACCGACGGAATTTTCAGTCGGTAATTTATTTCCTTTTTTAATTAATCTACTTTCCGTCGGTAAAAAAAATTACCAACGAGCTCTTTACTGAAGCAAAATTTTGCCTAAACCCTAAACTGTCGGTAAAGAGCTCATCGGTAATTTTTTTTTACCGACGGAAAGTAGATTAATTAAAAAAGGAAATAAATTACCGACTGATAATTCCGTCGGTAATTCGTAGCGAATATTTTTCATCGGTAATTCCGTCGGTAATCTGACATTTTTTTGTAGTGCTCTCCGTCCCAGAAAGCTTTTCACTTATTTTCATTTTTATCCGTTCCACAAAGTTTGTCACGTTTCACTTTTACCATTTTTGGTAAAGGACCTTATTCCACTAACTTATTTTTACTCCATTTTATTATTACTACTATAAAACTACATAAAAGTAGGTCTCATATTCGACTAATTTTTTCAACCAATATTCTATTACATCTTGTGTCAGGTCAAATGTTGACAAATATTGAGGGACGGAAGGAGTTCTTGACTATTCGAATATGCAATTTGCAATAGAAAATTGAGGTGAGTCGGGCTTGAGTAAAGCCCGTTTGATGGCCCAATACAAGGTATAATGAGATTGGAGCTAGGTGTAAAGGCAGAAACCCAAATATGTACAACAAAAATTTAAACAGAAACAATCCAACTTGGAGCATTTTGAGCATATTTCACACACAAATTCATATCTGATATCTCAATAATTATCTTACAAAAGGACTTCATAAGGAAAACAATGTGCATTTCCAACACATGTTATAATTCAAATAAAACGAACAATACAAATATACAAGGGGCATTTCAAACACATACTATTACAGCTGAAATGTAAAAATATCAAACAAAATATTTTTAATGATAAATTTCAATTAAAGTGTTTGATAATACTCTGTTTCACCTGTTCTTTAATCCATTTCATCTCACTACTGCAGTCTTCAACTTTTGCCAATAATTCTTCAACACTCGCATTAACCGCCGGCCCTTCCTCCTCGTCCGTCCCCCGCCGCTGGCTCCAACTTGATAATACGGCGGAGATGTTTGATTCCTAACCCAGCGCCCATACTCAAAAGCGCTGCTATCTTCCTGTTCTTCTTCACTGTAGTCTTACGCTTCTTCAAACCCGAATGGCCCCATCTCGCGATTGCGGGAATCAGAAAGACGGCGACCGCACCAGCCTGGCCGCTCTTGGGAACGGCATTTACCGCATAAATGAATTTTCTGTAAAATCTACTTTAGTAAAAATTAGACTACTAGTTTTGTGTATATACACAGTGAAATAAAAAAAATTCAATTTGATGATGTTTTTTCAATATATTGTTGATACTTTTTTCAACGATAGAAAACTCACTTAGTTATCAAAATTTCAATGTGAATAATGATATAAATTTTAAAAATCAATTTCATTTTATTAAAATACAATATTTATATGATAAATTTTATTAAAATACAAAATATAATTTTAAGATTTTAACACATATATATAGGTACTCCATTTTATTATGAATGCTGCCCTTTCCACGAGCAATCAAGCCAGCGGTGGACACCAATTGAGCGTCGGATGTTCAGCTCATGACGAGTGCGGGAAGAATCAGAGCGGAGGAAATTCTTAAAACTGTAACGCGGCGAAGCAGCGTTATACATTATCAACTTACAAGCTCAATCCCCTAAAAATTGTTTTACTATTACTCTTTAACACCACAAGTTATGTTTGAATACATATACTTGCTTTCATCATCGTCCTATTCCTTTGTGTTTTGTTTAAAGTAATCAAAGCAAACAATAGGAGTATTATTTAGAGGTCATAGTTAGTCTAATTTTACTTATGTCAGATGTTCATGGATAGAGTTTATGTTACTTATATTTTATTTTCAATTTTGACGTTGATTTATTCTTTTTCAATCTAAAATTTCCAGGCCAAACATTTTCGTTAGAATTGACTATTTACAATTAGGATTTTATGTTTTTATTTCAAATTTTAAGATAATCATTTTATTGTATGATTGGTCATATAGGAGTAATTCATTCTTTTTAATGTATAAACATATTGTTCATTACTGTAATTGCATTTAATAACATTGTGAATAATGAATAATATATGCAGTATTGTATAACTATGAAAGAACTAATCGAATAAGGAGTACTAAATTTTAGAACATTTATATCCTACAGTTAATTACTAGGAGTATTTTTTTTATTGATGCTTTTATACAGAATGTAGTTCTATTGGACCATTAAATGAACTAACTAGTGTTGACTCAGTGATGACTCAGCAACAAGAAGGATGAGAGAAGCTTCTGCAGTTTCTTTTACCGTTCTCTTTTTTACAGCAATCAAAATTTAAAAAAATTACAGTGTAATGAGTGTAGTTATTCTAACTTAACTAATTATGTGGAAAACAAAAATTAGTAATAAAAGATTTTCGATTAATATGATAAGAATTATTAAGCAAATTGCAATAAATAATGAGCATATTCACATCTCTTGAATTAATTTGAAAATATAGTATTAGATTAATAGTTTCAAGTTTTACAAGTGCTTCGTCGAGTACATAATCCTACTCGAATAAGAAGACAAATCACCTTAATAATTTTTTATAGCAAATTGCATGCCAAATAGTTAGGTTTAGTTTTTACATATTACATGAAAACGAAATATGACTATTCAACTAATTAAAATGTGGGATAAAAGAGGAATAGTTGTAGTTATCATAATATTTTATAGATTTACTGACTTTGGGTAGTGATAAAATGCAAACTTATATATTGTGCAAACTCAAAACTTCTCAACACAGTTTCAACACAGTCTCAATACAATATCAACATAGTGTAAAATTTCAAGATTTTAATTTCAATACAGTATCAACACAATATCAACACACCATCAATCATTGACTACCGTTGAAATTCTGTTAACATTTTTCTGTTGATGTTTTTTTATGATCTGTTGACATTTTTCACTGGTCTAAATCATAGTTTTGAGTTTGTACAATATTTAGAGTTTTCATTTGATCGCATCTCTACTGACTTTAATATAAAAGGGTCTCAACAGTAATATTCAAATCTTCGGTCTTCCTTTGAGTTAAGATATCATATTTTTGTCATGTATCTTAAGCTTTCTCTTTAAATTACGATTTGATTTGAGAGATGCATGGTTGACAAATTATGATATTGATTTGTGCAGATGATATTGAACTATATCTATGAGCATTGAGCAAATGTTGATGGATATTTTCTTTTCTTTTTTATTGTCAACTTTGTAAAATTTTTGGAAATTTGTCTATAAAAATCAAAATATGTTAGAATTAGGTGGGGCAAACATTGTAGAAAAGACAAAAAGTTTATGTCCCCAATAAAAGGAAGATGTATTTAAAATAATGAGAGTAAATTTTTTTAAAAAAATAGAAAGAGTTAAACAATGTGAACATGTTTCAGTTATTAATTTAAGGGGGAGTGATGAATTGATAACTCATCATTTAGTTGCTAACAGTAATTAATTTAAGGCCATATGATTTTAGAAAATGTGTGGTCTATAATTTGCTACGTGTACTTTTTGTTTTTATTAATTAAATCGAAAAGGATAAAAAAACGCTAAATTAGGGTTTTGGATGAAAATGTCAATATAGTGTTTCGAAAATATCAACACAATGCTTTGAGAATGTCAACACAATTTAGGATTGACATTGTATATGCTTTATATTGACATATTATCTTAGCTGCATTGACATTAACCTGTGTACGAAAAATACGAAAATTCTAGATTTTTTTTTTCAAATTTTGACGTCGGAACATATGCATGTAGTATATCGTTGGAATCCTTATAAAATTATCTTTAATTTGATATATGTTATATGAATTTAAAGTTTTGTGATTTCTTTTAAAAGTTAGTTATAACTAACTTGACATTAATACCCTTATTGATATTTTTTGGAATTAATCATATGGCCTTATTGACATTTTTTGTTGATCGTATTGGCATTTCGTGGTTGATGATCTAAGCCTTTAATTTGAATATCTAATGGCTATTATTGAGTTGTAGTTAGCAGGATTACACTTTTCATTAGGGGAACACTATTGTTCTTTCACCCTCGAAATCACAACATCCTTCCAATCATATGTTGCCATGTGACACTTATAAGCAACAAAACAATGTTATTAAGAAACAAAATTAATGAATGACATTGACAGATTTTCGCAAATTGCATAAAAGACTATTTATGTTGCATTAAATGCAGTTTCTTTTAGTACAATGCAAAATAAACTGCATGTAATGCAACATAAGTAGTCTTTTATCAAATTTATGAAAATCCATCAATGGCATCCATTAATTTTGTTGCTTAATAATGTTGTTTTATTGCTTATAAGTATCACGTGTCAGCATATGGTTGGAGGAACGTTGTGATTCTAATTTGAGTTGTTTTTTAAGTATACACCCTTATCATTATACGTAAATAGTGACGGATCCCAATTGGGCCTGTTTTCAATAGCACAGACCCACTAAAATCCCAGTCCACCAGATTAAGTATAAGTAGTCAATCTTTTATCTGCTTAACTAATTACCTCTAAGTTTATTTAGATTTATAATTTTTACCAATTGAGCTACATATATCACTTTATTTTGTTTTTCTTTTTTAAATTTGTGCAATACTTAATTGTTTAGAATCAAACATAGTTCAATTTAACCCAGTCCAACCCACTTATCAAGTGGTGAATGTAGGTTGGACTAGGTCTAGAGATGTAATTAAAAAAAAACCCAATTTGCTCATTGAATTAAAATAAATAAATAAACATAAAAATAAACTTATTGCAAAGTTTATTAAAAACAACCATATAATAAAAAAATAATTATAAACTTAGATTAACAAACTCTATTTTTAGTCTTTATTTAATTAATTTATCTCATTGAATTAAAATAACTAATAAACATTAAAAAAAAAAACTTATTGCAAATTTTATTAAAAACAACCAATATACAAGACTAAAATATGCATATTAATTATCTTCTCCCTATTCATTTTGTGCCCTATATATAAAAGTTGTCTTAGTGTGTGAGCCGCAATGAACACAATCATACACCAAACCCCTAACAATTGAGAATTCACAATCTCCTACCTAAGGAGTATTCACCTCCTTTTTTCTTCACATTCAAATTCAATTTCACTTATGGAGGAAGATGTTCAGCAGAGCTTCTGTTTCTGCAAATCGGGTAATCTCTCTCAATATTTTAGCTTTTTAGTGATATTTCCGACAGTAAATTTCAGCTATGCTGAATAATTAGATGATGCTATTAACTTGTTTTGCGCATTAGTAAACCTGTATTTTTATTTCACTTGATGTGTTCGAGGAAATGCGTAAGATGGATGTCCCTGTGAATGATTGCATAATGAATATTTCCATTTAACTGTTGTTATCTTTTGCGTTGTGTAGACTTTGATTTTTCCATTGTGGACATCTTCTTCGAGAGTGGTAGCGAACCAGATATCACAACGAAAGGAATCCTTTTGGTAGATAAGGGTGGTGATGTTGTTAAATTGTTCGAAAAGCTTGTGGATCTGAAACTGTGTGAACCTAATGAATTTACAATAAAATAATGATCGATGACGTCTGATAAGGTTGGCATCTCAATTTTTCTATGACACTTCTTTTGAAGAAGTTTCGAAAGTAGCAAGAAACCGATGTCAAGTCTAATAATGTGTTAATTGACGCGTTATGCTGTGAAATTATTCGAAAACATTTTGGATTTCTGATGTTAGTATAACTATGTTATTATTATGGACTCATGGAGATGCTTGGACTTTGCAAAGTTGGACAAATAGTTATAGCTCACGATCTGCATCATATATAAATGCACTGCGTAGCTACACAAATAAAGTTTGTGTTGATCATGAAGTCCAACAATCTGTGGGGATTCCTAGGAGTTTGGTCCTTTCTTCATTAAAGGATTGTTTTTAGAGGCTAGGGTTTGGTCCTTTCTTCATTAAAGGATTGTTTTTAGAAGATAAGATTGATTGTTGTTAGAGGATAAGGTTGACCATTAGAGACTGTGTGAGCCTAATGATGTTATGATATGATAGTGATATGTGCGCATTGCAAATGTCACACAAATATTTGTAGCCCACAAGTATTTGATGCTTTGGTTGCAATTCTACACTCGAATGTAGTATCACAAATCATACAAATCATGTAGTTAAGTATGGTTATATGTTGTTATTGCAACTCCTGCTTTGATGTTGCCTTATGGATTGGAAAAGATACATTTGAGTGGCGTGGACTTTTCCTAAGAATACATGGATGTCATAGGCTCTTTGCTTCAGATATCATCCCTATGCGTTCGGTGGTTCAAAGTAGGAAGTTTTTCAAGACTTTACCTTCTTCTAATGAAGATAGTGATTTGGTGCAATGGAAAACGAGATTTGGGCGCCTTGCTTTAGCTACCTAAGCAAGCATGAAACACTGTTGTACTCGAAGAGATCCATTGGCTGTGTGTATGTTGTTCTTATGTTGAGAAATCGATGAGCATCAAGCTTAAAAGGTTAGCCAAAATAACTGTGGAATTTCAAATTCTAACCGGGCTCATTATCGAATCTTAATTCAATTTTAATATAGAATATACCTCATGTTAATGTATATGCTCACATCAAATGTTGTTCATCAATTTTCAGGTGCGGAACCTAAATAGCAGATCCATAATGGTTATATAGATGAGTAAGAGTGGTTTACCAAGTACTTTCGTGAACTACTATAGTGGTGATTCAAACTCTAGAGATAGCTTACCAATTAAGTTGTACTTCATGGTTTAATCTTAGACTATGTTCTCATAAGATATTGTTCTGATAGCTTATAAAATGTTAAGGTGTTCGAATAGCAACTATTGATATTATATATTTATAGTCATTTAAACCAATTAATTTGCAATTGTTGTGCATTATTTAATTTTATGTGCTTATTCAAGTTCTTCATTGAGCAATTGTTGTACTCCATCTGTTTTATAAAATTATGTGCATTTTTCATTTTATTTGTCTCATAAAAATCTAAGCATTTCCATTTATGGAAAGTTATTCCAATTTATTAACTAATACCACCATCAACATACTAATAATAATGTTGGTTCTGCTATGTACTAATATTACTTTAACTATTATTCTCTGCATCTCTCTTATTTTTTCAATTTTTTCTTAATTTTCGTACGTACCATCCCAAATGCCTATATTTTTGTGGGACGGAAGAAGTATTTAATTCTAAGAAATAAATTTCACTTTTATTTATATTTTGAGTTACTTATAATATTTGTATTAAATACTACTCCATCTATTACTTTCTAAATTCTAAGTGAAACATTTTCTTTTTTGAATTACTCATTTTAAATAATAGTACATTTTTAAATATAAAAATATGTCTCTCACTTTATTCTTTCTGTTTACGCACAAAAGGAAACTATTTAAAAGTTCATGCTAAATTAAAAATATTCCACTTAAAATGGGAACGGGAGAGTAAAATGGTTGATCCGCTAATAAGCTAGGTGTTGAATAAAAATCCCATTTGAACCCTAAATATTGATGTTGAATTAAAAGCCCATTTGGAAGCCCGAATATGCCGCCGCTCACTTCGAAGATGTAAATATACATTACAACCATATTTCAAATTTTTGTATGATATTTACTCATATTTCGACGCTAGTATGTTATGTATTTCTAGTTAAAGTGAAAAGGCAAACTTAATTTTCGTAATTAAAAAAAAATAGATACTCCTATTTCATAATATAAATATCTAGATATTTTGTATTAGTAGAATTATCATGAAAGATCATGGATTCATGGTTTCATAATTAATAAATGATGATATTTTCTAGACACCTCTATATTGGGGTCCTATTCTAATACTTATAGTATCCTAATCTAAAATCAAGACTAAATTTTCAACCTTAAATTTTAAAATGAGTGGATGAAATTAAAGCTCACAAATCTCAATAAATAGTAGACAAAATATCAACAAAAGGGTAATATCGTCATTATGTTATCATATGATAATTTTCGTGGGTGTTTTTTTAAATCAACATTTTGTATTACAAATATCAACAATATGACATTAGAATATCAACACAAGGACAAGAAAATATCAACACATTTTTATTGAGATTGGACATGCATAATAGTGAGATTTTGCCTACAATATATTGAGATTTTTTGATAAAAGTTGTTTATCAACATGTGCGAAAATTGAAATATAATTTATCAAATTTCATCACCCGAACATCGTCGGAACATATGCAATTGAGATCTCGTTGGAATCCTTATTAAATTATCTATAATTTGATATATTTTTTGCGAAAAAATAATTTAAATTGAGAGAGTTACGTAAATTTAAACATTTGAGATATTTTGAGGAGAGAGAAAGTAGTTAGTTATAATTACTACATATAAGATTTGACATTAATACCCTTTTAATTTAATTAATAATTATTTAAATTTAAAATAATTACACTTGACATTATATCAACCACAAGATCTTCTAATCTAATGGTTAAAAATTGGTTTAAATTTTGGATTGCTAATTAGTTAGCAATTGATCACCTCCCCCTATATGTGTATCTATATATACTTGCGTTATCAATCATTTAGTAGAAAGGAAAATAGGGGAGTGTTATATTGCTAACTCATAACTTAATTGATAATTACAACTAAATAATAGCCATTAGATATTCAAATTAAGGGCTTAGATCATTAATCCCTAAATGTCAATACAATCAACGAAAAACGTCAATAAGACCATATGATTAATTTCAAAAAATATCATTAGGGGTATTAATGTCAATAAACTACATGTTTAATTATAACTAACTTTTAAAAGAAATCCCAAAACTTTAAATTCATATAACATATATCAAATTAAAGATAATTTCATAAGGATTCCAACGATATCATACATGCATATGTTCCAACGTCAAAATTTGAAAAAAAAATTTAAAATTTTTTAATTTTTTCGTACAAGCCAAAATATCAACATACTATATAAAATATGTCGATATAATACATGTAGAATGTCAATATAAGTAATGGGTTAACATTCTTAAAGCATTGTGTTGACATTCTCAAAGCATTGTCTTGACATTCTCAAAGTATTGTGTTGATATTTGCAGAACACTATATTGACATTTTCATCCAAAACCCTAATTTTGAGTTTTTTTTATCTTTTTCGATTTAATTAATAAAAACGAAAATTATACGTGGCAAATTGTAGACCACACGTTTTCTAAAATCATATAGCCTTAAATTAGTTGTAGTTAGCAATTAAATGATGAGTTAGCAATTGATCCCCAAGAAAAATAATTAAAAGTTGTCAAGTTTAGTTTAAATCAACAAAAAATATATAGTAATTTAACTTTGTACAATGTATGCAAGATACATTTCAAATAGTACATATTAATTGATTAAAATGTAGTAAAATATTAAACAAATTATTCTCTTTAATATTAATTTTAGTTATTATAATTATTGAAAATGAGTGAATATTTTAAGTATGTGCGGTTTTACGCACAATATTATTTGATCATATTATCACTAATTCTGACCAAATAGGCAGTCTGATAGTAGCGAAAATATGCAATCTGAGAGTAGCGATGACTTGAAAGGGATGACAAATAGAGGTTTTGTGCCCAATATTATTTCATCACACTATCACTAATTCTGCCAAAATAGCTAGTCTGAGAATAGCGATGGACTTGAAAGGATGCCAGGCTAAATGGATAGAGGTATTACGCACAATATTATTTGATCATATTATCACTAATTCTGCCGAATATAGATAGTTTGAGGACAATAATGAAAATAAAAGAGTCGACAGCCGCGCTAAAATGTTGATGTGGTGAGATGGCTTATTTTGAACTAAAGCAATATAGTCCATTGTAGATGTAGTTTTACAAGATGGATAGGTTAATCAAATAGAAGTAGTACGAAATTGTATGAACTCTAGGTCAAGATTATATGTCAAAGGGTCATGTTTTATGGAATTAAACTAATCAAATATTCCCTCCATTCTTCTGTATAGAAACTTTCCTTTTTTGTTATGGGATTAAGAAAAATTATTTTAAATGTTTTAAAAAAGGAGATTAAAGTAGAAATGAAAAAAGTAGATAGATGAAAAAAGAGTAAAGTAATTTTTCTAAAAAAAAAAAGTAATTGACTCCACTATATAATGGGATAACTCCACAATAAATACAATTCAGCAGCAAGATGATGGATGGAGTATCAAATATTCAAATTTTATGCGCTTTACGAGTTAGGTTTTAATTGGACAATATCTTGGATTATTATATTTGTGATGTTAAATACTCTTCTATTCGTTATTTAAGCTTTTTTAATGAAAATGTTTGAACTCTTTAATTTTAATAAAAATTGAAATGTTATCTTTTTTGCTATTGTTCTAAATTTGAGACATTTTTGTTGAAATAAGATGATATCGAATTCTTAAGCCTTTTCTAGATAGACTACATAATTAAGGCACAACATTATTACTATTTGAGTGAATATATAAATGGTTACATGAATCGTAAGGTTTGCATATAAATAGTCCATAAAGGAGTGTTCAATTTATGAGATTGTATCCAAGATTAAATATGTAATATATTTAGTTTATAAGATTCAATTCTACAACTCAATTCAAGATGAATAATCATGAGATGATGTCCAGAGCCTTTGTCTTAGTGGCGAGGAGCTTAGACATTATTGTATGAGATGCCGAGTTCGAGCCCTCTTAACTAGATGACTAAAATAATCTCACAACTCAATCTTAGATTATATATTGGCATTATTTTATCGAGGAAACCGAACACCACTAAATAGTATGGATAGTCCACGGACTTAAAGGTAATCTAACTCGTGGTACTTTTTCAATATTTGGCCTATTATTAACCAAAAATGTCTTCAATGCATGAAGGACATTTTTTTACTTTCATAAAACGGAGATATATGAGTATTGGCTATTGAGTACTAGTATATTCTCTAATGTTCTATTCCCACGTTATTCAAATATAGTTAAATAATCCATTCATCTTAAAAAAAATAGTAAATTTTTGAATGAACATAATTTTTAATGTACAATTGATTAAATAAAATGAAACAAAAAGAGAAAAAAAATTGAAATATTATTAATAAATAAAATAGGGGTCAGGGTTTAGAGAATTTGTTTTTTAACTAGACTTGATGATCTATTTTTAAATAATACTATTATGCTCCATTTTAAGGACGGCGGAGTATCAATTTTGTAAACTATTCTTCGCTAAGAATCAAAATTCTACAGCCCAACTCTTACGAATCTGTTTTCTCTGTTGAAAAGAAATCTATTCCAAAAATACTCACTCTCATACTTGCAGATTTGCGGCGGAAACCTAAAAAATTCAACAATGGAAGATGAGGAATTCTGCGATTTCGATTCAGAATCGCTGAGCTTCGAGAAGGATCGGCATATATACTATCTGGAGATGATGTATCGGGGGCTGCCTGCTCCCTATCAAGGCCAAGAGACCATCCGCCTCACTCTCGCCTACTTCGTCATCTCCGGCCTCGACATCTTCGGCGCTCTCGATCGAGTATCTCCTCTTTCCATAATTCTATTTCCAATTCATTCCCCTCCCCATTCCTTTGTGAAATTTATTGAAAATTATGCTCGAATCTGAACTTGTTTGAAGATGCAGGGATTGATTTTATTATAAAGTTTACTTTTTTATTGAACTTGATTTCTGATTTTTGGGTTAAAATTTGCTAATTGCAATAATATAAAGGGTGAAGTTAGAGGTTTAGAACTATGTAGTTAGTGTGAAATACTCCCGTGCTATTTTGGGAAATAGAGTAGATATTTATGATGTTAGTTTTATAACCTCACAGCTGTACTTAAGCTATGTGATTTATTATCAATAAGTGTGATGAACAGACATTCCTTAAGTAAATATTGAAATATAGATATAACAAGGCACTACGTTCTTAGTAAAATGGTGTGTTTGTATTGATTTGAACTACGAATAAAGTACATAATTTTGATCGAGAGCGCTCTCGCATATCATAGGATTGTAATCTTCATTTAGTTTTGCTGTTAGTTATAGTTCTAGAAGGATTCTTGGGGTTTAAATAGTTTAATTAGAGCTTCAGCCTTCAACATTGCTGCCATGAGTGGCAGTGTGCATCAGTTTCTGCTTGTAGTTGTAGTTGGCAGTTTGGCATTTAGCTCAGAAGATATAGTTTTTTACAATCTGTTCTATCTTTCTGTTAGATTGACAAAGAAGCAGTCATTAATTGGGTTTTATCACTTCAAGCTCATCCAAAGGATGACAGAATATTTGAAAATGGTGAGGTAATTCACTGAGATCTTCCTTTTAGGACAGAAGTAATGCTACAGCATTGATATATATATATGAACATATGTACTATCTGCTCAGGCCAGTTTTACGGATTCCATGGTTCCAGAAGCTCCCAATTCCAATCAGATAATGACAGGGTACGGAATTGTTTATACCATATTTAGGCATCAAATGCAAGGTCGTGTTCCTTTTTTTCTTGCTGTAGTATTTGATATATTTGCTTAAATACGTTTGTGCAGGCTGCACAACTCAATGGCAGTCACCTAGCAAGCACGTATTGTGCACTGGCAATATTAAAGACTGTTGGCTATGATTTATCTCAAATAGACTCTGAAGTATTATTGAAATCAATGAGAACTCTGCAACAGCCTAATGGATGGTACTATTTAAGTTCATCATTTATTCCTTGTCATTAATCTATTTCGACGGCTATCTCGTTTCCTTGTAGGGCTTTTAGTGCCTGGTCCTGCTATTCGTTTTATCTTCATTTTGCTTGGCGTGATAACTTATGATTCATATTTCCTAGTTTTATGCCCATTCACACTGGAGGAGAAACAGATCTCCGCTTTGTGTTTTGTGCAGGTAAGAAAATTCTTTCAATGGATAGTCAAGTTTCATTTTCTTCTGAATGATGATTCAACTATGTAGTTTTTGATGTCTTCAGCGGCCATTTGTTCAATGTTGAAGAATTGGAGCGGCATGGATCGTGAGAAGGCTAAGGAATTTATTAGAAATTGTCAGGTAGTTCCCCTAACTTCTTACTTAGCTCATCCAATATTCACCAATAGTATATTCAAGAACTTGCCAATTGACTTTACCTGCAGTCGTATGACGGTGGATTTGGACTGCTTCCAGGCGCAGAATCTCATGGTGAGTGGATTCAAATCTCTTAGTTCGTTTGCTATGGGGTGGTTTCTTTCAGGAAATTATGAACTCAATGAACCTGCCAACTCATCCCCATTTTTCTTCGTTGTGTTTTGTGATTAAGCAATCAACACTGGTTATTTAAGATGGAGACCTTTCAGTTCGTGGTTGGTCACTTCTTGCAGATATTTTTAACACTTACTGATTTGAATTGATTTAGTGTCACAGGTGGTGCCACTTATTGTGCTGTTGCATCTCTTAAACTGATGGGGTTCTTGGGAGAAGATTCACTATCTGGAAAAGCATCCTCTGATGTCATCAACGTGCCATTGCTTCTGGATTGGAGTGTGCAGGTTTATGCTCTATTAAGTTAAAGAAAACATAAGCCAAGTCTATTTCAATGTTGCGGATGCAGAACTAAGAATAAGTGAAGTAAAATTATACCTGGAATATCGTTTTATTTTGAGTTCAGATTAAGTCATAAATAATTAGGTCTCCTGTCCAAAAAGAAGCATAGAATACACTGAACTTGAGAGAATGGTTTTTAAATTTTTCCTTAACGAGACCTCGTGTGTTATGTTGCAGAAGCAGGCATTCGAAGATGGTGGCTTCCGAGGTAGAGCGAATAAGGCAACTGATACGTGTTACGCCTTTTGGTGTGTTTTAATGATCCTTGTGTGGGTTTTTCTTTTAATCTTTGTCATTTCTTGTAATTGTAACCGAAGTAGTATCAAATTTTTTAGGGTGGGAGGAACTCTAAGGATTGTACAAGCTGATAAATTCATAAACGAGGAAGCATTGCGTGGATTTTTGCTGACTTGTCAATATAAGGTGCTTTTCTCCTCTCCTTTTGTGTCTAATAACTGGACTATTATGTTAAGTAGAACCTTGAAATTTTGAAATGCATACCTCTATTTCCATTGTTTCCATAACTCGAATTTTTTTTGTCAAAACCATGAAGCTCCAAACAATAACTGCATGCAACAAGAGTATATTGATCTGACATGTTATTTCTCGACTATTTAGACTGCATATATCATAGATATATATATGGTTGCATCAATTTGGCACTGTTATTGGTAATGAATCTGTGTAATATGATTACTACTTTTCATTATCTCCTCTCGGGTCCTCTGGGTTTCTTCATGTAGTTTTCATTGTCTGAAAGTTGTGTTTCCAGCTTGACCCTGGATCTCCTCTCTTGTGCCAGTATGGTGGTTTCAGTAAATTCCCGCGGATGTTACCAGATATTTACCACTCCTATTATGGATTTTGCGCATTTAGCATGTTGAGAGAACCCGGTCTCAACCCTTTATGCGTTGAACTGGGTATATCGGCTATTTCTGCAATTGGACTTTGAGTGCTGCATTGACACAAGATCAGACCCGAGTAAAGAAGTATACGGCAATTAGCTACACTAACAGCACCATAACTACAACTTTCTGCAAGAAATTTATCCAGGTTTTGTGTTTCTTTTTCCATTGTCTTGTTTATAGCCACACATTGCTGTATTAAGTAACTTATAAGCTTAGTCGAACATTTTTCATGAATTTCGATTGCAAATGCACTGTGAATCTGTGATGAACTTTGACTCATTTTGCAATTTAGGGTTACGATCTTTGGAATGTCGAAATATGGTCGACGTGTTAAATTTATTTCACGCTTAACACACGATTAAGTTTCGTTATCAGAGAGTTGACATGGCATGCCTTACCAAGTTTTACATTCGACATGTCAAGCTTTTTAGTGTTAATTTCATAATATATCAAAAGGTTGTGATATTATGATGTGGAGTTGAAACAAAAGCTTGTGTATAATAAACCGAACAATAACAATAAAGACACATTTCTTGATTTTATATACTCCAATATTGGCCTTTTATCGAGTGTAGACAGCTGAGGTATAATTTTCACCTGTAAAAGAATTGGCATATTCTCTCCAATAAATTATTCTTTCAAAAGGGAATGTCTCATTTATAAATTGTACTATATGAATTATTTCATTTTTCGTTTTTACTTTTATCCATGAAGTAGTTATCCTCTCACCAATTCCGGTTGTTAACCATCTGTTACGGTTCCAAAATTGATAGTGTCGGTTTGAATCTGGTTGAATCCACAATTCTGATCGGTTAGAATCCGATTGTTGAATTGACAATTCCGATTTAACCATGCAGCCTTAGATTCATTATGAGCATTTTTAGATGGGTAAATACTTTTACTTGTTGAAACCAAACTTTTATCACAAAAAAAATAATGATGGGACATAGTGTTTGAAATAAAAAATGGGAGGAAATATGTCCAAGAAATCTGAGAAAGGAATGATTATTGTTGTTAGGCACATTACTTTAGGTTAGCACGCACGAGACTGTTTTTCACGGGTTAATGTTTGCATTTTGTTCTTTTTGAAAAGGCCAAACCTTACGCTACACTTTCCCACCATTACTTAAATGATTTACGCCCCAAAACTATAGATTGTTTTGAAAATATTCTTATTCACAGTATTACTCATATTGTAACCGATGAAACTCAAATTAATAAGTTAGGAGTTTGAGATCAATTATTTTAATTCGAGAAATAATTATATAATATGTTCGGGTTATATCGTTGTCAAGAGGCCCACACCTACTTTCTTTTCTAATTTCAACTCATCACTGTCACACTCATTCTACTTTCATTTTTGGATATTAGAAAATTAGATGATAAGTTGTGGAATAATAGACCATGGTGTATGAATTGGATAATGGGATTCGAATGATAGAATTTTTGAATTCAAATTATGGACGTAGAATTTAATTTCAAATAAAAAGCTACTTATATTACTAAAAAAGTTAGGTACAAGATTCGGATGACAGATTTTTGAATCAAAATTATGGACGTAGAATTTAATTTAACTCACAATAAATAGTTCATAATTATATAATACTAGTACTAAAAAAATTAGGAATATACTTATTCTACCTTTCACTTAAATAATTTATCAATATTGGCCATCTCTCATTCTATAAATGAATAAAGTTCTCCTTATAACAAGATAATTACGTTAATACGCACTAAATAAACAAATACTAATAAAATCATATAGGATAAGTAAAAGATCCCTTGCAAAAATGAATGCAATCATTCATACAAAACACAAGAGATAATTAATTTCAGGAGCATTTCTTCACAAATTTACATCATAATCTACAAAAACCTCTCCCTTCAACATGCACAACAAAATTTTCCAAGTATACAACAATTAAACTAATACAAATTCAACTCCCACATAAAAAAATTATGAAAAAAACGATCATTTCCTATTCATAACAAAAACAAGAAATCAAATCAGAAAAAAAAAAAAAAAAAAACTCATCTAAAAAATTCACCTAGAACATTTTGATGAAGAAAAACACTCTTCATTTTCAACTCTTTTATCAATAACCAACTCAATAAACTCCCCATTTTCTCTCTCCTCGCCGCCCTCCTCCCTCCTCCGCCGCTTCTCCTCCGCCTCCCTCAGGAACCTAAACACCGGCGGCGGACTCGCCCGCCTCCGGTTAAACTCCGCATCCCCCTCCCACTCCCCGCCGAACGACGGCGTCAGCGGCGGCGTGAAGTACGGCGGCGACGCCGCCGGCGTCAGAAACGGCGTCTCCAAAATCTGCAGCAAATCGCTCAAATTGAAGCCCCCATCTTCCGATTCCAAATCCTCCTTAGTCTCCTCCGCGATCGTGAAGAGAAATCGCGGGAAGCTCCCCATGTTCTCCTCCGCAAACGGCTTCTTCAGCCAGAGGTCTTTGGACTGCGGCTCGTGGACGGCGGAGGAGGAGGTGGGCCCCCTGCAGAATTGGAGAATGTGCGAAAAGTTGGATCTTTTTTGATGGGTTTGGGTTTGTTGGTGGTTCTTCTTTCGCCATAGGAGGTAGTAGAGCTCGGCGGCGAGGGCGAGGAGGAGGCTGCCGAAGATGATGCATAATCCCAGGCCTAATTTGGTTATGGATTTCATTTTTGTTTTTTGGGGATGAATTGCTATGAGGGAATGGGATTGAGTTTTTTCATTAGTTTGAGAGTGTTTGAGGAATTTGGTTTGTGGTGTGAGAGGGAGTGGGGTTTGGTTTTGGGGGTTGATGAGGTTTTGTGGGGACAAAAGGGGGAGAGGGAATGTGTGTTTGTGTGTGTTTATGGATGGTGATAGGCTGTAAAATGATGGAAAGATTCATAGATAATGGATCATGCAAGCTGTTTTGGTTTGTTTTAGTAAGGGTCTAATCATAAATCCGATATTAGAAGGTGGTGTATGATAATTGAACCGTTAGAACTTAGAAGTGACGGATTTACCTTTCTAGTCCGATCGGAGAGCTTACTTGCCTCTTATTAGAGCATCTCCGATTAGGGAAAGATAATTATACTTCTTCAAAAGTATTGCAATGAATTCAAAGAGAAGAAGGTAAATTAGAAGGCAAACAAGAATAACTAACTTTTTATGTGTAAAGAAGAGGTAAATATCTCTTCTCAAAATTAAGAAGGTACCTTCTCTAATACCATTCCCTTGGAGAATAAAATTTTATGAAGAAGAGGTAAATATGGTATTTATATCTCTTTACTTCTGCATTTATCTTTTCTATTGGAGACGCTCTTATCGAGCTGGAAAATACTTTGTATACCGCTTCTTGATACGAATATATATTGTTGTTCAATACATGGCATATATGATGAAATGGTTTAATGGGAAAGCTGTTAGAAGGCGGTGTATGAAAATTGAATGTTAGGAGTGATGAATTTACTTTTCAACCCATTCAGAAAGTTAAATTGTCTCTTATTATCGAGCTTAAATATGCTTTCTTTCATTCAAATATACTATGTAAAGTATTGTGTAAATTTTTATACGTATCATTTATTTTACTTTATTATTGAGCTCATTTATACTAATACTTACATCTTATTTCTATGGAGTAATAAAATGAAATCTTACTTTATAGTAAATCAAATTTTGCATCATTAATTTAATTCAAAAGCTCATTATCTAACACTACTCATATTCCATACTTCATAAGCTTGTTCACACATTCCTCGTTCATTATACTTTATAGTTTATTGTTCATTTATCAACACTATCTTTACCCAATCAAAAGTAAAAAAGCAAGAGAGTAAAACAATAGAGAAATGACAAGTATGAAAACATGAGTCACATTCGCACTCTTGGTAGGTTGTGTCACGGCCGACGCCAATGCAACGTCGGCCGCTCCTCCGCCAACCCCTCCTTGCCGCACCTCCAAATTAAAATGGTATAGATACGCCTTGAAGATTTCATAATCATTGATTCATGGGTTTAAACACGCTTTTAGCAGGGGATCAAATGGCATTTTATTAAAGCGTAAATTTGTATAACTGTGTAAAATTGGACACTACCAAGAAAAGTGAAAAAGGGTAAGAACAAAAAATGAGTTGAAAAATAATTATTACAATTGCTTACACAATTTATCACATGTGAGCATATCTCGAAATCTGATATCTTTTCAACCATACCAGATGCACCAAATGCACTTGTGTTTTTCAGCATTTCACTATTTATTTCATAACTTTTGTCATAGTTTGTTTGTTTTGTACTAGTATGTTCATACAAAATGTATATCATTAGTATGTGACAGTATTAGAATAAATGTGCTATATCTCGAGAATGTAAAAAGTGGGTCGTGTGCATATAAAAGCAAGAAAGAAATCCTTATCATAGAGTTATTTTTATGTCCTATGTAATGTGATTTTTCTTTTTAGTTTAATGATAAATTGTAACGTTATAAAATCTCAAAACGACATTGTTTGAGGTTCATTTTTGAAAAAATAATACGCATATCAGAGTGACAACCATAGCATTTTCTACCAACCCTTAGGTCTTCCTTGCGATATAAAGTGAATTCGAATGTACTAACATTTTGTATGATATTTTCTAATATGCTATATGAAATGTAACAAGAAAATGTGACCACTATGAGAAAAGAACATGACAGAAATGTCGAATTTGACTTTCGAGTTAAAGTACCAACTATATGACAAAATTATCTAATCCTACTATTCAAGTCTAGATTTTCCTACACACCACCAATTAATGGCATTGCATAGAGAGGTTTATTGTAAACATTTTCTAATGAATATACACTCTTAATCAACCATTCCTAAGTTAGTTGTCACAGTCCAAATTATTTATGTATTGTTATATTCAATGTTTAATTGGCATTCTAAGATAGAGAGGTTTAGAGGTTTATTTGCGCTCATGACCTGTCACAGACCAAATAAAAATCGATTTATTTTACGCTCCATTAGGGTATCTCCAACGGCGCCCTTCCCGTTCGCCCGTCGGGGACGGGCGACCTGACGGGCGGCATAGTGGGCGGGAAGGGCGCCCACGCCCGTCCCGAGTGCCGAGTGCCCCTGCGATGGCCTCGCCCCTCCCGTCGACGGGCGAGTGGGACGGGCGCCACTGTGGCGAAGGTCGCCCGTCCCACTTGGACGTCCGACATTTTAAGTTTTTTTTTTCTTTTTTTTCTATCAACTATGTAACTTTTTTTTCCGAATGATGTATGTTTTTTTTATTATTGAAATATTCGTATTTCCCGTTCGTATTTGTGTCGAATTTTAATTCCGTGCATTTTAATTTAATTGTGGGAAGGGCGAGTGGGAAGGGCTAGTGCAGTGGGAAGGGCGAGTGATGTGGCAATGAAATGAGAGGAGCTAGTGCTGACATGGCATGGGAAGGACGAGTGGGAGGGACGCCGTCAGAGACACCCTTAGTTAATGAGCATTCAAAAGTATGAAAATCCAGAATAATATATGCAGAGGAAGATAGAAATATCACTTTATTATATCACACAAAAAACAAGTACAGAACATATAAAGCAGGAATATAGAAATACTAGTACTACTAAGTTCCGATATTAGACGATAACAAAAACAACCAAGTCCACCAATTATTAAAAGCTTAATCAACTTCCTCAATCTTGGGGCCAGCACCACCGCCGCTGCTACCGCCAGCACCACCGCCAACAGACGGGCCATCTTCATCCATGCCATCAACGCCACCACTGCCCTGATACATCTTGGCGATAATCGGGTTGCAGAGACCCTCCAGCTCCTTCATCTTATCCTCGAACTCATCCGCCTCCGCGAGCTGGTTCCCCTCCAGCCACTGGATCGCACCATCGATGGCATCCTCGATCTTCTTCTTGTCCGCAGCATCGAGCTTCGACGCGATCTTCTCGTCCTTGATCGTGTTCCTCATGTTGTACGCATAGTTCTCCAGCGCGTTCTTCGCCTCCACCTTCTTCTTCACCTCCTCGTCCTCGGCCTTGTACCTCTCGGCCTCCTCCACCATCTTCTCGATCTCCTCCTTCGACAGCCGCCCCTTGTCGTTCGTGATCGTGATCTTGTTCTTCTGCCCTGTCGTCTTGTCCTCGGCCGAGACATTCAAGATGCCGTTGGCGTCAATGTCGAAGCAGACGCTGATCTGAGGTACACCTCGGGGAGCTGGAGGGATCCCCGAGAGCTCGAATTTCCCGAGAAGGTTGTTGTCCCGTGTTCTCGTTCTTTCGCCTTCGTAGACTTGGATCAGAACACCTGGCTGGTTATCTGAGTATGTAGAGAAAATCTGCTCCTTCTTGGTGGGAATGGTGGTGTTCCTCGGGATGAGCACCGTCATGACGCCTCCGGCCGTCTCGAGCCCCAACGAGAGCGGTGTCACGTCGAGAAGGAGAAGATCCTGCACCTTCTGGTTCCCTTCCCCGCTCAAGATGGCCGCCTGAACCGCAGCACCATATGCCACGGCCTCGTCTGGATTGATGCTCTTGCAGAGCTCCTTCCCGTTGAAGAAATCCTGCAGCAGCTGCTGCACCTTCGGAATCCTCGTCGAGCCACCAACGAGCACAACATCGTCAACGCTGCTCTTATCCATCTTTGCATCCCTCAAACACTTCTCCACCGGCTCCATACACTTTCTAAACAAGTCCATGTTCATCTCCTCGAACCTAGCACGAGTGATGGAGGAGTAGAAATCAACACCCTCGTACAACGAATCGATCTCAATAGTCGTCTGAGCCGTCGACGAGAGCGTCCTCTTTGCCCTCTCGCACGCAGTTCTCAACCTCCTCAAAGCCCTCGGATTGTTGCCAATATCCTTCTTATGCTTCCTCTTGAACTCCTGCACAAAGTGGTTCACCATCCTATTGTCGAAATCCTCACCACCAAGATGCGTGTCTCCGGCCGTGGCCTTGACCTCGAAGATGCCTTCCTCGATCGTGAGGAGGGAGACATCAAAAGTACCACCCCCAAGGTCGAAAATGAGCACGTTCTTCTCCCCCGCGCTGCTCGCCTTCTTATCAAGTCCATAGGCAATGGCAGCAGCAGTCGGCTCGTTGATGATACGCATGACGTTGAGGCCAGCAATGACGCCGGCGTCCTTGGTGGCCTGGCGCTGAGAGTCGTTGAAGTAGGCAGGCACCGTGACGACAGCGTTCTTGATGCTGGAGCCGAGATACGCCTCTGCGATCTCCCTCATCTTGATGAGGACCATGGAGGAGATCTCCTCGGCAGCGAATTGCTTCTCTTCGCCCTTGTAGTTGACGATGATCATAGGCTTGTCGGCCGGCCCCGCGATGACCTTGAACGGCCACAGCTTCATGTCGCTCTGTACAGAAGGATCGCTGAATCTTCTACCGATTAACCGTTTTGCATCTGAATCACAGAGCGGAATTCGTGTGAGCAAAAATTCTTCAACACATCACACTAAAAATCACTGATAAATCGAAGAAATTTTTTCCAAATTCGCGTGAGCGAAAATTCTTAAAACACATCATACTCAAAATCAGTGATGAATCGAAGAATTTTTTTTCAAATTCCTGTGAGCGAAAATTCTCAAGCAATTTTCTCTATTATCACCAAATTGAGATTTCAATTCCAAATTAGATAGAGCTATTAAGCAAAATTGTTGAGCTAATAAACACAAACAGCTACAAATTAACCAAAATTATAGCAGATTCAGTCCTCTTCTATAATGAAAACGCAGACAGCTACGATTCACCAAATTGAGATTTAAAATTCGAAATTAGGCAGCTATTAAGCTAAAATATCGAACCAAAACAGCATAAAACACCAACCAACAACACATCCAAGCAGAATCATCAGAAAAAAACGAAAAGACACTTACCGAAAACAGTGTTGGTAGGGTTCATAGCGACCTGATTTTTGGCGGCGTCACCGATGAGGCGCTCGGTGTCAGTGAAAGCAACATACGACGGCGTGGTGCGGTTTCCCTGATCATTGGCGATGATCTCGACGCGGTCGTGCTGCCACACTCCGACGCACGAGTAGGTCGTGCCTAGATCGATTCCGATCGCCGGTCCTTCGCCTTTTCCAGCCATTCTAGCAACTCAATCGAACAGAAGAAGAAATCTGATTTTGAATGCGATTAATCTGCAGCTTTTGAAGTATTTTGATTTTGATTTGATTCTGTAAGCGGTGAAGGAAAACAGAGTATAAATAGTAAGGGAAAGTAATCTAGAGAATTCTGGTGTGTTGGCGCGTGTTTTTGTTCTGGTTAGTTCCAGAGAACACCAATTACTTCTTCAATCCTGGTACTTCCGTCCTCTAAAATATATAAATATTTAATTCGAATATATATTTTAATATATAGTAAAATAAAATAAAATTAAATAAAATAATTAAAATATTATTATTAAAAATTGATCTCAAAAAATAATTTAATTTAAAAATTTATATTGTTCCAAGAAAGAAGGACTAGAAAATATAAATAAATTATTATTACTATTGTATTAGTCTCTATAGTTTTGTGATCCAACTATTCAATTTATGAAATTAATTAGATTAAAAAAATTTGACTAAATTAATTAGCATGCACATATATTTTTTCGATTAAATCTGTAAGGATTCTTTTTTCAACTTTTCGTGTTGTTTTGATTCGAATTGAACTTAATTGACTCAATAATATGTAAATTATATATAAATTTCCAAATTTATAATGTACTACTAATATTTTACTATATCATTTAATTTATGCATATAATGTGAATGGACTCAATAATGTATAAATTATATATAAATTATAGAATATTTATGCGGCTTAGTTTGAATCATAAAATAAATCAGTGAAAATTTTCAAATTGAGTAGTATTAAATTAATAAGAGTATAAGACAATAAGAACAATTAAATAATATTCTGATGATTTTGTGATGTTTATAACTAAACAGATTTAGATTCTTTGATCTTTACATCACACGTTGGAATGATCAATATTGAAGGTTAACTAAACAGTTTCAATTCAAATTATTTGATCTTTACATCAAATATAAAAGGTTTTTTATTATTACAATGACAACCGATATCGATAATCTGGAGAAAAAAGTTTTTTGTTATTACAATGACAACCGATATCGATGATTTGGAGAAAAATGCTTGAATGTTTTTGTTATTACAAGGGCCATGTGAGGGAACTTGAATTTTAACAAGACAAAGTAATTCATTATTTTTAATAGATTTTTATTTGTGTTTGCTATATGTATTTGAAAGAATCATTTAAGAAATAGAATAGTGTATGAATAAATTTAAGAGATTCTATGTTATATGAGTAAAACTTATAAACATTTTATATCTTGAAGTTGCATGTAAATGTTCACAACAGACACATTTATAAGTCTTCTTTCTTATCATCGAATTTTCCATTCTAATATTTTACTATATATCTAGATTTTTCTATCAAATTTTAGATACTTTTATCATAAATAACCAGATATTTTTACTATATCAAATTTATTTTTTATTCCAACAAAGTCAATATACATAATAGTGCTATATTTTGTAATGAAATAGATGGTTAATCCATCATTATATTCATAACTTATTAATTTGTCAATAGATAAATATCTATTTAAATATAATATTTAGGAGGATTCTCTTTTAATGCTTATAACACTATAATCCAAAACTAAGACTAAATCTACACCCTTAGATTTTAAATTGAGTGGATGAGATTAAAGCTCACAAATTTTAATAAATAGTAAACCAAATATCAACAAAAGGGTAATATCGTCATTATATTATCATATGATAATTTTTCATAGGTTTTTTATATATCAACATTGTATTACAAATATCAACAATATGACATGAGGATATCAATACAAGTGCAAGAAAATATCAACACAATTTTATTGATATTTTACATGCACTATATTGAGATTTCTTTTTACATTTGTTGATAAAATCTATCTATCAACATGTACGAAAATTGAAACATAAATTATCAAATTTCATCACCCGAATATCGTCGGAACATATGTAATTGAGAACTCGTTGGAATCCTTATAAAATTATCTTTAATTTGATATATTTTTGCGAAAAAATAATTTAAATCGAGAGGGTTACATAAATTTAAAGTTTTGAGATGATTTTGATGAGAGAGAATTGACATTAATACCATTTAAATGTATTTACTAATTATTTAAATTTAAAATATAATACTCATTATTTTAATCATTGACTCTTTTAAACAAATGACTAAGAATTGGTCTTATTTTTTAATTGTTAATCGGTTAGCAAATAATCATAACCCTATACTCCTAATTACTCCAGCAGATAATTATAAACAATCATATTATAGAAGAAGTCACACAGCAGATATGCTCATTTAATACTATTATTATGCAAATAAAAAAGAATAAGAAGCTATAAAAAATAAAAAAGATTATGGAGTCCTGTAGTCTATAGCACTATCAGTAATATTTTTACTGTTTTCTTCGACATTCGTGAAGAAAAAAAGTCCAGGCTGGGAAAACATTGAACACTTGTTATTCTTTTTCTTGGACAAAACACGGAATACTGCTTTAAAATTGGAACTTAAGATAAGTTGGAGAAGAAACCTTGCTTTTCTCAAAATATAAATATGCATACATTAAGAATGATAAATTCCAAACTGAAACAAATGATAACAGTACTGGGACTTAAGAATGTGTTTTGCCTTTATTGTTTATCTTTCTTTTTCATCAATCCAAAATGGCTGAACTTCGAAAATCTCCATTTCTGCTCTATCATCTATGTATGCTCCATCTCTTCATCGCCTGACCCCACCTTGCTCCAGCACCGGCCAAGCCTCCACTGGAGCGGTGGCTGGCTCCAGCGCTGCTCAGACGAGACCCCTCTGCTTGAAGACCTCGAGCATTGCAGTGCCTATCTTTGCAGGTGACTCAACCACAGTAACCCCAGCTTCGCGTAGAGTCTTGATTTTGTCCTGTGCAGTACCCTTGCCTCCAGATACGATAGCTGCAAATTGAACAGCTCTGTCAATCTCTTCCGCCTATATAGTTTATTCTAATGGCACAAGGTGGAAAGACCAGCTGATACAAACTTAGAAACCGGATGGTTTGAGAACTATGTAAAATGGTTGGAGAAAATGGAAGAAATATTATGAGAGTTTTATTGACCAGAAAGATACGAGCTGAAACAGCCAAGGTCTAGCGTCTAGTGTCAAGGATCAGTACTAAAAGCCATTCTCTATACTCATCCTGTAGGGATAATCAACAAGATACTATAATGTGTGCTATTTCTCGGAATCGATTTGGATCAACATGAGATAACTACATAAGAGATGGGTAATGGAACAACAATATAATTATTGGAATTAACAGAAAAAAAGTACCTCCCGCATGGCCCATTCTTCGCCCAGGTGGAGCAGTGAGCCCAGCAATAAAAGCAACAATTGGCTTTTGAGTCCCACTTGCCTGTCGCATTGGAACAGAAAAGATTGGATATATCAAGTAGTGCAAACAGAAACAGAAAGATAGTATGCAAGTGTAAGAAAATAGTCATAAAAAATCTGAGGTTTTCAATTTGCTGGAAATAACTACCTTAACAATAAGATTGATGAACATCAAACAGACATTCACAGTTTTGGTAAATGATCAATATTGCAGCTTGCAGGTATGGATAATCTAAAAGGAATCTACTCAGTGAAGAGTTTCATAGGATAAAATAACCGGTTGATGGGCCCAGCAAGATACCCTCAACATTCATTTCAAGTACAATCACAAAACATGTTAGTAAAGCACTACAGAATTATATTCATGGAATGTGAATAAACAGAGGCGGGGTCCCAGATTTTTATAAAGTCACTTATCATATTGCATAAGAAATTGATCCATTATTTACAGAAAATACCCAGCCAAGATTCATTAATCCTGAGGTCTAAGGATGTTAGTATTAACCTTTATAAGAGCCGCTGCATCCTCCTCAGCTGTGCCACCTATCTCGCCAATAAGAACAATCCCTAAAATGCAAAAAAAGTAAAATGTATCAAGCAACCTCCTTTAAGCATATGCGAAAATAATAATTTGGAGCTCAACATAATTACGAATATTTAAATAGCATCGATGCAAATTAATCTACGCCTGCAAATAGGAGTTCATTGCCCCACTCTCATTCGGTTATTGATCTTTGTAGTTTGCAGTAGTAATTGTTTTGGTTATCATACAATAATTACTGCGAACTGTATTCAACTAATGAAGTCTCAAAACACCCATAGTTTAGAGCTCCCACATTGATTATGGTCTATCCCAAGTTCTGAACATGTATCACAATTAAAGGGTTAATGGAGAGAGAAAGTTAATTCATATCACAGCAATGTATGTTTGATAAATAAACACCATCTATTCATCTTCATTCACAGCTCCATTAACTTACTAACAAAATCATTAAATCAGTAACATGAATTATAAAAGAAGTAAACATCTCCATCCTAACTCCAAAGAGACTGAGGGGTAACAAATGAAAATAACAGTAAGACAAATTTTACCTTCTGTCTGTGGATCCACAAGAAATTTTTCCATGCAATCAACGAAATTTGTCCCATTGAAAGGATCTCCACCAATTCCCACACATGTTGACTGCCCAAGGCCAACTGCAGTTGTTTGGAAGACCTAAAATAGACAGGTGATTAAGTTATCCACTGAGATTACAGATATTTATCAACAGAGTTATATCTATCAAACAAATTCTCACGTTTGAGGGGGAGAACTGCTTGTCGCCACAAATAAAATAAAGGAACTACTAGTTCGCTTTCATCAGCAATTCAGAAGTACCAGTAATCATTTGAAAAAGAAAATTGCAATTTCTATTCCTGTCTTATACAGAGGAGAAACCTATCAGCTAGCTCTAGAGCATAAGTTTTTAGGGTAAACATGAAAATTAGCTGGTAAATGAAAATATGATGTGATGCTTCTGATGTCACCAGGATGTATCGATTGAAAAATGAATCTTACCGCTTCATAAGTCAATGTACCAGATCGAGAGACAATTCCAATGCGTCCTGGTTTGTGGATGTATCCAGGCATGATTCCAATTTTGCACTCCCCAGGCTTAATAATGCCGGGACAATTTGGGCCAATAAGCCGAGTCCGTGACTGCTGATTAAGAGCAGCTTTCACACGAACCTGCAATTTGGAACAAAAATCTTGTAGAACAAGAATACTAGTAGTACTAAAATTTTAAGAATATATAGAGATCTATGATCATCATATACTAAAACTTATATGTATTGCATGGGAATATGTGAGTAACCAATGCTTTCAGATACACAGAAATTGCGTTTGAATAGCTAATGCAAACAACTGTCAGATAAATTTCACACTTAAATCATATTTCTAACTTGGCAGATACACATCAGTTACAAATTGAGATCGGCAATAGCATTAAAATGAGCAGATTGAGAATGACCAAGAAAACTTTAAAGGATACATTTCACCACAAGCTTATACTCCATCCGTCCCATTATAAGTGAGGCGTATTCCTTTTTAGGCCGTCCCACTATAAGTGAGACATTTCCTTTTATGGCAAAAAGCAACGCTCTATCTCTCTCTTACTTATCCTCTCTCCTACTTTTTCTCTCTTACTTTTTTTTACTCCTAAAAACCTGTGCCCAAAAGAAATGTCTCACATGTAATGGGACGGAGGGAGTAGTATTTACAAATTACTAAGGGGGGCATTTAGTTTGAGTGATGGATGGATCGACAAAAATAATCTGAGCTAATCTGCCATTTAATTTGATTAAGTTTGAAATTGTTCGATCATCTTATCCTTCAAATACCAACCATGTGGTATCAATCTACCCTATCACTAAAGTTAATGGCCCCTAAGAGGATTATGGAATTCTGCAGTTCCAGAGGTAAAAGGTCTGGATAGATGAGTATCCTCGACATAGTATGCTGCAGTCAACAGGTAAATTAGAATACACAATATTCCCCTCATGGTATAAACGATTTGATACATTGTGTTACTTTCCTTTACCAACTAATAGTCAACAACCATAAGTCTATAGGTGTTAGGAGGAAATACAAAGTCATCTGATAGCCTAGGCAACACAATGGATAACGCTAGGCAGTTGTCTCTGGTATCTCGAAAATTGAATCAAAGAAGTTTGGGAAGAACACATGCGCTACACAAAATGATACTAGTAATTAACATGTATAAGAAACCCAAATAATTATTTAGCTTCGGCAATGTCGTAAACAAGAAAACTGGATCAGCTGGAAGAAGTTGATTGTTCAACCTATCTCTGTGATCAAATCAAGATACACATTTAAATAAACATATTACCATGTCATGTTGGGGTATTCCCTCTGTGATACATACAACCAGATCTAGCTCAGCCTCCAATGCCTCCATGATAGCTTTTGCAGCAAATGGAGGAGGAACATATATCACAGATGCATTGGCCTTTTTTCAGTTTTTGCTTCTGCTAAGTTTTAAAGACAGGGAGTCCCAAGTGCCCCGGGTTCCCCCTTTTTTTAGGGGTAACTCCTCCAACCTATCCATGCAAACATAATTGATGAATAATGAAATGTTTTAAAAAAAAAATATTTTTTTCAAAAAATTTCTCCACAAAATATCAGCAAGCAAAGCCAATAACCTGTCATACTCAGACTAAGATATAATCTAGGTTGAGTTGTGAGATTATTTTAGTTGGAGGGGGTGGCTTGACTAATTATCACATGGATTATCCACCCAAGGGTTGATTTTTAAAAGATTCAGTCTCAAAAACCAAACACAATACATTCTTGCAAACCCGAACAGCCTCTAAAAAGTACTAACATGTAAACTAATGTTCTTCCTAAAATCCCCAATCTTCAGAAACTTATATGCACAACTTAATAATGATCATATGTCACTCTGAATAAATATATTTTCTATACATATAAAAGCAAACACCGTTTCACAAATTTCACCCAAATAATCGTTTCCCCCCTTAGACTTCACAACATTTTCTTCGGGTCTTAACGTTTTGGAATTCAACAATAAAACACTCAAAAACATACTCAGTTTCACCTTGAAAACCCTTTTCCCCCAACCCTCCCCAAATTTTCAAAGCCAAACATTATGCATTTTTTCCCCTAAAACCTAATCCACCGGAAACCATCACCAATCGGAAAGCATTAACAAAACGATCTCGCTACATAATTTTATCAATAACAAATAAGCAGATCCAAAAATGAAGCAAATATCAGGGGGCGAATGAGGAGTGAGATCATACCATCTTGGTACCGTACTCAATGGGCCCGCTCGGTGTGGGGAAAATGCCATTCTTTCCGGTGATGCCCGGCCCAAAAGGGTGCCCGTTTCTTATCGACGAACACGGCGGGCGGCGGCGGCGGCGATCCCAAATTGCGGGCTGATTAAGCTGATTGGGGGGAGCAGCCGCGATGACAAGCTGGCAATCAGCCTCGTGGCGGCCCATGGTTCTGTTGACTGCGTTTTGGGAAGATGGGGCGATTTAAAATTTTTAAAAAGGGGGAAATATTAATATAATTTTTCGTTTCACAAATGAAATGACTTCTCTTTTCTTGGTTCCTTTATTTTTTTTTTTTTTTTGGGGGTATTTTATTATTTGGACAATATTCGTAGTCTTTATACATTGTGATTTATAAATAACTTAAGATTGTAATTTACAAAGTTTTTCATTTTTATAGAGTATGTTATATTGTTTTTAAACCCCAAACTTAAAAAATTCCCTATTCTTACCTTTATCGGGGGGATTCAATCATGTGGGAAATTTGGGTTTTCAAACCGAACACAGAAGGGGGAACATTTTTTTTCTTTAACAAAAGGATAAATTTAAATTTCCCAAAGGGAAAAAAAAATCTTAAAACAACATTGTTTGAAGTTTTTTTTTTTTTTAAAAATTCGTTAGTTTGTGGCATTTTCCCGGGAACATATAGTAAATTTACTCTCTCTGCATCCCCGAAGGTGGTCATCCCATCCCCATTTAAAATTTCTATTTCGTTCATTCTCTCTAAAATTTTCAAATTAAATTCCCAAACACTTTTTCATATTGGCCATGGTCGCGGAGGAGGGTACTTTTTTAACTTTAAAGATAAATAAAGTTTAAATTTTTTAAAAAATCTTAGTATTACGAAGTTGTTTGAAAAAAAATCTAGTATTAGAGCATCGCAATGGTTGCTAACGATCGCGTTCCCCGATTTATGCGTCAGCTACCAACCATTGAAGGCTAGCGGGACGGAAAATTGGCGTAGCCCGAGCGGCCCCTTTGGCCCGGGCGCCATTGTGGCGTCCGACGCTTGCCCTTTTTTTATTTTTTATTATTTTTTAAAACCTATATAAACGCGATTTTAGTTTCATTTTCATTTTCGCACCACTTGTTTTAACGAGTTTTCTCTTCTCAACTTTCGTAAAAGAGCATCATCGGCGATGGATCACAACAACGAATCCAATGACGAGTGGATCTCGGACTCCCGATCCCGTGGATCGGATGGGGCCGAGATGGGGGGATGGGCCCGGGTTTAACGTCCCGGAATCGGTGATGGGGATGATGGCCGGAATGCCAGGGTGGGAACCAGGGATGCGTTATCTTCGGCGGGGACAGGGAGCGGGCGGGGTGGGAGTATGCCCTAGGTGCAGCGATGATGGGTATGCATCCCGGATGCGGGGGTCACCGGGAGGGACACGGTATCGTCCCTCGGATTTTTTCGCCGCCTCTACCCGTGACCCGGTGGAGACGGTCGGAATGACCTTTTGTCATTGCAGACATGGGATAGATCTCGGGGATCCGGGCACTCCGTTTCCCGGCGGGGCGGGCCCCGGCGAAAGAAGAAGACGAGGGGGAATGCCAAGGCGGCCGGTCGTCGCAGCCGTTGTTGACGACACCCCGGCCAAGGAAGTGGACGGAGGAGAGTGCGCCGGGTGGCTTGGGTGGTTGGAGGTGTGACGTGCGGGGGTGCGAACACCCGTGGTCGCCCATGTGGACGAAGATTAGGCCGCCACGGGAGGCACGCCCGCCGGAAGGACTTCGCCGGGGAGGAGGTCCGGGAAGGGGGGGCGCATCGGGGCCGCGGTCGGCCTCGGCGTTGTACGCCAACGCCTCCGTCAGCTCACTAGTGGGGAATGAGAGGGGGCCCGGAGGATACGAAATCGGTTCGGGGGAAGTATGAGGAGTTCCACTTCGGGAGTGCTATGAGTTGTTGAAGGACTCCAGAAGTTCCGTGCGGGGCGGCCGGTGGCAAACGAGAGGGCGAACTATACCGGCGACTACAGGGCCGCGGGGGCCCGGGGTCCACGCCTTCCCCGATGCGGAGTTTCATCCCTCCTTCATTTGCCGGTCGCCCTCGGCCCGGTTGGAGAGCGCCGGGCGCGGGAGGATCCCCCTATCCCCTTTTAGGTCCAGCCCCGCCCTCCCACCGCCCCACTCGAGTACACTCTCCATTCGCGTAACCAAATGCGAGATCGGATGTACAAGGTCTTCCAAGATTGGAAGACCGCCACGACCACGGAGAAGATGTTTCTTCACTTGATGCTCGAGAGCATGCGGATTGATTTGGATGTCGCAGGGCACGGCTAGGGGAGTTCGAGCGTGGCTCGATACCACGGGTGGCGGCAGCGGCGGCGGCGACGGCGAGGACGGCGGCAACGGCGAGGACGGCGGCAACGGCGACGAGGAGTAGAGAGTGACGGGCTCGTGTGTGGAAGCCCTTTTTTTTGAAAAAAAATCATGTACTTTTTTTTTAATCTTTGTACTTTTTTTGAATGAAATGGATTAATTTTCCGTATCGTATCAGAAATTTAATTCATAATTTAATCGTAATTTTAATTCGTAAATATAGTATATTTTGAATTATTTTTATTCGCTGGCACTATGGTAGCCTAAATCGATGTAGCGGGTGGATTTTTAGTCTGGCGACGTGGCAGAGAGAGTGGTTGGCCTATGTGGCTATTTGCATTGGAGATGCTCTTGTGAAGTTGTTCGAAGTCTTCTCTCTTTTTTTCAAATATTCTTCAAACTGTGGATGGTTATAATATTTTCGACTAGTCTTAAGAAATAATTAAGGTCTCACTATGGCCTTCAAAGGTGGTTGTTCCTTCCTCTAAATTTGTCATTAAGTTCAATTGCTTTCACATATTGGTTGGTAGCATAGTTAGAAGGCATGGACCAGATAGCTCAAAGCTTGTACCTTTTCAATCCCTATTATTGATCTGGAGACGGCTTGAATTTCTAAAGGATTGAATAGTTACAAAGTCAATGCTTTGATAGTTTAAGCAACAAAGTATAATAGTATTATGAAGTTGTACGTGTTTGGCGAAAGGTAGAATGTTTGATGCTTCAGATCAAAGTGAAGGATTTGAGTCCGCCTTTAAAATTTATGTTTATTTTTCAATAAAAAAGGGTGTCCTTGTACATAATTACTGTACATATTTAAGATACAATTTGAATTTAAAAATATGTATATTGTTACAATAATTGGTTATATGTTTAATAAAGACTCGATCATTACATGGTGGCCATTAATAATAAATGATAGTACTCCGTAACTAATACTAAAAAATTTAACAAATGTAGATATTCAGAAATACTACATATTAATATGAACTGCATTAATTATTATACTTTTATATGCTCCATAAACACAGACAACCCATCTTAAAATACTTTATATTTTTATTTTTGTTTCAGTAGACCTCCATAATTTTATATACTGTATCTCACATAATGAGTTCATTTTTAATGATTTTATTGGGTTGTTAGAGGATGAGAAAGCCATATATAAAAGTTGTAAACATTAATTTATTTTTCATGCTGGATATATCTAATTATGTAAATATGGGAAATCCAATTTATTATCTGTCACTATTTATATGTCAACGCCCATATGCTTATTTTGTCAAACCTATGTACCAAAATTAATTGAAATGATATAAGTCAAATTTGAACTTTATAATAAATAGAAAAAATAACAACTTGCATAGCTATAGTCAAATGAATAATACGGTTCTATGTGTTATCTGTGTGTAAATCCTTTCTGGATATTCAAAATTACCATTTTAGTTTGAAGATGAACGTTAATATAACAATAACAATAATCTATATGATAGTAATTATTGCTATAATAACAGCTTGATTAATTAGTAGATCATGCATATATAAATAGATCTTAAGAGACAATCAATACTTGAAAAAATCAATATTCCTATTTAAAAAGAAATGAAACAACATATACAAAAAAATACCAAAAAATGTAAATTAAGAACTAATTATATTTGTGAAGAAGCAACAAAAAAATAATGGTTCTCTAACGGAGTCAAATTGAGATCGAGAGAAAACCCTCCTGCTGTTGGCTTTCTTCACCACCGGAAAGGGAGAACGGTGCCGCCTCATGGTGGTTCTGATCAACCACAGCCGCTCTGTGCTTCCTCATATGGCCTCCAAGGGCTTGACCTAACGGGAACTCCTGCCCGCAGATGCCGCACTCGTGCGTTTTCGGCTTCGGTGGCGACGGCGGCTCTCCGCCGCCCAGACGCGGCTTCTTGTGGCTGGCGCGGTGCCCGCCGAGCGCCTGGAACGACGGGAACTGCCTGTTGCATGTCTGCATGTGAAGATCTCGCGATGAATCTTCACTGCAAGGACTCTCGTCAGCCGCTGCTGCCATGGTTACGAGCGGCGGCGATAATAGCATTAGGAAGTTGGCCACGTAGTCGCTGTCGTCGCCGTCTCTACTCCTCTTCATCATCATATGGGGATGGTTAATTGAAAAATTGAAGGATTAATAATTAATGGGAATGGTTTTTGATTTTGAGTAATGTTGAGATGAGAGTTGAATGATGAAATTATTTTGATGTGTTTGTGTGTGTATATATAGTCTAATAATTTCATTGTTAGTTGTGGAGTAAGACTATTGACATTTCGCATGGAAGAAATCAACGAAATTTCGTTGATGAAAAGTAAGTCAAATTTAATTTTCAATTTGATTTGGTTCAGATTAGAAAAATTGGAACGAGATATATGGGGGTCTAAATTGGATACCGTATTAATTTAATGCATACTACTAAAAATATGTTGTCATTTGTTTTGAATAAAAATGTAGTATTGATTGCTTAATTGAGCACAACACCGACACACGTACACTACTCGCTATAAATTAAGGTCAAACAAAAGGTATCAAATAAAAAAAATAGTCTCTTGTGTTATTTAATATCAATATGACCATGATATATGGTTATGTATATATGATATAGCAATATTTTTAAAACAATAACAATGGAACCAGCAATTCATATTTTTCATGGAGTGATATGCATTAGGATTTGATTATAGGATAGACATTCTCATTACGCATTAAGTGAAAATCATGATTTTTTTAATTTATGTAATATATTAATGCTTTTCTATGCCTAAGTTAATGATTTTTAATATGCTATAATGCTTTTCTATGCATAAGTTAATGATTTTTAATATGCTATCATCATATGACAAGTGCGGGTCGATCGACACTATTGTCGGTCCAAAGAGCATTGACTAAAAACTACACAAATCGCATCCAACTTTACGACAATTTCGATCCTCAGTCCCAATCCTTCTCTTTTATTATGTGATTTATGATTCAGATAGTAACAAAAAGAAAAAATGCTTCATCGACTAAATAGTGGTAGATGATGTCGGTAAGTTAGTAATGACCTTCTTCAACCAACAGTTCTGATCCCTACGAGTTTATTTTTTTAAATCTGCGATCGATTATATAAATAATCTCATATCGATAAAATATGTTTTAAAAACAAATTATGTAGTGTAAATTCGTAGGATGAAACGTCATTGAGCACGCAAGCTAATATTTCTAGAATTTTCCTAATTGACTATTAAAAGTGTGAGCTACCGATTGTGTTACATGATAGTTGAATAGTATTGTTTTTTAAGCTAAATATTAATTTTATATAGAGGATAACAATAAATTTGGATTTTGTCAACGGAAGATATTGCGATCAACTGATTAGTAAAAGAGTAGCAAACATACGTCTACACGTTTCATCTAGAAGCAGTGATATTTTTTGTTCACATAATCATATAACCTAAGTCAAAGAAAATAAACTTCAAATGTAAGTATTGTTAATCTACTTCTGCTGTAAATAAATATAAAAGGGGCCAATTGTCTAGAAACTAAGATTTTGATACTATATTTTATAGTTATAAGATGATAAGTGGATAAGATGTTCGGCAACGTCGTTTTGCCATAAAATTTCTAAATCGTGTGTTCATTATTATCTTCTTTAAAATGAAAAAAAAAACCACGTTTCAATATAACGTAATTTATAAAATAAGAGATATCAATAACATTTTATAAGGTATTAATTATAAATAAATATTTGAAATAAAAGAATAATGTTATATAGATCAAATATTTTCAAATTCTTAATTATAACATGTCTAAATGGGAGAGTTTATGAAAATTCAATACTACTATGTTTTAATACATCTTCACTTAATGAATTATGGACTAAGGACGTTATCAATCCTCAAAATATCTATATATTTGAAATAGACGTTTTCTACAAATACATAAACAAACAATTTACAGCTTTTTATTCATTGAATTTTTAAAAATAAGAGTCTAGAAACCGATCTAAAGAAAGTTCCTAATGGAGCTAACATTCACACGGAAATGATTCATGACTCCTCTTTCTGGTAAATTGACTAAAACTTTACTCCTTTTGTTATTAAAATATTTTATTTTTGTCAATTTGTTACATTAAAAAAATTAACAGTTTTTCCTCTATAAACACTACTAGTTCACAACATATTAATCTCAATATATCAATTTAGTTACATCTTACCATAAACTAATAAAAAATAGAAAATAAATAGATTGAAATATCTTTCATGAGCAGTGAGGTATTTTCGTCCAAAAAGCTTGAAATAGCTAAAAGCAGCTCAAATAATATTACAGCAAGTTAGTGGAACTCATAATATATTTGCAAATGTTACTATCCAAAATTAATACCTTGGCAAATTAAGTTCGAATTTATAAAGAACGGAAACAGTATATGACATGAACAGAGAATACATACCCGAATATGGGAAGAACCTTATACTTAAATAAAAAAAAAACACACACGCTAAGACCGTGGAATTAATGTAAAGAACCCATGACTTAGCTGTTTTCTTGAACAATTTACTGTATATTCCATTTGACTAGTAATGTTACGGCTGTGTGTATTGCGTCACTCACTACGTATAAGGTACAATGCTAACTTCGAGTAAACAGAGAGAGATCATTTTCCAATCGATGGTTCTATATTACGATATGAGTATGAATTTTTTTATTTGTTTCATTGGGAAAAGTCTCACTGGTGTGATATTCATTTCCAGAAGATTTTCTCATGTGAATATATTGAGATCATGGCTACTCGCAATATAGTTGTCAATTTAGTAAAATGAGCTTTGATTGGACATTTGTAAAATTAACGATGTTAATGATAATTTTAGTTATAGGTATTACAATCAAAATAAATAGGATTAGTTGCCAAATAAATACAGTCAAATTTTGGTTTATCCTGCCTTTTAAAACGTAATATTCAAAATTATAAATCACAAAGTGTTTACTAGTAGTAATATTCAAATTATCTATTTTTTCATTTTTGACAAAATACGCAACTTAAAATATTTTAAATGTTTTCTAAATTAGATCTGTTAACCTCCTTCAAGATATGATAAACTTTGTGGGTAGATATATTTAAAATTTTTTTGAACATTTTAAACGGGGGTGGTTGTCACATCATTGTAAATTTTGCTGGACAATTGATGGATGAGATAATTGCAAAAATAGTAGTAGTAAATTTTGTGATTTACTATTTTAGTTTTTAAAGTATAGGATGAACCATAATTTAATTTTTTATAAGTATAGAATGAATCATAATTTGACCATCTGTCATAATTTATTCAGTCATTTACTCAAATAAATATCTAAATTAACGTGAACTAAACGGCAATAGTACACACGAATAATGCCCAAATAAAGAATAAAGTATGTAACATTATAAATCTCTTATATTTAAACTATTATTTTTATATTTTTTTGTTTATTATGATTAACTTTCCTTTTAGAAAAGGTGGCATAAAGAGGTTTGGAGGATTCATGTGTTTGGGGGCCAAAAGTGGGGGCAATATCATGATTCAATCCAATGCAACGAGAAAAAGTCATAAGCTTCATATTCAGTTTTCTACTTTTTCTTATCTCGTCAAATTTTTGGTACTGCACTGGATGATTTTCTAAAGTACATAAACTCATAAGGAATATATAGATGTGCTTGAATTGTCGTAAAGGTAACCAAAGATTTTGAGTTCGAGTTATCCTGACGCCGTCTTTACTTACCTTTCTATTCATTTATTTTAAAAAAATTATTTATAAAGAAAAAGAATAGATTGGGCAGGGGTTTAAAACACCGTATCTACAGAAATAAATAAAAAAATTTATTGATTATTTTAAGAATTAAAGTTTTTTTCTGAAGAAATGCTCCTTTCATTTACAGCTTTGCAACTCCATCTAATAGTACCATTATTACATCCACCACTATTTTTGGATATAATCATTCATTTTTGTTGAGCCCACCCACTCTCTCATGCTCCTCCCCCCTTTTCTTAATATTTTAATTGAAAAATAGTGTGAATGAGTAGGGTTCAGAACAAATAATTTTCACTACTAAGAGAAATATATTGGTAAAATGTTTTTTCAAATAAATTGAGAATTCGAATAACATGTACCGTGACAAAGATAAATGAGGATCATTATTGGAGTATATTTTTTTGAAAAAACCTTATTCACTAGCATCTGCGATTTAATATAGGTTGATTGGAAACTAAATTTACTTTTAAAAAGTATAAAGACAATTAATTACTTTTTCCCTAAGAAAAAACGAGGGAATATAATATCTAGAGTCTATTGTTTATTGGTATATATAATGCTCTAATAATAGCTATATTACAAAATGAATAATGCAGAAGAAAAGAATAGCGCATTTAAATTCAAGTCCAACTCCAACTCCAACTCCATATTAACTAATCATTTATTTATAACAAACTTATTCGAACTTACAATAGTCTATACATTCAAACTTGTCAACAAAGAGACAATTACTGTTTGGATTCCAATAAGGATGTCAAAGGATAGAAGAGAATCCATATTATATTGTATACTAATTAATTGCAAATAATTATTAATAATATATTCGGATCATAAAATTTTTTATCGTACCAAAAAAAAGAAAGCATCCTTAACTTGCAATTGATGTATGATAACCCCTAGTATATAAGCTATTTTTATATTTATTTATATATTTAAATGATTAAAAAGTTTAGTATGACAATCCGCGAGGCATCATATGGCGGCGAACTGTCACACCGACTCACACGAGAGTCTCACGGTTGACTCCTACACACCTCCCGTCACACCACCGGTTTGGCGGTGAGATTCTCTATATTTTCCGATGACGTCGCAGATGACCTAACATTCTCTTCAAAACAAATATCTCTTGGAGAGTAGCATAAAAAGTAATCGAGGAAAACTATGCTTGGAAATTTCGAGGAGGCTTCATTAATTAGAATAGTTGAGCATCATTTATTTATTTATAGCTATATAAAGTTAGTTATGTTGGGTAGTTTGTATTGATTGCGAGACAAATGTGAAGACGTGTTTGACATGAAATTAATCAAAGCTTGAGATTCACGGGCTACAAACCAACAATCTTGCCTCAGTTTACGATACACACTGTTGCCTTAACACTGACGCTATTTTTGTTCCCCAATATTTAAAAATTTTCCATTGTTTTATTTTCTTTTTTCATGGTATACTCAAATTAGAGATTTTTAATCATATATATTTACTTTGAGATCTTTAATCACATGGAGTATATTATTAGATCAACATTCATGTATTATTATCTGTCTTTTGGATTATATATTACTATATTTTTTAGGATAAATATTTAATTTCTCGTCATTTTAGTGTTTTAACCAAAATATCACAAGACTCACAATCTCTTAGTATAGTTAAAATAGAATACTACCAAATGTTTTCAATTTTGATTTAAAATTACATACAACTCTGATTTAAAATACATGTAGTGATAATAAATTTTTGGATGGAATTGTCTATGACTTTTCGGCTTTTTACTAATTATATATCATACCGCCAATTCAACAATTGACACTGGCACACTACTAGCTAGGCACAACTAGCGTTGCACTGACTTCCAGAACCTGCATATACACTATGCTCGACTCCGATCTTATCGGTAGTGTGCACATGACTTGCCAAACATAAAAAGATTGCAACGTTTTACCAATTAAGTTGCAAGTCATCGTTAAAATGTCGAAAAATATTAGCATTATACACTTTAGTTCTCTGCTACACAATGCTGGTAATCATTGTACTTGAAGAAAAACTATTTAACTATTGAGCTCAACCCAAAAGTTTGTAATTACATTTTTTAATAGTAATAAAAACAAAAAATGTTAGTAATCAATATCTTTTTCTTTTTTTTTCGAAGGAAATGGATTGTCCACCATTACTGCCAGAATACTGCTTTTCCAGGTATTATCTGGTCCACTTGACAACAAATTACTAATTATAAAAAATTTATAATAAAAACTATATGGACATGAAATAACTTTTTTGTAGAGCAAACATCGTTAAGTTAGGTGACCCACCAAATTGCAATTGATGTTTGAAAACTAGTCAATTAGCAAATCCTTTTTTTATGGATGCTAACTCTTTTCCCCATCACTTTACCAACATACACATTAAATACACTTCCTTATTTAATGGAGTAATGTTTTTTCTTTCTCCAATTACCAACCAATGTACTAGTACATATTTACATTCATGTCACACTTTCCATGCACCGATTCTATTTATGCATATTATTTTATCTACATTTAATGATAAAATCGTAATGTGATTATATTGCCAATGGGCAATGGTAAATGGTAACCACATTTTTTATATAGATAAAATAAATGCTCACAGCCAAAATTTGGCTAGTAGCAATGCAAAAGCAGATAATAGTAACAAAAGTAACTAAATCAATTTCTAAACAATACAAAAATTTTATTTTTTAAATTATTGTAAAAAACTTTACAGACACGATAAAACAATACGAAACTCACAAAAAGTTAAAACAATTAAATCATGTATGCAAATATTGAATACAAAATGGTCCTTGATTGGATATTATCCCTAGGCTGTGGTGTGAAAATGACATTTTCTTTTCTTTCATCTTTTCAGTAACGTTAGATTTTTACAATCTATAACTGTTTAATTGTAGAATACACAAATTTAGAATAGATTTATGAATAAAAAGATTGAGATGCTATTTACTGAAGCAATAATTTTATTGATGGTCATTTCTCTAAAAAAATCAGCACATAAAATAAATTAAAAATATATTGTAATTTTTTTTACAAAAATTCCACCGAAAAAAAAAATCGTCAAATAAAGAAAAATCCCGAATTAAAAAAAATGGTAAAACAGAAATTCCTAAAATCTCAATGCGCGACGGCGACCGGCGGCGCGTGGCCAATACTCCTCTGCTCCGGCAAGGCGAGCATCGCCGTGTGATCGATAAAATCCTTGAGCGCCACGACCGACTGCAGCACGCATTTCAAATCGTCGGCGCAGACAAACCCTAAATCCCCAATTTTTCTGACCGCGTAGACGTAGAAAGTGATGCAGCCCTTCCTGAACTTGAATCGCGCCATCTCGCAGCCGGAGAGGCCGCGGATCAGCTTGCGATTGACCTCCCCGAGCGGGATCTCGGCCGGCCAGAGGCGCTCGGCGGCGGCGCGGGAGGCCTCGGAGTCGAAGACGAAGACGACGACCTTGGATTTTTTGGTGCCGAGGCCGAGGGTGAGCGTGTGCCAGGCGTGGTGGGCGAGGATGGTGAAGTTGGTGGGGAGGTAGGCGGCGGCGGAGGGGAGGGCGGGGCGCGTGGGGGGGAGGGAGAGGAGGCGGAGGAGCTCGAGGGGGCGGGCGCGGCGGACGGTGAAGGATTTGACGAGGAATTGGCCGCCGAAGCGGAGGCCTTTCACGTCGGAGGAGGGCTTGAAGGAGAATTCGGATTTCGAGGTGGTTTGGTCATTGGGGTGCTGGTGCTTCGGCTTCTTTGATTTCTTCTTTGATTTTGAATCCATGGCGGCGGCGGCGGCGGCGGCGGTGGAAGAAGTGGCGGTGGAGAGTGGTGAGAGAGAGAGTGGTGAGGATTGGAAGGTTGTGATTTTGGGGGAATAAATTGTGCTGACGATTTAACTTTCATTTTATGATATTTTTAATAACTACTATAATTTCTTAAATTGTTTTATTATGTTACACTGAAATTTAACGGCGGAAATTGTTTTTTGGAATAATTGGTTACAATGCACGGTTATGGATAGGTGATAAAATGCAAACTCATATATTATACAAATTTTAAATTTTATAATATAACATTAACATAATGTCAACACAGTGTAAAATTTTAAAATTTTGATGTCAATACAATATTAACACAATGTCAACACGGTATCAACCGTTAAAACTGTGTTGAAATTTTTTATTGATTTTATTTTGTCATTTGTTGATATTTTTTAACGGTTCAAATCATAGTTTGGAGTTTGCACAATTTAGAAATTGCATTTGATTACATTCCTACGCGGGAATAATCAAAATATAATTACGGTTGATAATACTACTACGAATATAGATCAATTTTATTATTGGAATATTGAACGATTAGGATTGATTCAATCAATTGTAAGTTGTAACGATCAAAGCTAATTATGTTAGTTAATATCGGATATTGATAATGTTTTGATTCTTGCAAGAATTGGTGTTGCGTATAATGATACATACTTCTATCTAAAACTACGACTATTATATTGCTGATAATTCAATGTTTAGATTTTTTTTTCAAATATGTGACAATCCATGTCATTTTCAATAACAATGGAGTAGCACTCTTAATATTTTTTTCAAATATATACGTGCTTACACAATGTATACAATTTATATACATGTATGATTTATGTGTAGACACATAAAAAGTGGAAATTACTGTCATAAATAAAATTGATAATTAATTTCCCTTTTATTATTCGTATGATAGAAAATAATCCGACACATCTACTTAAGTCGCCTAGGTGTGCCCTAATTGACGAAGGGAATTATTATTGTTGTCGACTATGAACTATTCATATAAACTTGACTCACAAAATATGCTCCACATAATACTAACATCTTTTTAGGAATTTAGATCTGCACCCCTATATAGTAATTAATACTAATTACAATAAGAATGATATTGGATTATTTTGGACACAATTATAGAGAAATAGGACCACACTCTCACGCCCAATTAAGGAAACCTCTTTGTTTGAATGAATTATTCACTTATAGGTTAGAATCTTGCAATTATCTATGCACAATGATAAAGACTAGGGTAATTTCTAAGTTGGATCTGATTTTTAAGTATCTCTAGGCAACAAATGCAACTTGTCCAAACTCACAATTTTTTTTATTTAGTTCTCCTATTTATTTCTATCATATACTGCCATATTTTTTAAAAAATTTATCTAAATTATTTTCTTAGTAACATTGTGTATATATCATTACAGAGGAGTAATAAATTGCTAAGAGATCTCTATTTTAATTCCAAATTCATAATGGGGTAATCTTCTAGTTATCAAGGACTTTTAAACGTAACATATCAAATAAAAAAAAATGTAAACTTTCTAACTTGGTGGATTAAATGAAAACCGAAGATTTAATGTTATGATTGAAAATAGCTAAAAATCTAAATTAGTATTGGGCCCATTTAATTATTTCCCTCATTTAACCCCACAACCCAATTATTTATTTATACAAAAATTGTATGCTGGAAAAGTTCTTATGTGTCAACAAGTGGGTACCTTAATACATCAATTAATTGAATAATATGGTTTAGTGGATAGGTAATCATTAACTGTCACTATATAATTTTGATTCGATTATAACATATTAACATGGATTAGGCAAGTTTTGGTGGATCAGATAGTAGATTTTGACTGAATTAAATTGAAACCCATACTATAATGGATTCTATGTCACCTCTAATTGCTCAGCTAATATGGATTACTCACAATCTTAAGAAAAAAAGATTCAACGGTTAATTAGTTGGACCTACTATTTTATCTAACTTATATATGCAACTGAAAGTAAGCATGCAGTCGCATTCACTCAGATTAATTCATCAATATAATTATAGTACATAAGATGATAAGAGCATTACCAATAAACGTTTAAAGTTTTTGTTATTAATTAATAATTACTCTCTCTTTTCTTCTCCTTTACAGCTTAATTTTCCTTGGACATGATTGCTGGCCCAATTCTTAGTAACACAATATATATATTAAAATCAGCTAGCCTGTAATCAATTCATAGAGTTCACATAAAATATAGTAACAAATTAAATTAAATTAATTATTTTCTACTTATAATTGAAGGCACCATGCCTTTATCAATTATCATGATTAATGAATCAAAATTAGCAATGAATATAATTCAAACCCATACTTTTTAAAAATCATTATCATTTTTTTAACTGATGAATAATAGTATATCTATTTATTTTAAAGTATGATCCATATTAATTTTTTAAATATAGAGGGACTATAATGACTTCAACTCAGTTCGATGTGATTATCTACGCCTAAGAGCAATGTCAAAGTAGATATTTTTAATTTTTGAATACAAGACATTATAAAAGAGTAGGCATATATAGCCCAAAATAATGAAAACTAACCATCCTTGACAAGATAGAATCCTAATTGAGCCTAAGAGCATCCCCATCCGTGCTCTTATTTAAGAGTACGGAGGGGTCCGAATCACTTTTACTCCTTATCCTTACCTAAGAGCACAACACCACATCCGTAATTTTAGCTAAGGACAAGCTCAAGGGTCTCACCATTCTATTATTCAAATTAAATACTTCAATTATTAAAAACATTTCTATGTTATAAGTCGGGAGTCATGTTAGTCGTATCGGTCGTATTGAGTTGACCCAAGAGGGCCCACAACGAGTTGTTCGGGGGTGGAGGAGGCACAAAGGGAGCGGGCGCGGGGGCGGGGGCGGATGGAGTCGGGGCAAGACGGCGGGTGGCCGTCGCCTTCTTCCTTCCTTGTGGCCGGCGGGAACTGCTCGGGCCAGCATCGGGGCTACCCAAGTTAGTTCCGGCAAGCTGGGTAGCCACATCATCGGAGGCGCCGTCGGATAGGGTTACCGACCTCGACCATTTGCTAGAGGAACTGGAGGATGTTACTACGCCGCCCCTATACTTCGGATGTTGGCGCCCCTCCTGCCAACAACTGAGGTACTTGAACGGTTTCAACTCCATGCGTTGGTAGGTCGCCAAAGCGGCACTGATGATGTCGAGCTCGCTCGTGCCGCTCCCCTCCGACCGCTCTGTTAGGTTTGGTATACTGAAAAGCATGTTTCGAGCAAGTTTCGCGCGAATAGAATCTTGCTTGTATACGTAAAACTCTACAATCCACTTTTAACCCGATTCAGTATTATTCGAGCAGTCTCGCACGAATAGAATCACTATTATTATTACATTGTGTTTGCTTGTGCATTTATAAGATGTTTTACAAACATTTAAATGCATAAGAAGTAAACAAAGTCTAAGTCTTTTGCTTAGTAGACCGGTTGTGGAAGGTGTTGGCCAGATGATTCGTTTTCTGAATCTGAAACAAATGAAGAATACGTAAATTTACAAACATTTTGT
>NC_062965.1:24477213-24581248 GCF_023119035.1 Salvia hispanica
CAACACTTTAAGAAGAAAAAGAAAACGTTTCGTAACGCATCTAGACTGGCACAATGGAATTTCACCTGCTGCGGGTGTTGGCCAGATGATTCGTTTTCTGAATCTGAGCAATGCTTTGCAAAAGAAAAAGAAGAATTTCACAACCTAGATAGGCTTTGGCTACCTATCGTGAAAGGTTGCAATGTCAGTCCGCATATTTCTAAGCCTTATTGAAATAAGATGACATTGGTGTGGTATAGCACTGAATGGATCTAACAGCAAGACGTGTCTTTATGCTATCTACTGAAAGACTAGGTCTTGATCAAATACTATTTCTTTATCTACATATGTTAGCATTGAGCATACAGTATTGATTATGCACTACTTTGACTTATCAAATGGTGCGGGTTTTTCGCAACCCAATAATCCTGATATATTGGGTAGTGGTGATTAATATCTAGCGGTGCTAGGATTGCTATTATGTTGAAACGTGCGCGAGGTGAGTCTCGTTTGATAATGTCCTCAAGAGGAGCTCGAACAAGGTTTTATTATTCGGAAAACTAGCCAGTTGGACTTTTATTACTCTATGAATAATAAATAAATGATTCTTGCTAAGTCCACTCTTGGAATTAATAAGATGTTAATTAATTAAGTCCATAGCAGACATTAATTAATTAATGGACATTTATATCTTAAGCACGGGAAATAAATAATATAAATAACGGAAACCCGGATTACTTGTAATTTCGGATTTGGATGGGAGTGCAATATTACTTATGTAGTGGTATTTACAGGTAATTAATTAATTACAGACGATACCTGAATTAATTAAACTCTTGGAATTAATAAGATGTTAATTAATTAAGTCCATAGCAGACATTAATTAATTAATGGACATTTATATCTTAAGCACGGGAAATAAATAATATAAATAACGGAAACCCGGATTACTTGTAATTTCGGATTTAGATGGGGGAGAGTTCAATATTACTTCTGTAGTGGTTGCTCGTAATATTCCAATATAAGCTTGTATTAAATTGTGGGTTCAATTTAATTAGTAAAAAGCTAATTGGGCGAGCCCATATCCAAAACATTCCATAGATCCCTGTCTGGGCCCAAAAGGAACTTAATATAAATAGGAGAATAAAGGAGACATAAATCATTCATTCATTATTATTATTCATAATTTTCGTCCCCCTCTACCTAGAGGAGTTCGAATTTCTCTCCTAATTGGAGAAGGATTTCTTCTGTCTTCTTTATTCGAGTCCTAGTATTTTGATAAGATCGGTCCACCCTGATATCGAGATACAGTTCGGGAACCAGAGAGAAGATCTGTGGTCTAGTATTGACGATGATCACGTGGAGAAGGCGCGAGCAATCGACGATTCTTTGGAGAATCAAATCGGTAACTCTAAACCGTAGTATTCACGTTTTAGGATTTATTTTCTTTGAGCATGAATTATTTGCTCTCTAGCGTGCAATTATTTGGTTAACATGTGAATTGATTGATCCCATAATCGGTCAAATAGATCCGTATCTGATTTATTTGTTTTGTACAAGTCTTCCGCTGTGCAAGGGGCACCAAACCCCATCACGCTCTTCCTAGAGGTAATACCCCTGGAACTTACCGATTGCGTTGTTGCATCTGAAGATGCAATTGCACACCATACTATCATTGCGATAGATGGTTCCCCCCGGCCGGGTTTCATTGTAAAGACGAGTGATGCGCCACCAATACGTTTCCCCGGTTTGGTTCGTGCCAACTTCCGGATCTTCGGAGACTACCAAGTAGGCTTTGAACATTGCCACCATCTCACCCGGAGTGTACGGGGTGAGGGTGCCACGAGTAGGATGAGTAGGAGGAGTAGGAGTAGGAATAGAAGTAGGAGTAGGAGTAAAGTTGCCGCTCCCTCCCGATCCGGATTCGGGTGCCCACCCGAACCCGAAGGCATTTGGTCGTCCACAGGGTAAGGGCGGTAGCCACCCGGAACTTGCGAACCTTGGGTTCGAGGAAGGGCATTGCGTTCGAACTAGGGAATGAGTCGAGTCGAACCCCGTCGTGGTTCCAATAGCGATGCTTGGGAGAGGTGAGTCATGGGACGACATTGTGTAGTGTGGTGGAATTTAGATGAGAGAATATGAGAAAAAAAGATGAGAGAATGTAATGCAGATGATAGAATAGATGAGAATGTGATTTTTTTGTGTGTTGAGTATGAGTATTTATAGATGAAATTTGAATTTTGGGGAAAAAAATTAAATAAATTAAAAGTGGGTTAGAAAATTTTTATAATTTTTAGAAAGTGAATATTTTTTCATTTAAAAATGTTTTTTTTTTTAAATTAATTTCGAATTTAAAAAAAAAAAATTGAATATGCCAACCAAATTGCAGCCAATCGAACGGCTGCCCGGCCCTTCACGTAAGGGTGCTCGGTCCTGCTGAGGCCGTGCTCTTAAGCTAAACTGGCGTCGTGCCAGTGCTGCGGATCAACCCAACTTGCTTGTGCAGTGAGACGAAACTCGTCCTTACCGCTAGCACTGGACGGACGGACGGCGATTTTGCAACCGCTGCAGTGCGGATGCTCTAAAATCCCCCTTATGGCAACCCAAAGTTTTGCCTCCTGAAACTCCACACTCCCGAGGCCTAGGACATTTGGATTGCCGCTGCCGGGGATTAATTAACTTCCTTCCGAACTCCATAATCAACATGCACGACATTACAAACATATAATTTCTCTAGATTTTTACAACTATACCTGCAATTTAGTAATTGGATATCATATGCCAAATTAATGAACAATGCTGTTAACTATCAAATTTTCAGGTCAACTTAAACTGAACTTTGCACTTTATAATGCTGAAATGTAATTTCATGGAATCATAAATCAATAGATAATAATGTAACTACTCCATGCCATAATTTCTACATAATAATTTTCTCCCATCATACATTTTTTGTTTTTTTTTCAAGGGGTGAGGGGTAGATGAAGAAGCATAAATTACAAAGATTAGTAGATGCCCTAAAATCAACAAATAAATGTTATTTTCCCCTCAATATGTAAGAGAAAACTTCCTCCCCTAGGAATCAGGAAAGGTATTTGCAAGGACCATTACCTACAACAAACAAACAAACAAATTATTTTTAGAAAATGAAAACAACATTAAAAATTGGATTAAGGTAAGAGGAGAGGGGAAGAATCATACTGGGATCAGTAGTGGTGATGACAGCCGAGCCGGAGAAATCGCAGTTGAAGTCGTGACGGCCTTCCTTCTGATAGTAGGAGTTCATGACGAAAGAGGCATGAGCCCTAACGTTGTTTGGGTCGAAGCAACCGCCGCCTGCCTGAATTGGGCTGCAGTCGATTCCCTGGCTGCACACGTAGTCGATGTTCGCTTGCAGAGCAGCATCGCTCGCCTCCGGCTTTGGCACACACCACTTCTTCCCGCCTTGGGTCCCGGGTGGTGTTTTTGGAGCAGGCTGATTGTTTTCATAAAACCGAAGCTTCGTCAGTTTTGGCAACAAGATACCGCATAACATTGACGGTTTACTAAGTAAAAGGAAGTAGCGAATTCAGAACATAATTTTGCAAGGAGCGGATCCATAAAATAGATAACATTAAAATATTAAAAACATAGAACATAAAGTTCATATCAACACAATAAGAACACCGACGCGACAAAGCTAGACACTGACGCATTAATTTCATGCGGATTCGTACTGTGAGTTTAGACTGCGTTTGATAAAACAAGCTTTTGAACAACTTCTACTCCTAAACAATTTATAAAATAAGCTTCAACTTATTATATCTCGGAAAACAAGTCCTTCAACTACAACTCATTTTTCATATTTCATAAACAACAATCTTCATACCAAAATAACCCTACCATAGTTTGTCATTCTAATTTTACCCTTCTTCCATTTCTCTCTCTCTCTAATTTTAATTTTTTTTCCACAACGTACAATATTTTTATCTAGCTTATAAGTTCAATTATCCAAACACATTCATAACTTAAGCAGTTAAGCTATTTAAAAATCACATCTTATAAGCTTCTGAAATTTATGAGCTCTGTATTACTACTACAACAATTTGTATGATGAGCAAAACTAGAAGATGTAGAAAATATCAATCAAGTACTCCACATAGTATATTTTATAATTAACCAATTTTCTAAATTATTTGTTGGGACTACAAGGAGAAATTGATGATTAAAAAATTAAGAAGAGGGAACAAAAAAATAAATCTAGAGTATGCAGCAAGACAGATGGCGTATGGGAATTCGAGATTCGAAAAGGTGAAAGAGAGAACAATTAAAGCATAATAATAATGGGCAAAAAAATAAGGACAAGATTCAAATTTCAAAGTTAAAGAAAACAGGCAATAGACAGCTCACATGCTACCCATCTTCATTATATTTTAATTTCATATAGTACTAAAAAATTATTTTATCATTATCTTCAATTGATTTAAAAGACCCTCAAGTCAAATTCATGTACTTTAACTAATTCGCCATTCGCCATATAATATAAAGCGAAAGCATAATTCTTAAAAAATCAATTTTACTATAAATGAGTTACATAAGGCCTTTTAGTTCTTTAAGTATAATTAGAAAAATAAAACCAAATTGTCACAATCAAACGTCCATAAATAACTACCCCATGAATCATCTAATCACATTAAAATCTCATCACAATATCCTTTATATTATAGATTTATGCTTCTCTTTCACACCTAATCCATCAAACTAAGCCTTTTTCACTACTATTTCGGGCTAAAAACACATTACTAGTAAAATTTAAGTATTATCTAATTCATCATACTGAACATCTTTTTCACTGCTATACCTAGCTAAACATACTAACTAACAAGTAAAACATATCATTACCATTATTTAAAAGCACAAATCCAACTAACATTCAAAATTTCTTAAAACAGCAAAAGAAAAAGAAGCTTAAAACATTACCTTAACAGGTGCAGAAGCGTCAGCCCGGAGAACCCCAGCATCATAAACCTGCTCGAAATCACCTCGAAAGAGCCCGAAATTCTTCTCCGAAGCCGGCCCGGTCTTCTGGTTCTCGTTAAACAATGCAAACAAGTACACATCGAACTTCTTCCTCGGCATCAGCGGCGTTCCCCTCCCGGCATTGTACTTCCTCACAAGCTCCCCATTGTACGCCTTCGCGTTCTCCAACGAGCACCTCGGCTTCTCGAACGGCTCCCCATCCGAAGACCACCCCGTCTCCCCCACCGCGATCTCCACGTCCTTGTACCCGAGCTTCATCATCGACACATACACCGCGTCCATCAGCATGTCGAACATGTTCCCGTACGTACGCTTCGTGTACTTGTCGAAAACGCCCTTGTTCGGCCGGAAAAGTGCGAAATCGGCATTTTTGGGACTGCAATCAAGCCGGAATTTATAACTTTAATAACCTCAATCATGAAAATCAATGTCTAAATTAGTTACTAGTAATATCTAAGTATATCTTAAAATTACACCGCTAGAGAGATTATTTCATACTCCATCTCACAACCACATACAGTACAAAAAATCTCTTCCTTGACATTTCGCAGTAAAATACCAAATTCATTAGAATTTGTATCTTATACGTTAAAAAGTCCATATTGTTACTATATACTAACCCAAAAGCTCAAATCAAAATCAATTCCTAATTCATACTACTTAATACTAACTTAATTTCAAAATTAAATAATTAAAAATTGTAATTAAAGCAAGCCAAATTAAAGCTATTAGAATTTTTTTATACTACTACATCGAAAAATCCATTTGGTTATTATATACAATAAGTCTATGCAACCAAATTTTGTACAACCAAAAATTGGTTTATTTGAGAGAAAAAGTAATTTATATATACATTTAATTAAAAAATATAGACACACATATAGTATAGGGAACGTGCATAATATTACGGTATTTGTGTATAATTTTTAAATTTTTTTTGAACCATAAAATGTAATTAATGCATACTTTAATTCAAATTTAAAAAATAATAGAGAAATAATTCAAATATAAAAATAAAAAATTGAAAATGAGACCAAAGACTAATAAATTGTTTTTAATTTGTTAACTAACTATATTTATTATTTTAATATTTAATTAACACATCAAAATAGCTAATATAATCTTGTTTTGGTGGTATAAAATTTGGTTGTTTATCATTGCTCTATTATATACCCCAAAAACATAGAGCAACAATCAATTCCTAATTCCTAACATTTAGACACCAACTTAATTATTATAGTAGTAAAATCGATACAAAACAATCATTTCTTTTCTACTTTTATAAAATATACCAAAAAATGGCAGAAAAAAAAACCTTCAGTAGCTAAAGCTATTAAAATTTTCCTAAATAAATTGTATAACGGCAAAATTTATTTATTTATACATTTACATGTCAGTTTTCAAAGATACCAAAAATGTGCCAGTGAGCTGTAAAACTCGGCATCTTTGGCTTCAGACATTAACCACTAGGCCAATAAACGTACACGAATACTTACCTGTATCCAAAGTAAGGGTAAGGGTTAACCATGAAGGGCGTTTTGGTCTCGCGGTGGAACTGCAGCAGCGGGGCGAGCACGCCCTTATCCCATCCCGGGCGGAACCGGGCGAGGCTGGGCGGCTCGGACGACTCGAGGATTCCGAGCGAGTGGGCCGTGGTGATCTTAATAGATGTGAGGTTAGCCTGCAAGAGGGCGGAGTGGAGGGACCTCATGGCGCGGACGAGGTTGTCCACGAGGGGCTGCGGGCCCCAGTGGAGGACCTCAGTGCCGACGAGGATGTAGTTGATGGTGGTCTTGGGGTGGAAGGGGGCGATGTGGGAGGCGACGTAGGAGCGGGCGTAGGCGGGGTCGGTGAGGGCGGGGATCTCGCCGTTGGGGACGGTGACGGCGACGAGGATGCCGGTGCCGGCGAAGGCGCGGAGGATGTCCGGGTTGGTGTCGAAGATTTTGATGCGGTCGATGGTGGTGGAGTGTTGGAGGAAGTGGGCGACTTGGGTGGGGGAGGGGAGGTTGTCGCCCAGGGTGCCGTAGTTGACGCCGATCGCGGAGGCGGAGGAGAGGAGGAAGGGGAGGAAGAGGAGGAGCTGAAGAAGAGGGGCCATTGTTTGTTTGTGTGGAGAGAAATGGAGGATTTGGGAAGGGGTTTTGAGCTTTTATGTAAGGGAATTGGGATTGTTGTTGGACTTTTTTTTAATGAATTGGATTTGGGTAAAAGGTTATTTGTGGTGAATTTATATTTTTCATTTCTTTTTAATTTTGTATACTAAATTTAAAAATTATCAAGATTTTGTTGTTAAAATAATTTGATTACTTACTTTTTAGTAACTTTAATCAAATTTACTATGTTATACAATAAAACAATATACACTAAATCAAATAGTTTCTTTTATTAAATTAATAATTTGATACTTGATTCTAATATTTTCTCATAGTATTTGATTGATACATGTTTTGAGAAATTGTTTAAATTTATTTACAAAAGTGGAAGGAAAATTTAATATAATACTTAACTTTTATAATAACTATGAGTAATTGAATTAGTAGGGTATGGAATCCACTTAAAAATAATGAAACTGAAATAGAATAATTAATGGGGACTTTAACGAAAATAACGAAATGAGAGTTTGCCAAAAATAGTAAATGGGACAATTAACGGAGGCAATGAAAAAAATTGTAGAGTATATAAATTTCAAAATTAGTATACAAAATCAATAGATAAAATGTTTAGAAATTTTATGATAAATATTCTAGATAAAATGTCTATGGGTCGAGTAATTAGAGGAAATGGGGAAAATAGTGAGACGAGGAATTGGAAATGAAGAGTTGAATTACGTGTAAAGAGTGTGTGTGGTTAGAAACGCGTAGTAAAATTGGGATAATGATGGATTTATTATTTGGGATAAGAAACGCGTATATATTTGGTGGAAAAGTTAAAATAATGATGGATTTAGAGATGAGTGTTGTCTCAACGGTAATGTGTAATTGTAATAATGAGATTTATGAGCTTGCTCATTATACACGTCATGCTATTTTCAAGAATATAATTTTCTATGGGATGCTTTACTCATGCTTTTGGATTTTCTCACATTGCTTTTTTGTTTATTTCAAGTCTCACATATCTTATTGTTATAAATGGAACCCAAAATTTTGTGAAACATGAACAAACTATAATTGAAAATAAAAATATAGACGAATATAAATCTTGCTTTTATATATAATTAGTTTTGTAATAAGAATAGAATACTAGGAGTTACTTATCATTGCAAATAAATTGAAATGACAAAAAACAAACTTTTATTAAGATGCAATGAGTTAAAATTGGATTGACATTTTATCATATTAAAGCTTACTTTTAACTTGTTAGAACCATGCCAGATGCAAACTAATATTATGGATGAAATTATTTAATACTTTAATTGTAAATTTTATGTAATTTAATGTATAATTAATAAAGTATATATATAAAAAAGTGAATACATTTATTAAGCATGGATGCTCTATTTAGATCTGCATCGTGGAACAAGCTGAACGTTACACGAATCCCGACATATGCAGCAGATGTTGATTTAATATCACTTTCCAGATTGTATTTTCATTTAAATAATGTGAAGTTTTAATTTTATGCAATCAATTGGATAGTGAAGATTGTTTGGGTGAATTTTGTTATATGACAGTAGTATAATTTGACTTGTTATGATTTTGATTTAAATAAAATTATTTATTTTTTAGTATGAAATTATGAAAACAATTGAAAATTTATCAAAATTATACTTACTTCATCCCCGATTAATTGTCACTCTTTTTCTCTCTTGATAATTGTCATACTTTATTTTTACCACATAAATGGTAGATAGGTTCCATATTCCACTAACTTTTTCAACCAACTTTCTTTTTACATTTCTTAAAATCCATATCCAGTCAAAGAGTGACAATTAATCGGAAAATGATGGAGTAATTAAATCCGGTAATAAATTAGAATCAATCACAAACGAATTAAATTTAATATTTGTTCGACGATTTAGGCAATTATTTACAACACGAGGTGTCAAAAAAAGACCTTTTTTATTTTGGATCAGAGGAAAATTTTGAAACGTCAACATTAGATGAAGTAACGTGTCGAGTCTACTAAGGAAATGTCAGGATGAATTATGACAAAGAAACAAGATAGAATGTGGTCAACATTGTTGGGCATTCATTGGATACTAATCTATGTTACCACAAAAAAACACAAGTTACAGCAATTTATTTATTTTTAATTTTTGAGGGGACCGACATTGTACTATTTGATTAACACAAAAAATATCTGATTTTACTATTTGAGCAATGCCAACCAACGTGTTAAAAATAAAAGGAGAAATGAAAAAAAAAGAATGACCGAAATATTGGCATTTTACACTGCTTAAAAACAGTAGTAATTTGCTATAATAAATAATACTAATAATAATTTTAAAAAATAGTAATAGTAGCAGTGAATTACATCTCTTCATCCTATTTGTGCAAAGATTAAAACAAATTGCCGGGTCTAATAAATTACTTCATTAGTCTATTAAAAATAAATTTATTTCATTTTCATTTAACACATTTATCAAAATTAGTTTAATTTATTTATGGTAATTTTCCTTCCTAATTAAGAGTTTTCTATTTTCATTAATAATAATTAATCAAATTTTCCTTCGTCTATCACTCACCATGAACGGATATAGTATTAGTTTAATATTAGTAATAAAATATGAGTGAAATAAATTTGCAAAAATACGTGATAATAGTAGTAGTAAATATAGAGAAAAGTTAATGTGACATTCAGTTAATAACATACAGAACAAAATGGAAAAATTAAACACATATATGAGAGAGAGAATCATTTTTATCGACTTTGCTCCTGTTAGACAAGTAAACTATAAAAACAACATCAAAAATCTACTCATCTTAAAATCTAGTACTCCACAAAACATTCAGACAAAGACACCACAAAAAGTGAGCCGTGGACCGTGGTAGATTCTGAGAAAAGAAAATCCAACAGCATATCTCATTCATACAATAAAAAAGATACTCCATGAGTTATGCAGTTTGACAGCTGCTAAAATACATCAGAAAATCACAAAACAACAACAAAATTCCCGCAATGACAAAAAAAAACTCTCCCAGCATTCACTATTTGTGAAAAATGTAGTGAAAAATGCAATTTATTTGTGTAAATTCATTGGCCATTGAAGCTTATTCGCACGTCTCCTAATGGAAAGATGCATACCTCCGCCTCTCCGTCTTCGCCCTCCTATCCCGGTTATACGGTTTCAGAGTTCGTTCGACTTCAATCTCCGATAGAAGCAACGAATGCAGCCTCATGAGATGCCCCGCGCACTTCTTGTGATCATCGACACGATCAGATATGTTCGTGTCGATTTCAGCAGAATCAGACCTCCTCTGATGCGGAGACTGCCACTTCGCTTGCAAGTAAGCAAGCGATCTCCACGGAGGCAGAGGCATCGAGTTCTGCTTCAAAGAAAATCGAGCAGCTTCCACCATTACCTGAAGAAACTGCTTGAGCCTTGCGAACGAGCCAACGTAGATAACGGGAAGCGAGTTGAGGATCCTGTCGTACGAGTCCACAGCTCTGGCGATCTCGAACTGGCTCCTGAAGTTTATGTCGATGATCACGTGGTCTGTGGCCCCTCCTGTGTCGTTGTAGCGGATCACATCAATGTACTCGTGATCGCCTGTATGCAACGGGAGATTGTGTCGTATTAGAACGAGTATTTCTAAGCACAAATCATGAACAGAGAGGGACGGGGAGGCTGTGATTTTACCTCCGGGGACTTTACCGCTCCCCTGCCACCGAGACGTGCAGAGGCCTGCATCATAACCGGACAGTCTCAGCTGTTTTACAAGGGAAAACCGGATGCAGCTGGCTTTGCACGGACCTGAGTTCGAAACGTGGAGGTCTCGTTCGTTGATTGAGAGCGCGAGGGAATTCACCACGGACAGCAAGTCGTTTTCGTACTGATCCATCGTCATCTTGAAATACTGCAGAACCAAACACAAATAGTTCATATATACACACATATAACCATTGAAAAAGAAAGTAGACTCGAATCTGATACATTTGGCCTCATACATTAACCACTGCTCAAAAATCAGCTAAAAATTATTGAACAGGAATTGAATTCACAAAAGCAGACAGTTCAATTTCAAGTAAACTATTAATCAAGACAGATATTAACAAACACTTTTTCCAGCAATTGTTTCCTTGAATAGCATTTCCTTAACCAGCACAAACACACCTCTATACACATAAAGAGAAAGTGTTGGTTCAGTGTGTCTGGCCTAGTGGTAGAGTGATTATTGCTAGAGGGGCGAAAGGTCTCGGTTTCAAGTCGAACTATTCAGCAAGAAACAATCAACAACCATGATTTTATTGTGCCAAATGCCTTTTACACCCATTTTCCCTTTCTAGCATCAATGCCTACAAAACTTGAACATAAATTAAGTATGCACAAGCATCAGTTTTACCTTAACAAATCCAGCTAATTCCAGCTACAAATCATTTACTTCTCTATCAATAATTCAACCACTATATCCAAACTATGAACAACTCTATCACCTCAAAAATTAAAGAATTAGAATTGATTTCACCAAAGCAAAAGTTTGGTTTCAAGTACAATATTTATCAATTATCAAGACAGTCTGTCAATTGAAACTGATCATAACACTTTGTCATTCAATTGTGTCCCACAAAATCATTTCCTAACACAAACACAAACACAAACACAGTTCTTAAGCCCCTACCAAGTTAAAAAAAATTACAAATTTTGTATAAATCGTTATGCAAAAGTCTCTATCATCTGGTGCGATATAGAAAAACTATTTTCTAAAATTCCGAACTCAAAAAAAAATATATAGCCCCTACCAAAACAATTTTCTGCTTTATATAGAGAGAGAGGGACTAACGGAGATTTTGTCAGCGAGCTGCAGGAGATCAGAGAGACTGGAGTCGCTGTCGCTGCTGTATCGGGAATCGGCCCCACAACTGTTCCCATTCTCGAGAAAATCATTAACCATCAGTGCCAAATCATGCTCGCTCTCATGACTGACTGCACCCCCTCCACTAGCCTGTTTCGGCCACAACTCATTGGACGACGACCTATAAATCCCACAGTTCATTCCACCACCAACCACCATTGCAAATTACACTTCTAACCAATTCAAAATTTCTTTTGCAAAAAACTGAAAAAGGAAAAAAATAATCCTAAGGTTATATTAATCCGGAGAGCCAGAGGAAACAATTCACAATCTGCCGGATAAGATTAGGGAAAAAGAATTCGTGGACGGACGAAAACGACAAATTCGAATCCTGATTGAACGGCAAAAAATAATTATTGGTCAATCGAATTCGAAATTGCTGAATTTTGTAAATCTGTAAAACAATTGAATCATTTGTGTTCCTAGGAAAACTCAATCAACAGATTAATAAGCTCGGATTTGACGTCGAAACAGCCTTTCCCAATCCAGATAATGAATAGAAATGAAACATTATACGGATATGAATTGTAATGAATAAATAAATGCAATGAAATAGGAAAAGGGAGATGAGAGATTTAGGTAGACAGAGGAGGAGGAGGAAGAAGAAGAACGCAACTACCAGAGTGCATATCATAACAGATACATTATACATATAATATATGTGTGCGTGTGAAATGACGGAAATGGACATGTCGATTTGTTTCGTAATGCCCAAGTTTAAGGGTTCATGATTATTTTGTGACCATAAAATTAGCCTCAATTAATACGTGCCTAATATTTTTGAACTCATTTTACTTGTATATAGGGATGATAAAAATATTTTTGATTTAAATGGCATAATAGATAGAACCAAATATTTGGTTTCAATTGTTTTATTTACGAATCAGATCGAGTTTTAATTTCTTGAAAATTGGATTTTCGATTTGATTCAGATTAGTATTTTTTAAAATTGGAAAAAAATTGAATACCATAAATTATTAAAATATTTCTAATCTAATGTATTTGATTTTTTTTCTGATTTTTTATTTCTCGGTTTGTATTTAGTTATAAAATTTTTTATTCGTACTTTGTATATATTCTCTCAAAGAGCAAATATTCGGATTAAGAATAAATCATAGTCGAAATCTGAATGTTCAACATCCTTACTAGCATACAATCAGCATACAATTATTTATTTATTTATTAAATCTCTAGATTAATCGATTTTCATAATAAATACTATGAATATAGCAGAAAGTTTACTGTATAATTTTCTTTTTCAATGTAATTTTCAATACTTGTGCAAATACAAACAATGTGATTAGGGTAAAATGGGAACTGGACCATGCACAAATGGAATCACTCATTGGCTGACTGTTCTTTTAGGTTTTTTCTGTTATTAAAAGTTACAATTATTTGACCAAATATATAAATATAAGTATATAATATGATTGGCTAAAATAAAGAATCCAAAAGGTAATGGCGGTAATGCTCATATATTATTGGTGGCCATAAATTAACTGTGGATGGTTCAATATTTCAAAAGTTCAAACTTAAAACACTTTCCCCTCCTTTATTTCATCGCTTTCATGAGACTGAAATGAGGATATAGAAATAAATATATTCACGAGTGTTTGCTCAAAAAAGAGGGAACAGTAATAACACCACCCCAACTTTTTTTGCCTTTTTTTTTGTTTTAAATGTTCATATTTTGGGGTGTTAGTATATGATAGATAGATTGCTAGTACATTTGTAAGGCGAAAATGGGCAATTTAATTCAATTTAGTTTTTTGGAATAATATTTGCATTTTGAGAAGACATAAAACAAGAATTATTGAAATGGAGTATTATTATTGCACATGCATATGGAAGACTTACATAAGACAGAATATAGCAATGTCCAGCTCAAGCATCTAAAGATTACCTAATTATTAGTTTAAACCAAACTTTGAAGTAATCATCAACGTATGATGAATATACACGGAACTTTACTCACAAATTAATATCAAATTCACAAAATTTGCGTTGTTTTCAAACCCCAGAGTAAGCTTCGTTTCTTTAGGCTCAAAACGACGTCGTATAACATGAGTTTATGCAGACAATTTCCGGTTTCCATATCATCATAAAATTTGAGGATTTTAATTTCATGGTAGTAAAGTCGTGATAAATCGAAAGTTGATGTATAGTCCAATCATGTGCAATTCATGAATTCCATAAAAATTGATGTAGTTAAAGGCCAATAACTTCACACATACATTTTAGAAATACAGAAAGTTTTTGCAAGTATTCTAAATTTATAAACACTAATTTTATGGATGGAAGGAAAAAAAGACAAAGTAAATAACAATGGAGTGTTTCAACAAATTAGAGATATTCTCTTCATGATATGTCTCATTTTGTTATTTTGATATCTCCACAATTATTTAATCAATTCCCTTTTGCTAGTTTACTCCACAAAACTGAGATCAACATTCTACTATTTTTCTGCACATTCATTCACATTTCTTAGAACCCGAGCATCAGAGAGTAAGACGTTTATTGGCATACGGAGAGAGCAATCTTCATTACCTTTTAAAATAGAATAATATCAAGTGATCACAGAAGTCTTGCCTAAAGTTGTGGGCCATATATTTCTTTATAGTTGTCAAATATTCTTAAACTTCTATTTTCTAAAAACTGTCAGGTATTAAGATAATGTTTCAGAAACCTATTTTCTTTACTAAACTCTCTTAACCTGAGGTGTGTTTACATTAATATATTTAAGATTTTAATCTAAGAAGCAACTCTCCAAGAACATGCTACATGTTACTACTACGTTAGGAGTTGGACATCCAGATAGTCAGGAAGGTAGATTCACCATATATATAGTGTATATATATATAGAGAGAGTGATCCATCCTATTATATTATGTGTTTAGCATCAGACCCTAAGTTTAGGGACAGTTAACAAATGAATAGGTGTTATTAGCCCTGTAAAGGTACTATTTATTAACTAAGACAAAAGCAACAAACTGCAAATATATAACACCAATTTAGGAGCACTACAGTTCAGCATGTCTAGGAATCTTCAACTGCCATAATCATTAGGTGATAAAAAATGAAACCATAACAGCAAAACACAAATCGCATTACTGAACAAATTTTATTGATCTAGGCATATTTATAAGGCTGACTGTTTCATAAAAAAAGACTAGCAAATTAGATGTCTAGATAACCTTCAATAATACCAGCTGCAGTCTTGACAAACAACCGTAGAATAATACAAATAAGGATGTATATTTAAGGAATGGCCTTACTTCAATTATAAGTGTCTTTGGACAAGATTAGGAGCCATCTGTTGCTGTAGATTGATTCACGGCGAAACATATGTTGGATAAATATGTAAAGGAATTGAAGAACCGTAAGAGCCAATTAGAGGAACTCACTACTTTCAGTTTGATACTGTTCCAAATACATTTGTACAGCATCTCCAGGGATTGGAATCATCTATCTTTCAGTTGCCGCTGAAAATCAAGAGCAGAAGATAGTCAGCAAGCACAATCACTCGTAGCAATTACTAAATCAGTAAGATAACCAATTTCCAGTAATAACCAAATGCTATATAGATGAATCAAGTCGAAAATGCTTGATGGAATACCAACACAGTGAAAGAGACCGCAGGGTAAGTTGCCAGAAAAGATTTGGATAGATGAGCAACAATAGTAACTTTTACTTGTTAAAATATAAGTTGAATCATTTGATAGGAGATGCCGACTTGAGCACCAGTGGGAGATTTGACAATATAAAGCATGAACATGTAACTTACTCTTGGCCCACGATTGGCTGTTTGTTGTCTATTAGGAGCGTTGTCTGTTTCTTGAATCATATCAGAACTACTAAGCTTGTAAAATGTCTCGAGAGCTCTTGTAACAAATGGGCGCACTATATTTGCTTCCATTGCAGACAAGTTCTTGAGCTGCAAGTTTTGAGGAAATGATGAGAAGAGAGAAAATACAAATAATTTCATGCTACTGGCTGCACTAACCTAGCTACCGTCCACACCAACATATTGAACAATGTCATATTCATTTTTCACAACTTTCAAATGTGACAAATTGAGAAGAAATATATTGCATGAGTTATGCAAAAGATGCAACCAGATACCCACAAATCACGATCTAATGCATTTTTTTACATGAGTTTCAAGATATTGTGCCAATGAGTATTACAACTGAGAAACTTCCTTATCAAGATTCAAGGAACAGAGTTAGCAGCAATACTGAGACCCGATCAAGTCAACAGCATAAGTAGGCCAGTGAATTGAAAAACTTATAAAACTAGTCCAAGAATATTATGAACAGTAATCCACAAAATAAACAAATTTTGGAATGGTAACAACAGTTTTCTTCACTGTGATATGATGTACAAAAAGGACTTACACTACTAATATATACCTATTAACATAACTGAAGGCATCAAAAGCTACAAAACGAATATGTATGCACATAGCTATGCACTGATATGAAAAAGTGAAATTACAAACACGAAAATAACTTACCTTCAGCGCAAAAGTACCTTCCCCTGAGATAGACTCCAAGCCTTTCCCGATCTTATGAAACCTCACGTCCTTGATGTCCTCAATGAGGGACCTTACCTTTATGGAAATCAGAATCAAGATTCTAGAAAAACATGATAGGCCAAAGAAAGAATACTAGCATGACAAAAGTTTACTAACCATGTAGGTATCAGGAATATCGCCTTGTGCACTACATAAAAAGTATATACATGTTCAAAACAAGTAAACAACAGCCAAAATTTAACACGGCAAATTAAATCATTGCATATAAATACTTACTGATCAAAAAGAAGCCTTGATATTTCTACATAGTGAAATGGCAAAGGCTGAAACTTGTCAGAATCTCGCTCTGCTTCCAGTACTTGTGTTAACTTATCTATGGCAAAAGAAGATATTGATAGCATAAGTATCTTTCATTTTGAGTGTATGCAAGAGAAGTAAAACATGATTTTGACAGAGTACATTGAAGAGAAAGGGATCATGGTGGAAACTAGAGAGCAATCTGGCTTTTCTTTGACCATGCCCACCTTTTGTTTCTCTTTAAATTTCTATTTCCTATTAACCAGTACACAGCCTTTACTTGCACTGTACTCTATCAAATTGGTCCAACCTTCGGCCGTAAATCGAGCAACTCCCACAGAAAATAACGGCAAACTGACTCATGGTGGTGATAAAGGAGGGCATCAATGTTTTATAAAAATGCATATGATCTGTGAATTTTGCATAAAAGTGTTTCGGATTTTATGAAAAGAGCTGGTTCAACATATTGGGCGAATGTAGAATAAACTCAAGGTGCATATATACGAATTGCTTATGGCCTTATCAAAAGAATTAATAGATCTACAGAAGTCAATAAGATTAACCTAAATAGATATCACTCTACTTAATTCATACCAGTATTTTCGCTTAGTCACTCTAATTAAGCTCGCTAAACTTCCATTAGTTCTAATTAAGCTTCAAACTCACCAACCGACATCCACTCTGGAGCTCGAATTGTGCACTTCCCTCTCTTCTTCAAGGCAACAGCCAACCAAAGTGGCGCTTGAGTAGGTATTTGCGGTCTAAAAGGACCGAAATCCCCCTGTTAGCAGAGCAAATCAACCACAAAATTAAGCCATCAACATAAATACTCGAGCACGAAATCAAATTGAAGGCGTAAAAAGGGAGCACGGATCCTACAGATATGAAATTGAGAGCATCCATTCTCAAATTCGGCACAATTTCAATCATTTCATCCTCCGCGAGAAACTCCAGCTGCGTAATCGAAATATTTTCAGAAAATGGAGGTCAAATCGAGAAAATTTGACTAATCGGAAAAGTTGAGAAAGATTCAAACGGACCTCTGCGGCCGAAAATGCGGAGGCATGGGGATCGGAGGTGCCGGCCATTTTCCGGTAAGGCGGTTGTGTGGAGCTGTGCGGAGGTGAGTAGGTTGGAGCTCACAGCCCTAACTCTGTAGCTTGTAATGGCGGGAATTTTGTGAGAATTCGATTTTATATTTTTCTGTGATATTTATTATCGAATAATTTGGGTTACTTCCACAAAAATGCGAAAGAAAAAACAGTGTGTAAGTCGTAACCGATTTGGGCTTGCTTAATTTATACTTACTCACTCCATTTTATTAATGTGTGGGTAAAAATGGGTTATAATAGACAGCTAACACTGTTTATTTTACGAATTAATGTGTAGGTAAAAATGGGCTCGTAATCAGGTAAAGAATATTAATAAAATTATATATTTTTAATGTAAAATTAATAAAATATAAGAGAAATAAAAACAATAAATAATTAGAATATTATTAATAGAGAATAAAGTCCATATTTATTTGATGGATATGTAGGAAAATATTAGGGTACTTCGTGACATTAATGTGTATAACTATCTTAAAATAACCTAATTAAAGTGTTGGACTAAAGTTTAAGTTAGGGGCTCAAGTAGTACATTGTTATGGATTTAAAGTGTAGATACTATATTGTGAGTTCTAATTTGTTGAACACCAATCTTATTATTACTATTATAACAGTACAAGTTATGGTCCTCAAACTTTAATTAGCCGGTATATTTTTTTTATTCTCATAAGGTAGGTTGACAAAAATGTCTCTAGTTATCTGAAAATCCTAAATCAATTCAAAATACTACCAATCAAGAAATCAATTCACATGGATTCTTCATTCTTGTATGCCTTCGACCTTAGTTTTTTTTTTTTTTTCTTTCTTCATATCTCGGTTTATCATAAAATAGATCATTATAAAGTGTATGTTTCAATTCCAACAAGATAAACTAATCAGAAAAAGAGTGACTAGTTTTTATTGATGATTCATAATGAAAAATATGACTATCAATTTGGATTGGAGAGCAAAAACTTTATTTTAAAAAAGTCAATATAAATAAACATCAGATAATTTGTTTATTTCCTCACCATTTTTTTTAAAAAAAAAAATTGGTAGTTCCCAAAAATATGAGGTCATCTATGCTAAAATTGCTCATATGTTAATGTAGTCAAGCTATTGACTTTTCATGCTTCTCCATACAAAGAAAATAAAAATAAAAATCAAATTCACAATGGGCCAAGATTAGGACATGACAATTGGTGTATTTAATTAATCGTTCTAAAGTCAAACCACTTTTCTTATTAGTCATATTTTTTGGGAGCTTTCTAATATTGTATTCATAATCATATGTGATGTGACTAAGCTATAGATGTGCACTAATCCAAATTAACTTGGCAATAATTTGATAAGACCAAACATATTTATGAATTTAACTTAGCCAAATATTAGAGCATCCACGGTATAAATAGGTAAGTCATAGGCCAGCCACTCTCTCTCCCTGCCACAACACAGCACTAAAAATCCACCTGTCACATCAGCATTTAGGCCAAATCAAGTAATACAAATAATTCAAAAAATACTACATTTACGGAATTAAAATTACGATTAAATTACGGAATTAAATTTACGACACATATACGGGAAAATTCATTAATTGCATTAAAAAAAAGGTACATAGATAAAAAAAATTTACATAATAAAGAAAAACTATCGTCGTGCAGTCCTCCGTGTCCACAACTCTTCAATTATATCATTTTGGAGTTGAATATGAGCATCCACTTGGCGCATGTCGGCTTCATCGTCATTGGTCCAACTAGTCAGTTGTACGCCTTCGTCTTCGATGATCATGTTATGCATGATAATGCAAGTGTACATTATTTGGGAAACGCATTTGACATCCCACAAACGCGTCTGGACCCTTAATCGCCGCCCATCGAGGCCGGAGCACACCAAAGGCGCGCTCCACGCCTTTGCGCGCCGACTTCCTGCCGTTCCTCAAAGCAGGTCTTCCCTTCTCATCACTTGCGTGCCTCGATCGTCTCACAAAGACAGCCACCTAGGGTATATCCAATCCGCCCTAGTAGCCCATATCATGCCGTTGCCGTTGGCCACAAATGAGACGGCCGGTGTATCAAATTCTGACAATCTTGGGGAGTAGGGCATCGAAGGTACTGCTCACCGAAAATGTTTATCACGCCCTGACAGAAAAACTTCAGACATTCCAGAGCACTCGTCTCACCGATGTGGAGGTACTCATCCCACATGTCCGTCGCGCCTCCGTAGGCCAACTGCCTGATTGCCGTCGTGCACTTTTGAATATGGATGTGGCCAGGTCTGCCAGTCGCATCGTGCCTGAAGCGGAAATAAAGATATCGACGCTCCAACTCGTTAACGATACGCATAAACAACTCACCTGCGCATTCTAAAACGCCGCTTGAACATGTTTGCCGGAAACCGCGGGTCCGGAGCGAAGTAGTCGTCATATAGCCGCTAATGTGCAGCTATGTGATCCCGATCAATCACTGCTCGGCGGTGGACAACCGATGGAGGGCGAGGTATCGCCTGCTGTTCCACCCTTCGCATGTACCGCTCCATCTCGCGGTTCATGTAGGCCTCCATAGCCTCGTTCATCCTGCCGTTCGTACTCCTCAAGATCCCCACCACTACCACCATCCCCACCACTACCACCACCGCTACCACCCGCGTTACTCATCGCTCGATGATGCTCTTGTACAGAAATTTAGAGAGAGAGAAAACTCGTTAAAACAAGTGGTGCATATGAAAATGAAATTAAAATCGCGTTTATATAGGTTTTCAAAAAAAAAAAAAAAACGAAAAAGGGCGTTGGCCGATCGCTGGCCGCTTGCAATGGTTCGGCTAGCCGACCGGCTAGTGACGCGAATCGGCTAGCCGGCACTGTGGATGCTCTAATATCAAAAAACATAAAGTTTTGAAAGTTCAAAAGGAAATAAAGATCAATAATTTATTATTCTAGATAAGTCATCACACAACTTGCTTGATTACATTATGATTTTCATTTAATTTATGTTTCTAATCATCACACTACAGTTATAGTACAAAAATAAAATAATCAATAAAGTACGTGCATAAAACAAATTGTCTCGCTGTCGAAAGAATTAAATTGTCACAGAAATTAAATGGACAGTTGCTTAAGATTAAAAAGTCAAAGTCGTATATTATGTTGCCAGATTCTCTGTCACTATTCATTTATTTATCTAAAAAACATTTCCTATTTTCGTGTCTTTTATTATTAAAAATTAAACAGAAAGTGTCACTAGGTCAATGTTTGCCAAATTCGAAATTAAATTAAATAGAAAGAAAAGGTCACGAGAGTCTTAGGGTGACGATTTCTACATTTTCATTATAAAATATGATATCTTACACAATTTTTAAGTGATTGATACATTTTGAGTAAATAACACTTCACTTTGTGTTTATACCACATGAACAATAATTACTACAAATATTATGACTTTATATCACTTTGTGTTTATACCACATGAACAATAATTACCACTTTTGTGTCTTATGTGTCATATAATAGAAAGGATCAAGTAGTGCTTACAAATTAAAAATAGATTAATTTTCTTTTATGTTCTCAAATGATAAGAATGAACGACAGTGTATATTTTTTGGGCTATAGGAATTTATAATTAGACTACTATAATTTTTTCTAGAATATATACTACTATATGGAATTATTTGAGTTAATTCTTTTTTATGAGAAATAGATAGTTGAAGAGAGAGTAAAATATAAGTGAAATAAATAAATACGAATGTTAATTTTTTTTTATAAAAGAAAATAACTAACTATAATGATATGATAAAAGAAAAATACGACTCAAGTTGGAACGAATACGAATGAAGCACTATATATATCTATATCTTGTGTTTCAATGATAGACACATAAATATAGCTTGGCAAGCTTTAAATTAAATCGAAAACTTTCCATTTCAAAAGTTGATAATTATAACATCGTCGTTTTACCGGTTAAGTCAGTAAATGCCACTAATCCGTGATCAGCAATTATTATTCATTAAAATATTTTTGTTACTATATTAAAACTGAGAAAAAATATAATAAGCGAAAATTATGTCAAGTGGTTGTGAACAGGTGATAGGAGTAATATTTATATCGATCATCCATCTAACTTCACACATATTTATAACTTATAACCCTATGAATGGTATACATCAATTATTTCAAAAAATCCACCTCGTAGTAACATAAATTCCCAACTACAATAATCAAATTTTCTGCAGTCTCCATTAATGATATGGAAGTAATTGAATATTCCACTCAACATTATCATTCAGTTTGAATTGAGAAAACCCAAAATTTATCAAAAATAAAACTCAAATAAATAGTAAATTTGTAGTGAATTACTGAATAGTAAGAGAAAAATAAAATTGGAGGAAATCTAAAAGGTTGCTGAATATTGAATACCAATCCAACGGCTGGAAATGCATGCAGCCAACAACATTTTCTTTAATATATTTTCATAATTTTAGATTAATTGTAAAAGTCTTAAAATATCAAATCCAACCTCCAATTAAAAAATTATTTAATGACTGTTAAATTTTTTTATTATTTAATGGTAATAAAAATATTTTTATTTTTTATGACTAAACTCTGTCATGTACAGTGCATACATACATACAAAAACATGTATCTAATGTCCGAGCAAGTTGCAGAAGGGAGAGTTGACTAAACGTTGTTATGAAAAAGTCAGCACACAGACAAACACATTAATAAAAACACTTTCTTTATTACACATTACTCTTTTTCTGCCTTCTATTTGTTCACACCTCCTGCTTGAATTTTCAGCTCTCGTGTTTTTGCTTTTGGCTCTTCACATCTTCTTTGTCATCTCCGATTCTTGGCTTGTGAGGAGAGAGAATTGATGGGCTCTTGCTGCAGCGCCCGGATTCGGGCCCACCACAGCCCTCAGAGAGATGGTTAGTAAATCCCCACCTTCCTATACATGATATGTTTAATACTTTAATTTTGTTGGTTTTCTTGAATTTATGCAAGATGGAGATGAATAGAGGTTTTCACTTTTCAGCTTTGGTGGTTTTGGATTTTTGTGTTTGAGGTCACATTTGTCATACAAATTGCTTGTATTGTGCTATGAAAGATTGCATTTTTCTTCTAAATGTGGAGTTCATTTTGGTTGGATGAATAGTATAAGCATTTTAAAGAGAAATTATACTAAATCCGTCCACAAAAAGTAATCTTTTTAATGGATCGTGCAAGTTTTAATGCAAAAATTGATAAAATAGAGACAGAGAAAAAAGTGGTTAAAGATTGTTAGTGAAGACTGAAGAGAATCTGACCAACGACCAATTTTGGTGGATGGACTGAAATGGAAAATATGACTTTTTTTTTTGGACGGAGGTAAATTGTTTTATTTCATAGATAATCTGCTAATGGAGATCCAAAACTGATGGAAAGGAAATGCAAATACATGTATTGGATTAATTGTTCTTGATGCAGAGGAATTGCTGTCCAATTTTGATGGCTAGCTAACTTAGTTTAGACACATGAATTTCCCAAATCAGGGCAAAGTTCTAGACATGTTAGCTTTGATGGGAGTTTGCCTCCCTCAGTGCCATTGACCCCTCGAAACGAGGCTGAAATCTTGGACGCGGGGAGTTTGAAGAGCTTCGGATACAATGATCTCAGGATATGTACTAGAAACTTTCGCCCCGACAGTGTGTTGGGGGAAGGTGGATTTGGGTCCGTCTTCAAAGGCTGGATCGACGAGCACACTTTCAAGGCTGCCAAGGCGGGGACGGGGATGGTCATTGCTGTCAAGAGACTGAATCAAGAAGGTTCACAAGGTCACAAGGAATGGTTGGTCAGTACCATCACTTTCTCTTTTTTCTTATGTTTTGATGGATTGGTTTTATATGTTTGTTTGATCAAATTTACTCCCTCTGTCCCATTAAAAGTGACACGTTTTCACGTTTTCAGACAGAAATCAACTATCTGGGGCAGCTACACCACCCCAATCTAGTGAGACTGATCGGCTATTGCTTGGAGGACGAGCACAGGCTTCTCGTGTACGAGTTCATGCCTCGTGGCAGCTTGGAGAATCATTTATTCAGGAGTGAGTTCTTGCTATTAGTTCATTGTAGATGCTCTTGTTTTGTTTGTTACAATGACTGATATTGTTGTTGGATAGGGGCGTCTTATTTCCAGCCGTTGGATTGGAATCTAAGGATGAAGGTGGCGCTTGGTGCAGCGAAGGGGCTCGCGTTCCTCCACAGCTCGGAGGCAAAGGTCATCTACCGCGATTTCAAGGCCTCCAACATCTTGCTTGACTCTGTATGTGTGCATTATTCCCTAACTTCACTACATGTTTTTGAGTACATATTGTGTAGTTTCACTTACATTTCATTTGCTGGTTTGGTAACAGAGCTACAACGCGAAGCTTTCTGATTTCGGGTTGGCTAAGGACGGTCCACTCGATGGCAGAAGCCATGTTTCAACAAGAATCATGGGCACATATGGCTATGCTGCTCCAGAGTATATGGCCACAGGTATGATTTAGACATGAATATTGATTTGCTTTTGTATCTTTGTATACAATGTTGTTTGCAGAATGGAAATAAGCCAAGAAAGTAGAAACGAGATCAAGTGTGCGTGTGTTGGCTTAATAGTAGAGACTGTAGAGTGGTTAAGCGTAAGTAGCTAAGGGATGTAAGTTCTAATATCAGATTTCATTCCTCTTGTGTAGGCCATTTGACTGCCAAGAGCGACGTGTACAGCTTTGGTGTCGTTCTCCTAGAGATACTGACGGGAAGGCGCGTGCTGGACCAGAACCGGCCCCAGGGCGAGCAGAACCTGATTGAATGGGCAAGGCCTTACCTAGCAAGCAAGCGGAGAGTGCTCCGCGTCATAGATGCCCGTATAGAAGGCCAGTACAAGCCAAGTGGGGCGCTACGAGCAGCGATATTGGCTGTGAAATGCATAGCCATCGAGCCCAAGTACCGGCCCACGATGGACGAAGTGGTGAAGGCTCTGGAGCAACTTCAGGACACAGGTATTGTCCAAACTGAAGAAGAAGCTCAGAGACAACTTCACTTTGGAAATGGACCGAGTTCAACTAGAAAAACTGCTTCCTATCCAAGACCTTCTGCTTGATTGTAAGGGAAAAAATGCTATCTTTTTATACAGTGGCAAAATTAATCAGTTTGGTCAAATTCTGATCTATCCCACGTCTTTTGAAATTTAAATGAGAAATTACGAAGTTTCAGATTCGCAATTGACCCGTGTAATTTCTTTATGAGTAAATGCGATGCTGAGTTGGCGTACGCGTGTAAAAAATTGGTGATATGGAGAAGTATTAATGTGACGATGTAGATGACTAAACGACGTCGTTTTCAGGTAGCTAAGAAACTAAAAAAATAAAATATGGAGTAATAAATTTGGTCAATTTGGACAACCGAGAATAAGTTCTAAACATCTCAAGAAAAATACAAATGAAGTTATGAACATCTCATAAAATGAATGGAGTTGTGCAATCACACCTTCGAAGAAAATCTCAAGCTAGTATATGATATAATTAAATTTAAAACAAGTTTGTCTTGTACCTCATGGTATCTAGAAATGTCATGTTGAAATTTAGAACTTTAAATTTCTCTCATTTGAATAGTAATATTTAAATCGATGTTAAAAAATTGACTGACGCCAAGAAAGAAATTATATATTGGTCAACGTCGGCTGCGACAGCGGATTCGTCGAAATTTCATGCACACATATATAATCTATTTTTGTAATTGTAATTTTATTCACTTTCAAACAAATATCATTTTCATTTCATTTGATTTCCATAACTAAGAACTTCTTCGATTGTTTTTGTCCACTCACACAAACAGAGATGGGGGTGGGTATAATGGAGGTGAAACTGATCGGAGCTAAGGGCCTTAAACGCACCGATTTCTTAGGTACGTATTTATAAGATAAATACTTATTCGATATTGTCTCATCATTTTAGCGATTCGGTGAGAAAAGGCGGCTGCTCCCTCAATCCATAAAGGTCTAACCTTTCTTTTGAGATGGCCAGAAATGCCATGAGCATCCTGATTTGTAGTGAAAAGAGTAATTTTTCTTTAAAAAGATGTGAGAATGACGTTGTTTTATCAAATTTTTCTAAAAACTTATCACAATGCCAAAATTTATATCTTGAATTATGATAATAATAATAATAATAATATAAATATAAATAGAATATCTCATACATATATATTTATGTATTTAATTTCATTTGTATCGAGGATATGAAATTATTAATATATACAGATATGATACAGGTAGGATCGACCCTTATGTTATGATTCAATATAGAGACGAAGAATACACTAGCACTACTGCTAAAGGTACTTCTCATATAACGAGCTATTTTAGAAATTTGTGGACTAAAATTTGTAGAGAACTATATGTTTATGTGATGCACATACAAATTTAATCATAAACCAATTTAATTAAGTGTTTGAAATTGCAGGGCAAGGTAGGAAACCAGTGTGGAATGAAGAGTTCAAATTTAGGGTGGAATTCCCATCACTCGATGGATCGGATGATAACCAAAATAATTACAAGCTAAATCTTCGTGTTTTCGACCATGACACCTGCAGCAAAGACGATTTTTTGGGGCAATCCACGTAAACTTTTGCTCCTCCCTCTGTTCCTAAAAATAGTCGCATATTTTGGCATTTTTGGTAAATTTGGAAAAATTATTCCATTTTCATTTGTAGTATCAAAACATTTATAACTGTGAGAAGTTGTGCACTTACGACGATATCTATAGAACTATGAAAAGTCAAGCACTTCTTAGTAGGATATCAACTTGAATTACGATATCTACGTAACTATGAAAAGTTAAGCACTTCTTAGTAAGGTATCAACTTGCATTCCATGGTATTATCAATCACTAGATATGAAGCTGCTAAAGCTTAAGTAAGAAAGTGATTGAACATTCACTTTATTAATTTTGTAGGAGTATCTAAGTTGGTCAAAAAATTTCACATGATAAGATACAGTGATAGAGTTTGTCGAAAGTAGAAGAAATCAAAATAATTAAGGACGTAGATAATGAAGAATTAATTATACTAGAATTTTCGCAATGCTCAATAGTGCTCAATAGCCCTCAACGTGTGTGAGCATGTCAGCGTGCTCTGTTACTCCCTTGAGCACGCAAGTACATTTTTTGTGACATTACCCACCATTTTCTTTACTCACAAATCACAATACATTAGTTAAATATCACTACTAACAGATGGATTAGTACTAATACTATCTTTAAGATGAGATCATTTCTCCCTTTACAACACTATCATTTTTACTAACAATTGAAAACTTATGCCGCATTCCATTAGACTTATTATTTAGGGATTCATTTTCATTTTTATGTCCAATATTTTAATTGATCATGAGTTTTCACCCTCTTTTTCATTCTTTTACATGTTCCCTTAATTAAATGGTTTGGCTGATTAAATAAAATGAATATTATACATATGCAGGATCTATGTGAAGGATTTAATTGAAATAGGATTAGAGAAGGGCAAAGCGGATTTTGGCACACAAAAATTTAGGGTTATTCTCGATGACCTTAGTTACCAAGGTGAAATTCAAGTTGCGATTACTTTTACAGCCAAGGTATTGCCGTAATTTATTTTTTTGTTTTTAGTGGGAAAAACCCAATTTTAGTTTACATATATTTTTATAATTAATAGTATGTTTATTGATTATCATTATTTTTGTTGTGATGCAGAGTGAGACTGAGCAATCGGAATACTTGGTGGAGAAAGAAAATAATGGGTTTTTCAGTTGGAGAAGATATTTGTAATGTAGAAAATAGTCTGTATTTTTTTATATTCTTATAGACTAATTTCTTAAAAATAATTCATTAACTTAATCCAGTATGCACTCTAGAAAAATAATACTCCATATTTACAACTATTCTCATGCTATATTGCATATCAACCTAGTTAACTATTAAATTTCCATTAAAAGGCTGGAAATTTTGATGGCATGCTTTGAATTAGTTCACATTAAAAGGCTGAAAACTTCACGAATCACGGGAAAAGTGGGAGATTATTAAATAAATTTTCAAGCTTTAATATATTAACTTTCTAATGAAAATTAAACATCCAGCCGTCTTAGCTCAGCTGGTAGAGCGCATGGCTTTTAACCATGTGGTCGTGGGTTCGATTCCCACAGACGGCGATTTTCTACTTTTTTTTCCCTTCAAACCTTGTGGTCATATTTGAAAAAATCGAAACGAACAACGCTAAAGTGTGATGCTATTGATTTAATATAATATTATTTTGTCATATGACAATTGACATTAATATAACATTTTTGTCAAAATTGATATATAAGGGATGTAATTTGTTTCGAACAATATAAAACCAATACATATGTTATGTGATAATACTAAAATTCATCGTTATTACTTATTTATTTCTAGAAATGTCGTATGATGTACGGGGTTTGATTTAATCTTATTACTAGTGCAAGACTTTTTGAGGAAAATGATGCTAGTGGATAATAAGTAAGTTCATCATTGAGAAAAACAGCAAATAGCCAATTTTGTATTTTGTTGGTGGACTTTCTATTTAATTGTTCCGTGACACTTCCACTAATATTGCATAATAATGTATAAGATGAATTGTCATATCATATCCACTAATATTAAGCCCACCACCAAACACAAGTAGCTGGCTACCGAAACCTTTCTTTTTGGAATTAATTTTGTTACCTTCCCACTGAATCTTATTTCTATTCACCATCAAATCTTTTAAAGTTTATGGTAAAATTGAACCCGTGACACAAATATGAAATATCCCTCTTCCTTGGGAATTTAATTTTTAATACCCCCTTCTCTCTTAATAATAGGCCTGTGTATGTTAATTATTAGGCATTAATAAGTATGCCACGTGTTCTAATCAAAATGAGTAGTATATCATGAGTGGAGAAAAGATTTTGTAATAGTGTTACAGTCATAATTAGCTTATTAATCTCAACCCAACATTATATAATGATTAAAGAAATAGTGCGAGTAGAAAAACATTATATAATGATTAAAAAAATAGTGTGAGTAGAAAATTTGGCAGACCATGTGGTACAAAGAGTAAATAAGACATGCTATGGGGGCGATTGATATATAAAAGGAATATAGTCATTTAAATTACTAATATGGTCAAACTCAGGTTAGTCCCACAAATTTTAAACACGGACACAATTTTTTTTTTTCTCAATTGTTTCATACTATACAAAACGATGCATTTGTTGATGTTCAAGACGATGTTCAAATAAAGTAAACAAAATATTTATCTTAATCGAACAACATTATTGTGAGCATCACCAAATATATCATTCTATACATATGAGACATTTGAGAAACATTAAAATTTTCTGATTTATTATTTCGTTTGCTAATTAATTACCTGGCAGGACTAGCCAGAATTTGACATAAATTCTTATTTTAAATGACTATTATTCTAAATAAAAATGAACTAATATTTCGAGACGATTCAAAGTAGAATAGAAATACTAGTACTATTATTAAAGGATGTAATTAGTAAACATTATAAGATTCCTTAAACAAATAATTAAAAGGAAGAGGGTTGAAATGGAAGTTGGTTAAACTAACTCAACAAATTAATTAGAAGGAACAGTTGGATGAGTTAAAACCAATCATGGACTTCACGTCTGCCACCTCTCACCTCTCCTTCACATTTGTGCTCTCCTTTAAAGTTTTACAGGTTGTGAAGCCTGCTGCTGACTCATCACCAAACACACACACACTCTGCGTTTATATACTTCCCTCTCCCACCAAACCAGACACACATACTATGTTACAATCTTGCCGTTGTGAAACAGTGCAATCGTTCCGGTTGTCGTCTCGACTATGAAATTCGAGGATTTGTTGATGCAGCAAGGCGAAGATAAACATGTTAACAAACTCCAGCTCCAAGAACAGGTATTCTCGATCTGTCTCTCCGTAACTAATTGGTTTTTGGATGAAACGTTGCTAGGATTTGATTAGTCATGCAAAGAAAATGCTAATACAATAGTAGTTTATGAAACATAAATATACTGCTCGGTTAAAGTGGTCTGTCAGTATAATCTGTCGATAATGTCGACCAGAGTGATCTATTCGGACCGGTGTTGAGAAATTTACCGACGGATTAGTATGGCGATAATGGAAAATTGAATGTTATCCGTCAGAAAATCTGTTGGTAATAACAGTGTTTTTTTTTGTGGTGCTGGTAAGATGTAATAAGAGGGTAATAATTGCAGGTTGAGAGATTGGAGGAAGAGTTGGAAGGGGAACTTCAGTTGAAGAGGGTGTTGGAATGCACTATGCAAGGACCAACTGGCTGCTGCCACTCATGTTCATCTCTTACCCCCTTCCTTCCTTTTCAGGTTCCCCTCATATATTCATCTTTAAAAGTGGAGTACTAATTTTTTGAAGTGAAAAAATGATTTTGATGAAGGGAGTAGTTGCTAACAATGAATATTTTACATGTTTAATAACATATGTGTCATGTAAGGCATCCATGATGCCGAATAGTTATACTACTGTTTACGCACTTTTGAGCACTATCCACAATCCTTGAGCACTTAAAAAGATAAATGCCGAAACTAAAATAAAGTCACATGGGGGGAGCTCTGATTGAGTAATATAGTGACATGCTTTTACATGCCACAGCGTACTCTATGACGCACAATGCGTGCTTCGCCCAAAGCACGCCGATACGTGCTCAGCACGTGAACCATACACGTACCGCTACACATACTCTAACAAACATTATCAGAACTAACCCCAATTTCTTTTGATAGGGTAAAAATTGTACATTTGAACATCTACCCTTGTTAGGATTCATCAATATTAAATTATAACCAAATAGTAGTGGGAATTTATTTATCAGAATCAAGATTTAATTACGTTTGATGTACTAGAATGTAGTAAATCGACAAAAAATGCTATTATCAATATTAGGAAGCCACAATAAACACTGCTATATCGAGTGTTCAGCAGCACAAGGAGAGCGACGTGTTCTCAACATCACAAAACTACGAAAACAGAAGATACAGAATACCAGGAGACAGGAGAGCATCTCTGGGTTCCTCCAAGGAACTTCAAAATGCAACATTCCTTGGAAAACATGGTGGTAAGCCCGATTTTCCCGTTTCCAGGAGAAGAGCTTCAGCTTTGAATGGCGACATAACTATGAAGCCATCCAGCTCTTCAGCTGCGGAAACGGAATGGGGAAGTGGGGATTTAAAAATTTCCAACGGTCGGACAGTTCAAGGCCAAATAGGTACAGAGAGTGAAATAGTAAACCCCAACAAGCTCTCTGTAGATCTTATCAAGTGCTTGATAAACATATTTCTCAAACTGAATCTGAACACATTTAAGAGCAAAGGATCGACTAACCTATCGAAGCAGACTCTGGCCTGCATGAACTCGAAAGGCTTGGTGTCCAAAGCCACATTCAGCTGCAGAACGCCTGTGTTTCCATTCATCGATAATGCATCCCATCTTGATCCTTATGAAATATTGCCTGAACTTGGTGCCAACATCAGAGATATCGGGCCATACAAGAATTTCATAGAAATAACAAAAACTACACTGGACACAAGCCGTTTCTCTGAATGTCTCCCGGACGTGCAGAGACTGAGGTATGTACCAGCAACTTCTACCCGATCAACATTGACACGTTTATCAGTGGCTCTTTTTTTCCTTCCAGGATCTTGATGCAGAAACTCACTAAAGTCAAAGTAAACCACTTCAGCCACAAGCAGAAGCTCGCATTCTGGATTAACATTTACAACGCCTCCATAATGAATGTACATAGAAATCTCAAGTGATTTAAGCCCAATTCTAACAAAATCAATATCATCATTATCTGAATAACTTTTCTTTCATTCCAGGCCTTTCTGCAACACGGGCTGCCTTCTACACAGGAGAAACTACTCTTACTCGTGAACGAGGTAACAACATCCAGCCCACTAAAGTATATCCTATAACATAAGCAGCGGCACTAAAATCATTTAAACTAAAGCATTAGTATTCACGATGCATTATTATTCAGGCTGAAATCAATGTGGGTGGTTTCATATTCAAGGCTTCCACGATTGAGCAGTGCATCCTCCGACATCCAGCAGAAGCTAAGCATGTGAGTGAACATAAACATACTAAAGTCTTTATCAAGATCAATAACAGAAATGAGATAAATGGAATAGCAATCTCAGTAATTGGAGATCAGTTCATACGATGAACGGGATATACACCAATTTATGCTATGGTTCAGTTTTCTAAATCCTGTTTTATAGTAAGAAATCTTTATTCATGACTAATGAGGCATAATTTTGTTGAACCACAGGAATTAACTGATGAGAGGGAAATAATTCTAAGGCAAGCTTGTGGTCTAGACTATCCGGAACCTAATGTCATATTTGCTCTCTGTCGAGGCAACTGGTCGTCTCCAGCAGTAAGTACAATTTCCAACATTACAATTTATATTCCCCAAGTTTTAGTAGTCATGCAGACAGCTAAGATTAAGACTTGCAGCTAAGGTTTTACATGCCTGATGAAGTAATGAACGAATTAGAGAAAGCTAAAGTAGAGTATCTGGAAGCATCAGTAGGAATTACGAGCAAGAAGAAGATTTCAGTGTCAAAACTCATGCACCGGCACACGAAGGACTTTGCTGATGATATGGAGTCGCTTCTAGAATGGATCTACAGCCAACTACCTATTACAAGCTCACTGAAAAGATTGATGATGGAGTGTCTAAATGGAGAAACTCAATCTCCATCACATAAGCTGATAGAAATTCAGCCTTATGTCTTCGAATTTCGTTACTTGATCCCCACATAATAAGAAGTTAGCATCCCATATAGATTACAGAGACGATACAAGAACCAAAAATATGTCAGGTAGTGGACAATTTTTGCCAGTATATGTGATAAAACAATATTATATTTCTAGATACCCTTTCTTCCAGAAGGGAAATGGAATGAAAGCAGCTTCAGTATGAAATAGTTTCTGAGATTTGTCACGGAGTTATTTTTTAATAGAGTAACAGAGTTAATCCTCCACTGAAGGGAGTAAAAGTTTATATCCAAAATAAAATTTTTGACTGGATTTAAAGTACATCATGTTTATATATACAATTATACAAGAGAGAGAGAGAGCATGAACATCTTCAGAAGTAAATCAATCACCAATCATATCAACAAAAAAGTTCTCCCTAAAACCACTGTAATGGAGTTAATCCTCCACTGAAGGGAGTAAAAGTTTATATCCAAAATAAAAGTTTTGACTGGATTTAGAGTACACCATGTTTACATATACAGTTGTACAAGAGAGAGTGAGTATGGACATCTTCAGAAGTAAATCAATCACCAATCATATCAATAAAAAAGTTATCCCTAATACTACTGTGCCAGAAGATAGATATTCCAGGGGTAATTTCACAATGCAAAAGGAAGAAAACAATAAGCTCAAAGCTAGAAAATGAATGTTGCAGACAAATTTAAGTACAACTCAGTTTTTATCCAAAATTGTATCATCACCGTGTTGGCTCTGCCAAGAAATTTACAATCCTATTTAACAGATTCAAACCAAATACAGTTTCTTCACAGTTCATTTTTACTGACACTTCAAGTGGTTCGGCACATGTACCTTTAAGAGTAAGAGTGACAAGACAAGGGACAGAATTGTTCAAGATCTCACCACTTAAACGTAGGGATATACCAGATAAATCATCAAGATTAGCAGCAATGGGCATGTCCACAGACACAAGATGCAAATTTGCATTGCTAAGCATTTTTAGTGCCAACTTCTCACATATCATCAGAAAAATGTCTTTCTGCGGGGGTTCATCTTTATCATTTTGCTGGTTTAAATGCTCTGAAAATGTGCACCTGTTGCACAAATCAATAGAATAGATTATGTGAACAATTTGTAAATGAAGAAAACTGATAGGAGAGAGAGAGAGAGGTCTTAGATATATGCTTGAGTAATTGTCAAATTTCATTGAGGGCTAAAGTGAAAACACATTGTGTTTAGAGGTCCACAATATCTTAACATCTTGCACTCTAGGAGAACCCAGAAGACCAACATGAAAATAATAAAACTGGGAAGATCGAGGAAACTGATTCCATAGAATACCAAATACTTATTCAACAGCTAAACCAACAAATACAAATTGAAGAGTGCATGCGAGTTGCTTTCTGCAAGAACATATTTCTTACGCAAAATTCAAAAAAAAGATTGAAAATCTAGGATCAACAGAATCCTCAGCTGTAGATAAGACAGATAAGAACAAGAAAGTGACTGCTCAAAAGAAACTGACCTCCTTATATTTTCAAACATCCCAGGAAGTTGAGATTCTTTCTTCAAAAATGATTCAATATCCATTGGCAGAGGTTTAATAAAGTAACCAATATCAGGTCGTAACTTCACTTGTTTCTTTCTGCCATCACATGATAAAACCAGCTTCAAAGGTAACAGATGGTGTTCAAAGCGAACCTGGAGAACTCTATCTGCTGTTTGACCAGGATTAAGCCTGTCTATCTCTTCCATGGGAATTATTGTTGCTTCTTTATCATGAGACACCAATACACTGTAAATCAAGAAAAACATTAGCCTGAGACTGGTAGAATAATCACGTTGGAATAAAAACAATCAATGATATTAGAGTTGATTATGAAAAACCATTAAGGTGATAGAAGCATGCCAGAATAAGAAAAGCAGCTTAACGTGACAAATGCTTTAATTGAGTTACAGATAGGCACATCAAGGGTAGGTAGTATGCAGCAGCATACAGGAGCTACAGGTAAAAATACCTTTCACTAGGTGACCTGGATTTCTCTGAAGAATCTGGACTTGGGTTAGGTTTCTCTTCAGCAAGGAAAATATTGCAAATAGGCTCTTCTGAATGGTTGCTAAAAGAAACATGTATGCATGCCAGTTCTGCAGATACTTTTGACACCTCAGAAGAAAATCTATAAATTACACTTAACCCATTCCCATTTGTAGGATCTAAAAGTGTATATGACTTTGGTTTAACCAGCTGACCAAAGTCTTTAATTGAGATTCTGGCCAATGATCTCTGAACATGACTCAGATTGGATGAACTCTGTCCCGAACCGGAATTCTCATTCAACCAAGACTCAAGAGCTCTTTTGGACATTAATTCACCAGCATCCATCAATCCAGACGAGGTATTCTTTACTGAGACTCTGTCATGATCTCTAGAATCAGGAGCATCATCTGAAAGATGAATTAACGTACCAGCTTCTTCATCTTCACCACTGTCTGATGCAATGTAACTGTCTCCGCCTTCATCAGAAACAGACCCAGAACTGTAATCAGACGTGTTCTCTTCATCCAGAGAACCTGATATGTCATCAGAATCATCAATTTCATTTGATTCGTGATCATTATGCACATTAGTTGGGGAATGACCAGTCTCGTCATCTGCAAAACTACAAGGTTCTGGGAGAGGTTCGTATCCTGGAGCTGCATGAAGTACTATTTGCGAAAGAGAGCCAGGAAGATAAAACCTATAACTGAATGATTCAGATGGCACTTTTTTGGTTCCTCCAAATATGTATCCAGCAAACACATATGTCAGGTCTTTGAACTCAGTTGGGTTATCTGCTTCTTCCAAACAATTGAACCCCTTGCAGTGTGACAAAAAATTCTTCAGAACACGAGCACGGTCGCGAACATCATAGTTCAAGTCACATTTGGCTAGTTCAAGAACATAACTTATGGCTAATCGCAGTTCAGACATATCTTCCACTTTGGCACGTAGTAGGACCTGGAAACATATGAAGAGAGATTGTAGATTAACCATATGAGGATTAATACGATATACCAAGAACCAACCATGGGTCAGATATTCATCACCCATTAAATCTAACACAGAATAGGCTTGAGGTTCAACCCATAGCCTGAACTCCAATTAGCTATGTTTATCAACATCAGGGCTAAACTAGTCAAGAAAAGATTTATTTGGTGACATGTTAGAAATGGGTATTTACTTCAACATATATATTACAAATTAAAAGTTTGATAGCATTATTAGGCTACATACATACTAGTTTTCACAAGAGAAATTTATTGTTCTTTGATTATTCCTTTTCTTTCTGATGCAAGATGATCGTGTTTGTAATCATGGAAATCAAAATGGCCAAGTTGCATCTCTGCAACCTTTATACCATTTTCGTTTTAATGTTACAGTAATTAGTCTGAATAATTTTGTGTAACCATAGCTAACAACAGTCCTAAGCTGGAACCACATAAATAGTGCTTCCAGACAAATTTCTGGGAATTGAAGCATTGTAGCATTTTTCATCATTGCATGTTTAGTATAGCAAAAGAAAGGATCTGAAGCAGAAGGTAGGGTACAGATAGTAGTTTCTTTGATGGAAAACCTCTCTACTACATGTTCACTGTTCAGTATAACAAAAAGAAAGGAACTGAAGTAAGAGGTAGGGTAGAGATAGTGGTTTCTTCGATGGAAAACCTCTCTACTCTTCTAGTATAATGGATAATAAGAATGTTGAGAGTAAGCGTTGTTCAAAAACATGCTTAAAAATGGATATGCCTCATTCATTCTCCTCATTCTCGTATCCAACTTTTAAATATTTTATGCAGATTGGTGAGGTTCCTCAACAGTGAGCTCATTTTCATTAGCTCGTGCAACTAGGGGGACTGTAAAGCCCAAACTGAACAAAGAATTTCTAATCCTATCTCCTAAAGATATTCTAATTTATGAATTTAAACAAGGTGGATGACGCACCAAAAAAAGGAATCCGAAGTGGATAAAACTTGCAAGATATACCCACCACAAAGCACAGAAACATACTCGATTTCATCAACCTTGACTTATAAACTGTGTATGACATACCAGAATAAGCAGATGCATACAGTAAAACCATCAAACAAGAAACCAATTAACCAATACATGCTTGAATATGCAGGTCAAAGAAAATTATTGACATATCTAAGGTGATTAAATCCATGCATCTTAATATCATAACACAATATAGAGCTACAAGAAAAGTTAAATTTTCACCATACTTTTTAACAGACCATAGTTAACCAAGTTAAGTAATCATATAGGTCCAGATGAGGATAGTAAATGCAACCAAAAGAGTTACTACTGAGTACTGATGACTACCTTGACACAAGCATTAACAATCTGGAGCTTCGTTTCAACTGATTCTGAGTGAAAGCGCTGAGCAAGGTACTTAAATATGGTTGGTATCATCTTAGACGTGAGGAATCCAATGTTGCAGTATTCACCCAGCATCCATATGACCATTGCACGTGCTGCAGGTGCAGACATTGAATCCAAACTTCGAACCAAATGAACAATGACCTTCAATCAAGTTGAGGTTAAGTTTATAAGATTCTTGATATATGAGAGAGAAAATCATCACAGGAGTTGAAAATCATATTGTTCTCCGGAGTGTTTATAAGATTCTTGATACAGGACAAGCACAACCACTTGAAAGCTTCAAAATGCTGACTTTTTTACAAGATTGAAAATCATATTGTTCTCTATTTCATGAAATAAATGGAACATTTTCCACGCACTATCAAAAGAGTACCATGTTTGACAACTTCCATGGTAAATTGCTACCCAGTTTCATCAAGCATATAGAAACAGAAGCCTAAACATGAATCTGACAAGAGAAGAAAGTTTCCACTCATCAGGAAGTTAGGAGTGATCTTACAAAATGTCATTAAATCGTGATGATCAGTTATTTAAAGATACCCAGCTATTCCTTAGATGCATACATAAACAGATTGTATAACCCGAACACATAAGAGGAAAAAATCAATATCAATATAAAAATAAACAGACTAAACAGGAAAGGATATTGATAAACTTACTCTCTCATGACTGTGAGGATCTTGTTTTATGATTGCCATGATAGACTTGACTACTTGAACTAATAAAATTTCTTCCTCGCCCATCAATGCCACAGCATTGTTAGAAGATTCTGAAAGTTGAATTACATCAAAGAACTTTCAGAAATAAAGTTATGGGTATGAAGATCTACAATGCAAGTCACTGGAATAACAATTACCTGACAAAGCCAGATACAATAGCGCTTCCAAACATGTGTTAGCGACATCAGGGAGTTTTTGTGCACATAAACCAATGGCAGCAACAGTATCAGCAGCAAACCTCCTATCAGGATCTCTAACATGATCCTAAAAATAGACTAAAAGCTTTGAATCATTATTTTTTTTTAAATCCAAAAACTTCTATACCATAATACTATAGAAAGAGCCACGGTGCCCAACTTGCAAACAAACAAAACCTATATAAGATACAGTATCCTGTTAGGACTAGAGAACTAAAATTGGACTCTGAATAAGCTAGAAACAAAGGAATGAATCAAATCTATATTGAGAAAATTGAATTTAGAGTGGGATAAGTTATCTAGAAAAAACATTTTGAGCTGGTAAACAAAAACAATATAGTAGTATAAGCAACAGAAATGAGAAATATATGGCATCGGGATAGGAAACAACCTTCCACAAACTGAAACAAAATATTACTGACAAGAGATATCAACTTGAAAACTTCTTACAGAAATACATCAGATCATTTCCAAACAAAACATTCAGAGATATTTTATGTCACTACTGAAGTACTGATTTCCAATTCAAACCACCAGAATAATTCAGAACACTTTCTCCAAATCCAGCCAACAATAGGAGCAAAAACAGTGTGTAAGTTTGATACCAAAGTATAAAGCCCCAGGTTCCTCAGATAGAAGGATAAACAAAATGTAGACCAAATTACCTGAAACTCCAGAAATATAGAGGAAATTGAAGTGTTTGTAGCTATGGTGGAAAGTATTTCAAGCTTCAGAGTTTTTGTTCGATATGAATCTGAAGAGCTGATGAAGAAATCTTCGTAATATGGAGAAAAAAGTGATGGCATTGCTTTGGCGAAGACCTGAATGTTGCAAAGAACCTGCATATTAAAACATTGTAAAGGTCAAATTAAGAAATATTGTCGAACGAACCACTTTGCTGGGATGTGTTCCATGCATATGAGCTTAAGTAGGTTGACCTACATCTTGAGAACTATATATATCATTCCTATTTGATGATCTCACACATCAATAATTGCTACTAGTCTACTAAAGAGTTTTAACAGGCAGTCAGTTTCAGATTACGAGGATGTATGGGCTTCACAAATCGATAAATTAGCTGCATAACAGCCAATCAGGAGTGTCATCATTTATTAGCACACAGTAGGATGGTGGGATTTTAAACTTGAAGGAGCACGTCGGGGGTAAAAACTTTCAAAAACTACTGGTATATCTAAAAATATTTCAGGAAATATCTTACCATCTGAATTGGCTGTAGTAAGAGTAAAACTTCCTTGGTAAAGTTCAGCATTCCTCAAACAGATTATAATGGAAGATAGAATACGCAACTAAACACAACTAAAATTGGAATTCCATCAAAACAGGTAAACCCGCATCTACAATGTATCACTTAATCTAACATTAAGAACCAATAACAAGGCACATGAAATATGGAAGCTAGACATGTAGCCATATCCAGAGTTTAATGTAAGAAAACCCAACTATCTACTAGGGGTAAGAAAGAAATGAAAAATAGGAGAAAGCTCTATCAATGAGTGAAGTTAGACCGAAGATTCTATGTAAAGAGGAATTTACCACATATTTTGAGGAGCCTGATGACCTCAACAGAAATAGCAAAGGCTTAACAATCTTGCTAATGTCTTCCTTTGGTGCCATAATCCAGTGAACTCCAGCAGCAGCCAACACAACAGCACTATTATAACTCCATAATAAAGGTGATGTACACAGCAACAAAATCTTCACATCATCATTGCTTGTTGCGGACGTAATGCATGAACCATCCAACCCAAGAGAATCTTGGTTTACATGCCCCAACCGAGCTAAATACTTATCTGGTCCTTCAAGGTAACTCCTAGCTACTATATCTGCAATCTCAGTACATATGTCAAAGCTGGCCCCATTGAAAGGTTTTCTTACTGTAAGATCAGATTCTGGATCATCCTTCTCCAGACTCTGAGTTCCCAGATCATCAAAAGATAACATTAGGGATTCCCTAACTAGCCCATGTTTTGCAATTGCATATCTCAAGAGAATCCCGATCAAGACAATCTGACCCCATTCTTCCACATCAGGAAGAATCTCACACAATCTTTTGTAATTTCTTCCAATCAAAGAGAAATTATTGGGACATATAGAAGCAAAAGCAGAAGCAGCAGCACCAACTACTCCAGGAGAGTTGTCCTTCAACAACATTCCAACAATCTACAACCCAATAACAGGTGATTGCAATTAGAGCTTACTCAGAAGACCAGATGAATGAACATAGTTCTTTACAGCAAGAGAGACAAACCAACCATAGTATAAATTGACTAAATCTTAACCCGTATTCTTGATAGGAGCACATGAAATAACTCAAGATATTACAATGTTGACTAGCAAGAGACATAGTGACTCCAACAGTAGAATACAATAGAAGTTCAAGAGACTACAGAATGAGTAAGATATTGATGTTCAAGTTCATAATAATGTTCTTTTTTTAACATTTCACATGTTTGGCTCTCACTTGATGATAAGTATATTCTCCAAAAGATATGTAAGTTGTCTAAGGACAAATTATAATCAAGTCGATAGGCTATCATGCTTTTCATATAAGTAGCTATCAACTCATGCGGCATGGTCATATCTTCCACAAAAATCTGATAAGAGAGAGATTAAATTACATAGTTTCAAGTTAAATTTGTTTTTACACGAATTTTGATAGGATTGCAAAAATAATCAAGAAACGTTAACCAGCCTGTCAAGATTAAATTGGAAAAAAATGTATAAACTTAACATGTTAAGTTTCAGAACACAGCATAATTGCAGGTTCGCAAACCATAAGAACAATCGAAAAACTTTAGGCACACAGACGGTCCGGAAATCTACTTAGTAAATTTAGTATTCATGCAATGACCTGCTAGGACTAAACTATGGTGGTTCCTCTGAGAGATTAGCTTGACTCAGTGCCACTTACTGGTAGAGTTAAACAAAGATAACTATTCGGTTAGAAAATGGATATGAAGTAGGAAATGTAGAAGTCGATTTTTCTGTATTTCCCTGCCAGCAAGGAAGACCAATAAGATGGTAATTAAGCTACTAGACTTACCTCTTCAATTGCAGCCGTGTGTTCTTCCAAGCGAAGATCATGCAACTTTGGAAGCGCAATTGCAGCACATTTTCGAACATATACAGATGGATCTCGCGCACATTTTCCCACAGCCACCAAAACGAGGGATGCAATAGCATGCAGGCGAATCCCTGCCATTGTTCGGAGCGCCCATGCTCTCACCAGAGGATTCGGATCCCCCAAATCCTTCTGAAAATAGTTGATTGACAACAATGCTTCGTTCGGTCGCCTACAACACATAGAAGCTCTTCTCACTCGAATGATACATTCACTAATTGCTAGAAATTTTTATAAAGCAAAACGATGCTTCAACTAAAGTATAAACACATTAACTAAAGCTCAGTGGCATACTTTTCAGCGTAATGCAGCAGATACAAGTACACCAGCTTCTTAACTTCCAGCGACTGAGTCGCCACGTTTTTCACTACCTATGACCCAAAACAAGCTGCCGTTAATCACAAGAAGCATTCAAAACGAGCTCAGATCACACAATCGAAATCCATACGATCAAACAGACATAAAAAAAACTCAATCAAATCCAAATCCGCACAACAAAGCAAAATTGCAAGTGGACAGACCTGAGGGAAGTAGTTGGAGACATCGAAGCCCTGAGCTATGAGCGCGAGCAGGCGCTTGAGCGCCTCGCACTTCTCGGACTCGAACTTACTGTCGAGGAGCGGCACGATGCTGACGTCATCGGGATCGTCGTAGAGGTGTGCGTCGGTGCCGATCCGGAACACCATCGTCGACGCCTTGGACAGCGACTCCGCCGTCGCGCCAAATTGCGTCAGCATTTTTAAAATCTAATTTGATTTTTCCCTCGGAATTCCGATTTCTGCCATTCAACTCGGATCGTGGTCGACTGTTTTTGGAATCTGATTGTGAAGATGAGCTCGAACCTTCAGATTTTATAAAAATATCAATTAGCTCCCCTCGAGTTTATCTAATAACAAAGCCAACCTATGATTATTTTATTACATTCTCCGTTTCTGTAATTTAAATGAAAAAACTTGATATTCCCTCCATCTCTTCCCTAAAAATTTGTTACTTATTTACATTTTAGATTTTTAGTCAATCCCTAAAAGTTCAAAATAGATCACCTACAACTTTTTCTACTCCACTCCCTACTCCACTCCCCACAAACATAAAATATGATAGTGGACCCATTTCTTATGTTTGTGAGAGGTGGAGTAGGAAAAGTTGTAGGTGATCCCCACCAAAGAAAATTTGTCACATTTCACTTTTAACATTTTTTGTAATGGACTCTACAATTCTCACTTGATATCACCTATGTCATATCCTATTCCTATGACAGATCACCTATGTCATTTCCTACTTAATTTCTTGAAATCCGTACCAGGTCAAATGGTGACAAATTACCTGAGCGGATCTCCTACACCACTTTCCCTACTTCATTCATAATCCACACTCAAAACTTAATAAAATAACTTAACCATCACTTACATATTATAATATTATTTTATTAAGTTGTGAGAGGTGAATTATGAATGGAGTAAAAAATAGGAGATTCGCTCCGACAAATTACAAGGGACAGAGGGAATACTAAAAAATACTCTAGATATAAAAAGATTAGTACTAGTACTCCCTCCGTTCCATAATAGTGAAAGCGTTTTTTTCGGCACGTGATTTAAGAAAAATTGTTTTAATTGAGTTAATTAAAAGAAGAATAAAGTAGGAAATAAAAAAATAGAATTATAAAAAAAAGAATAAAATAAGAGATTGTAAAATAAATGAGAATAAATGTGTTGTCTTTTACTAAAAATAGAAATAATTTTAACGTGAAACGAAGGGAGCATAAAATAATAAAAATATTTCTATTAAGATCAGCTTTAATGGATTTTCTAAAAGAAAGTAAAATAGAAATAATTTTAACGTGAAACGAAGGGAGCATAAGATAATAAAAATATTTCTATTAAGATCAACTTTAATGGATTTTCTAAAAGAATAGTAAGACTATTTGTTATAGATGAAAAGAGTACGGCCTCTTTTGCACAATAAGAGTCACATTTGATGTGGTACAAACTAAGTTGAGTTGTATTCCCTTTTGGGACGTCCCAACAAAGTTACGTTATTTTCCTTTTATGACAAAAAACAAAATATTCAATCACTCTTATTTTATTTCATAATATACTTCTCTCTCTCTCTCTCCCTCTCTCTTATCTCTCCTACTTTTTTCTCTTTTCTATTTTATTTTAATTTCATTTAATATGTTCAACACAATTTCTTAATTTATGTGCTCAAAAATTTTGAACTCCCTTCATCCCACAAAAGATGTCATACTTGTGGGACGACACGAGATTTTAGGAGGTTTTATTTTGTGTGTTAAATGGGAGAAAAAATATAATTTTTATATTTATGTCAGAGAGAACTTTTTCCACAAATGGAAATGTGACATCTTTTGTGGGACAAACTAAAAAAGAAAGTGTGACATCTTTTGCGGGACGGAGGGAGTACCAACTTAGTTGGGACGGAGAGAGTACTAGTTTTATAATAAAATGTGAGTGAAATGAGTTGGTAGAACGTGAGACCTACCTAACATTTTATGATAAAAGTGATATGTGATTCTTATCGTGGGACGGACTGAAATGACAAAAGGTGATTCTTACTGTGAAACAGATGTCTTAATATTTTATTTATATGACATGGCATCATCAAACTTTCAATTTTTACTTTTAAATAAAAAAATAATAAGGCGAAATGGTTTTTAGGAAAAAAATTAAAAAATGTTTTCAGTGTTATAAAAAATTATTTTGAATATTGCCAAAGCATAAAGCCAAAATTTAATACTTCTTCCCTAAAAAAACAGCCTCATTAACGAGAAATTGATGAAATAAAAGAGAATGAGAAAAAAATAAGTAAAGTAAGATAGAGACATAGAGAAAAAGTAGGCAAAGTAGTGTGAAAAGATGAAAAAAGGTGAGTAAAGTTATGAGAGAAACTTTTTATTTTTAAAAATATAACTAGTATTTTTTTTGGACGGATGGAGTACAAAATTATTATTATTTTGAATTTTATGACTATGAACACTAATAACCGTAACAACATCGATATGAATGACACGTAAGACAAATAGTTAAAGTTCAACGATATAAAATTTGATGGCGGATCAAAGTAAGGATGACTTAGCTACAATCTGAAGATATCATCCAGCTGGATGGTCGATGAACAATTGCAGCTAGAAAATTTGCCGCGAAAGTTAGTTATGATTTTCTTTATTATATTTTATTTGAAAAATATTGGAATACTTTAATCAGTATATTTTTTGTGATTATTTAAAATTAAATTATTTTTAGTTAACAGTAAAATAATGGAATAAACTGGAATATTCATTTTAAAATATAATGTAAAAAAGTCAACGAATGGGATAATATGGAATCTTCAAATAAAGATTAAAAAAATAATTTTTAACTGTTTTTACTCAGATGCTCTCAAATCAAAAAGTTATTGTTGTTTGAATTTTATGATTATGATCGTGAGCACAAATCACCATAACAACATCGATAATAATGACACGTAAGACAAATAGTTAAAGCTCAACGACATAAAATTTGGCAGTCGAATCAAATTAAGGATGACTTAGCTACAATCTAAAGATATCACCATCCACCTGGACAGTCGATGAACAATTGCTGCTAGAAAATTTGCCGCGGAAGTTTAGTTATGGTTTTCTTCATTATATTTTATTTGGAAAATATTGAAATACTTAAATCAGTATATTTTTTGTGATTATTTAAAATTAAATTATTTTTGGTTAATAGTAAAATAATGGAATAAACTGGAATATTCATTTTAGAATATAATGTAAAAAGTCAACTAATGGGATAATATGGAATCTTCAAATAAAGATTAAAAAAATCATTTTTAACTGTTTTTACTTAGATGCTCTCAAATAAAAAAGTTATTGTTGTTTGAATTTTATGAATATGATTATGAACACAAATCACCGTAACAACATCGATAACAATGACACGTAAGACAAATAGTTAAAGCTCAATGACATAAAATTTGGCGGCCGAATCAAATTAAGAATGACTTAGCTACAATCTAAAGATATCACTATCCACCTGGACAGTCGATGAACAATTGCCGCTAGAAAATTTGTCGCGAAAGTTTAGTTATGGTTTTCTTTATTATATTTTATTTGGAAAATATTGAAATACTTAAATCAGTATATTTTTTTGTGATTATTTAAAATTAATTTTTTTTTTTGGTTAACAGTGAAATAATGGAATATTCATTTAAATACAATTTTCTAAAGTGTTATTATTGGTAAAATAGTCAAATAATGGGATAATATGGAATCTTCAATTAGCATTAAAAATGCAACTTTTAACTGTTTACTCAGATGCTCTCAAATCAATAGGGGCACTGACCGTTTTGCAGAGTGAACAGTTTTCTTCTTCGTTTGAGTCAGTGCTCATCTCTCCTAGCAAATCAATTCCAATGGCTCGCGGTCCTTTCCTAAACGAGATTAATTCTTATACGAATTTCTTTTGTTGCGGAGAATTAGATTTAGCCTTATTTTATCAGTGAAGATTCCAGCGTTCTGGGCAATCCGAGGCTCTGAGTTCATTTTTCACCACATTCGTCGATGTTCTTCTAATTCGTATGCATGTATGTGTAATGCATGTATATTTCCTATCAAATTCCGTATTTTTTCACTTGCATTTCAACTCCGGCTTGGTATCCGATTTGTAGGTCCGGCGAGATTTTGGTGAATTGAGAGTTTTTTTACTCTTATTTGTTTAATTCCGGTAGATGTAGTGGAGCGTGGTGCCCAATTGGGCTCAGAGTTGAGTTGTGTTTTTTTAATTTTTTTTTTATGAATATATATGATTTCGCCGGTGTTCATTCGAAATTTGTAAAATCCAGAAAAGGAAAAGATAGACTGGAGGAGAAATTAGGTATCTTTTTAACTTTGTGCTAAATAAGTTGTGATATTTCCAGTGTTCTGGCTTATTTGGTATATTCCCTTCCAAATTTAGTATATGAATGGTGAATTTGCATAGAGGTTAATGCTGCACATAATTGCAACCCTTTAGGTCTGTGTCTGCTCAGGGCCTCTAGCTGTCATAAGCACTCTTCCTTTCATTTGAGTTGTATTTTGATAGTGGCTTTAGACTAGATTGATAGTAGTCTCATGGATGGGATTTGGGATTACATGGAGCGGATGGGAACTCATGTGAAGCATAATTCTCGAAAAGAAACTGATGTTGGTGGCTTTAAAGCTAAGAAGCATGTGAAGAAGATGTATGAAGCACTGAAGAATGGTAGACACCAGGTTACGCAATCTGGCCAGGCTTACACATGCCCGTACTGCCCTGAGAAAAGGGGAGGGTCCTTCCGGTTTACTGACCTTCTGCAGCATGCAACTTCCATTGGAAGTTGCAATTCGAAGAAAAGGACTGAAAAGAACAAGGCCAATCACCGTGCACTGGCTAAGTACTTGGCAAAGGACACAGCTGCTGGAGCAGGCCCTTCAAAGCCTTCAGATGAGGTAAATGTCCTTGCAGGCATTGACCATCGTGAGGTGTTGGTATGGCCTTGTATTGGAATAATTGTCAACATTCCTACTAGCTTTAGCAATGGTAGTTGGGAGAGTGGTAGTAGTTACTTAAGAGATCAGTTGGTAAGTAAAGGGTTTTTTCCCACCCGTGTGCTACCCTTGTGGAATCACCAAGGCCATTCTGGAACTGCATTTGTTGAATTTGATATGAATTTTACTGGATTTACCAATGCATTGTCTTTTGAGAGAGATTATGAGGCTAATCATCGTGGAAAGAAGAAATGGCTAGCAGACAATGCCAAGAAGCCTGATCTTTATGCATGGCTAGCCCGCATGGATGAATATACTTCTAATAATGTTGTTGGAGAAACTCTACGGAACCTTGCATGCCTTAGAGCCGTATCAGTTATTGTGGGAGAAGAAGCTCGAAGGACCACCATGTGCCCCTACTGCCCTGATACAAGAATGCGAGACTTTGATTATACAGATCTTTTGCAGCATGTGAGTTCAATAGGCAGGTGTAATTCTAAGAAAAGGACAGCAAGAGACAAGGCAAATCACTTTGCAATGGCTACGTACTTGGAAACGAACGTAGTTTCTGTAGCTGGCCCTTCATTGGCTTCTCCAGAGGTAGATGCTCTATCACTGGCTAATCACTTGAAAAGTGAAGAAGCCACCGGCGCCTCAGAGCCTTCTGACGAGGTAGATGTCCTTGTAGACCATGACCATTATGAGATGTTTGCCTGGCCATGCATTGGGATTATTGTCAATATTCCAACTAGCTTCAGCAATGGTCGTTATGTGGGGGAGAGTGGTGGTGAATTGAGAGACCAGTTGGCAAGGAGAGGATTTAATCCAACCAGAGTGCGACCTTTGTGGAATCACCAAGGCCATTCAGGAACTGCACTTGTTGAATTTTGTATGGATATGACTGGATTTACTAATGCCATGTCTTTTGAGAAAGAATATGAGTATAACCTTCATGGGAAGAAAAATTGGCTGGAGAACAACGCAACAAAATCAGATCTTTATGCATGGGTAGCTCGCGCAGATGAATACAATTCTAATAGTGTTGTTGGAGAAAATTTACGCAAGATTGCACATCTTAGAGCCTTATCAGATATTATGGGAGAAGAAGCTCGAAGGACCATTACATGCCCCTACTGTCCAAGCACAAGAAGACGAGACTTCATTTTTAAAGATCTTTGGCAGCATGCAAATTCAATAGGCAGTTGCAATTCAAAGAAAAGGACAGAAAGAAACAAGGCAAATCACCTTGCACTGGCTAATTACTTGGAAAAGGACATAGATATTGGAGCTGGCCCTTCAAATCCTTCTCCAAAAGTAGATGTCCTTACGCTGGCTAAGTCTTTAAAAACTGAAATATCTGCTAGAGCCGGCCCTTCAAATCCTTATGGCGAGGAAGGTGCTGCAAACCATGAATATAATGAGTTGTTTGTCTGGCCATGGGTTGGCGTTGTTGTAAACATTCCAACTAGCTTTAGCAATGGTCGTCATGTGGGGGAGAGTGGTAGTAAAATGAGGGATCAGCTGGCTAGTAGAGGGCTTAATCCAACTAGAGTAAAAACTTTGTGGAACAATGGAAGCCATTCTGGAACTGCAATTGTTGAATTTCGTAAGGATTGGCTTGGATTTACCAATGCCATGTCTTTTGAGAAAGATTATATGGCTGATCACCATGGAAAGAAAAACTGGCTGGCAAAGGATGAGAAGAAATCTGATCCATACGCATGGGTTGCTCGTGCAGATGATTATTTGTCAAATGACATTGTTGGAGAGCATCTTCGAAAGATTGGCGATCTTAGAACCATTTCAGGTATTATGGAAGAAGACGTTCGAATGACCAACAAGCTTATCCACAAGTTAACAAATGCTATTGAGGCAAAGCAATTGCTCTTGCTAGAGATGGAGAGTAGATTAAAGGAGACAGAAACCTCTCTGCACCAATTGATCAAGGAAAATGATAATATTCGTCAAGCTCACAATGAAGGTTTTTCATGTATAAATTTTGGATTTTTTCCACATAACTCAACATTACATTAAGTTGTAAACCTGATATACCCTTTCATGGTGATTAGAGATAAAAAAGATTGAGTCAAGTGCCCGAAATCATTTTCAAAGGATATCCAATGATCACGAGAAGCTTAAATCTCAGCTGGAAATTCAAAAGAGAGATCTTGAGCTCCGAGGTCAAGAACTGATGGAACGGCAGAGACACAACGAAATCGAGAGGAAAAAGCTTGCTGAAGACCTTGAACAGGTGTTGCATATATTTCTAAGATATCATGGTTTATAGTTGTATCTTCACTTATGGCAAATTATATAAATGCATCCATGTTGCTCTATTTGCTTTTTACCATGTAAACATTAGTTGTAATTTTCAAGTCCCACATTGACATAAATTCATGGACTCGTTATATGCATGTATACAGGTATTTTTCAAGTCCCACATCAACATAAATAATATACTCCGTACATGCTAAATATTTATTTGTTAGAGTCACATTACAATTTGTCCGTTTATTTCTTTGTATCCCTAGTTACATTTTCTTTAGTCTATTTAAATGAATTCAATAAGATACTATATTATCTCTATTTGATACAGTAAATGATATTAAATGATAAGAAAGTTTCTCAATTCATAGATTGCACAATATCACAATTTGATATATACTTATCTTTATTAATTGTTAGTTGCTACTTTTGGAATAACTACAATGATTATTAAATTGATCCATCTTCATTTACCTGAGCCTTACCGTTACGAATTTTTACCATCAAGCATGCTGCATGTAGCTTGACGAGCCTGGTAATGTTACAAAGGTACTCTATCAGTCTGGCTTTGAGTTTTGTACTATCAGTTTTACCTGTAAAATGAGAAATAGATGGATAAATGATCAAGTTCTTTCCATTGGCTACGTGTGTTTAATATTTTTTTTATCAGAATGAGTAAGATGTGATTCACTGCATCATTCACTATGTATTGGTCTTTCCTGGTGTTAATATTTATTTAATTGGGTCATGTACCAAGTGTTAGTAACCAGAGGTCATTTATTATGCATATCTGTGTACTCTGTGTTGTCCACTTGTCCTGAAGACAAACTCTTTGTTCTTATGAAATGTATCATGTATGAGAGATCCACCCTTTTGCTTATGCTCTTAAATTAACATCGGTTCTATTACATTGCACACACATCTATTAAACCATTAACACTTGATGGCTATTTGGAGAAAATTGGCTTTTATTTATGTGCACTGTGCCCGAGAATAATGATCATCACTATTTGTCTTACAGAATTCTTCCTTGTGACTAATTGCTTTCAATTGTTTTTAACAGAATGCAGTGAAAAATTCATTCAATCAAGCTGCTGCTGTGGTACAAAGGAAGGTGGATGAAAAAGTAATGAAGCTGGCTGAGGAACAGAAGGTATTATTATTTTTCCTATATTATATAGAACTTATTTTCTTGGATGAAGTTGAATCAATTATGACGAATGTGTGCTGGGCTTTGTGGTCTCAGAAACAAAAGGAGGAGCTCCGTAAGAGAATTATTTTACTGGAGAAACAACTAGATGTGAAACAAGCATTAGAGCTTGAGATTGAGCAGTTGAGGGGAAACTTGAATGTCATGAGACACATAAAATATGAAGGTGGTGTCGAAGTGTTAGATGAAGTTGATTTGATCCTCAAGGCCATGAGAGAGAAGGAAAGAGAGCTTGGAGATTTGGAAGCAATAAACCACAGTTTAGTTGTGCAGGAGCGCATGAGAAATGACGAGCTACAGGATGCACGTAAAGAATTGGTTAATGTTAGTTTGTAACTGTTTTTCGTGAATGGGAACTAAATTTCGCTCCTCAGCATGCCTCTCATTTGCTTTTGCATTTAGCTCATCTTATTTTCTCAGTCTTTGGCAATCTAAATGTATGACTACAAAGACAAGAGTAGCTCACGAGACTGTTGTTTTTCCAGGGCCTGAAAGATATGTCAATAAATGCTCATATTGGTGTCAAGAGAATGGGGGAGCTTGATAGCAAGCCATTTCACGATGTAATGAAAAGGATTTATGGCGACACTCAAGCAGACGAAATGGCAACAGAGCTATGCTCGCTGTGGGAGGAGTATCTTCGAGATCCTGAATGGCATCCTATAAAGGTGGTCTACATTAACGGCAAGCATCAGGTATCCTGTTAAAGCGTATTAAGCTAGTAAATAATTTGTGTACTGCAATTTATATCCTTTTTATTTGCTCTCTCAAACAACATAACTGAACTAGGTCAATTTTTATATTCTCTCTATTTTCCTGATTGCTCCATCTCCTCCTCTTCTTCAATCCTTCACAAAATTCACATTGTGTTGTTTTTATAACATAGTGAACAATTTATTCTGCTCGCTACAGCTTCATTTGTGTGCCACTTCTTTATTGACAAAGCTTGAAATATGCAGTAGGAAATGACCAAATAAATGGTACAGATCATCTCTGTAACTCTGTTGAAGATGACATTTTCAAATTGCTATAGGATTTGAATCCTCTCTCACTCTACACACACACACACACTTAACGTTTAAAGCCAATTCATGGTATTAGATGTCATGCATCATACATTTGTGAATGCAGCATATATTAAGCAAATTAAAGTTACAAAACAGTTTTTGTTCATTCACTGACTGATAATACATTGATGATTGATCTAGTTGTTATATCGGCTTACCTATTAAGAGGAAAATGGAACAATTCTCTAAGCTCTATTACTAGTTTCTCAAAGAATTCTCGTCTTTTTGTTTCAGGCTGTGATAAATGAAGACGATGAAAAGCTGAGAGACCTGAGAGAACATTATGGTGACAAAGTTTGCAACGCTGTGACAGCAGCTCTCTCTGAAATAAACGAATACAACCCGAGCGGGAGGTACGTTACATCAGAACTGTGGAACTACGAAGAAGGTAGGAGAGCTTCCCTCAAGGAAGGAGTCGGGGTTCTGCTGAAGCATTGGAGGTCCTACAGGCGAAAGAGGGGGATGGAGTGACAGGGTTGGAACATGTTGTTGTACTTTTAGTAGCTTAGAGTTGTTCCATTTATTTTCAGCCGTAGCACGGTTGGACCCAAGGGGTGGGGAGGTGCTGGCACGAGGGTCTGCTCAGCCTTGACTTGAATGAGCATGGCTTTTTAGTCATGGTAGAAAATGAATTGGGGATGATGTATAACAAATAAAAGGCTACTATACAAAATAAAGTAAGAAACTCTTGACTTTTCATGTTAGTGTACAAGAGATTTTCTGCAAAAATATGTGATTTTAGGACCAATAACCTTATTATCTCTGTTAAGGCAATAATATAGTTTATTGTTTTTATTGGTGAACATGTTATAAAATTATTTTAGCAATATTTGTATACAAATTTATTGTTTTTATGAAGAATATGTGATTTTAGGACCAACAACATTGTTATCAGTTTTTCTTCTTATATACAAATATTTAATGGATTTCACTCGAATTGTGAAAAGACTCATGTCTATATTGTAGTACTAATAAGTTTTCTACTGGAAAATTGATGATACTTAATAGTTTTTAGTTTCGATTTCATAAAGTCATTGACATTCTCATACCACTAAATAACCTTAATATTATTTGCCAAACATTATTAAATGAAAATATGACATCATTTGGACTGAAATCTTGTGCTAAAACACATAAAACATTTGATTCCACACATTTGGCGTAATACTGAAAAAAAATAATATTTTAAAACAGGAAACTTTGTGTGAGAAATGAGAAAGAATGAATTTTAAATTAAGTTACTGACATTAAAATCACAAACTTAGATCGAATTTATTAGTGTCCACAAAGTTAAAATTTGTGGACTAAAATTTGTGATTTGCACCAATTCTTATTTTCATAAAAACTGAATTACTCAATAACTAGACTTACTTCATCCAAGAAAAATAAGTTCATGATGACAATGATAAATTGGTAAAGTAAGAGAGGGATAAAAGAAAAAAGTAAGAAAGAGAAATTAGTTGAAAAATTGGTAAAGTAGGAGAGAGAAAAAAGAAAAAAAAGTAAGAGAGAAATTGATAAAGTAAGAAAGAGAAAAAAGAAAAAAGTAAGAGAGAAAAATTGGTAAAGTATGAGAAAGAAAAAAGTAAGACAGATAAATTGATAAAGTATTAGAAAAGAGAGAGAGTAAACTAAGTAAACTATAGTCTATATGAGAAAAGAGAAAAAGTTAAAGAAAATAAAAAAAGTAAGAGTAAAGGATAAAAAGTTACTAAATTAACAGAAAAAGTATAGAAAGAGAAAAAAGAGTAATAAAAAGAGTAAAATATGAGAAAAATTTCAGCTGTTGAAATAAGACTATATTTTTTGGATAACCAATAGCGGAAAAATGAGACTATTTTTCATGGACGAATGAATTAATTCACAAGTCTTTTACTTTTATTTCTGTTTTGAGCCTTAACACTTTTAGAAAATTCACTATGGAAATTTTATTACTCCATTTCATGCAAAACAATAAATAATTAAATAAATAAAACATTTCTTTTTTAGGTAAGAAAATATAGAATTAATTATGGAACAATAATTCAAACAGCATCACCGATTCACCGGTACCACCGCATCATAAATCACACCTTGCTCTCACTTTTCTGAGTGCTCTGTTATCAGTGATTCACTGTGCTCTCGTGAACTCCAAAGCCTCTCACTGCTCCTTTGACTCATTATTAATCCCCCATCTCTCTCCTACTCAATTTTCTCTATCTCAACCGAACGAATTTGCATTTCTGGATTTCTGGATACTGATTTCCATTTCCCTCCGGCGTTCGTTGCGCAGTGAATCGTCGATTCACAGGTAGTATTCCGTTAATCTGTCTGCGTAAATGTGCATGTTGAATTGCAGCATAATCTTCAGCTAATTTTGGTCGTGTGCAGTTGGTATTATCTGCTCAGGCCAGTTTTACGGATTCCATGGTTCAAGAAGCTCCCAATTCCAATCAGATAATAATGGGGTACGAAATTGTTTACAGCATATTTAGGTATCAAATGCAAAGGCCGTGTTCGCATTTTTCTTGCTGCAGTATTTGATTTATTTGTTTAAATACATCTGTGCAGGCTGCACAACTCAATGGCAGTCACCTAGCAAGCACGTATTGTGCATTGGCAATATTAAAGACTGTTGGCTATGATTTATCTCAAATTGACACTGAAGTATTATTGAAATCAATGAGAACTCTGCAACGGCCTAATGGATGGTACTATTTAAGTTCATCATTTTTCCCTTGTCATTAATCTATTTCGACGGCTATCTTGTTTGCTTGTAGGGCTTTTACTGCGTGATCCTGCTATTCGTTTTATCTTCATTTTGCTTGGCATGATAACTGATGTTTCATATTTCCTAGTTTTATGCCCATTCACACTGGAGGAGAAACAGATCTCCGCTTTGTGTTTTGTGCAGGTAAGAAAATTCTTTCAATGGATAGTCAAGTTTCATTTTCTTCTGAATGATGATTCAACTGCGTAGTTTTTGATGTCTTCAGCGGCCATTTGTTCAATGTTGAAGAATTGGACCGGCATGGATCGTGAGAAGGCTAAGGAATTTATTAGAAATTGTCAGGTAGTTCCCCTAACTTCTTAACTTAGCTCATCCGATATTCACCAATATTATTTTCAAGAACTTGCCAATTGACTTTGCCTGCAGTCGTATGACGGTGGATTTGGACTGATTCCAGGTGCAGAATCTCATGGTGAGTGGATTTGAAAATCGTCAAATCAGTTCGTTTGCTATAGTGTGGTTTCTTTCAGAAATTATGAACTCGATGAACCTGCCAATTCATCCCCGTTTTTCTTTGTTGTGTTTTGTGATTAAGCAATCAACACTGGTATTTAAGATGGAGACCTTTCACTTCTTGCAGATATTTTTAACACTTACTGATTTGAATTGATTTAGTGTCACAGGTGGTGCCACTTATTGTGCTGTTGCATCTCTTAAACTGATGGGGTTCTTGGGAGAAGATTCACTATCTGCAGAAGCATCCTCTGATGTCATCAACGTGCCATTGCTTCTGGAATGGAGTTTGCAGGTTTATGCTCTACTATGTTATAGTATAAAACATTAGCCAAGTCTATTTCAATGTTGCGGATGCAGAACAAAGAATAAGTGAAGTTAAATTATACCTGGAATGTCGTTTTATTTTGAGTTCAGATTAAGTCATAAATAATTAGGTCTCCTGTCCAAAAGAAGCATGGAATACACTGAATTTGAGAGAATGGTTTTTAACTCTTTCCTTAGCGAGACCTCGTGTGTTATGTTGCAGAAGCAGGCATTCGAAGATGGTGGCTTCCGAGGTAGAGCGAACAAGGCAACTGATACGTGTTACGCCTTTTGGTGTGTTTTAATGATCCTTGTGTGGGTTTTTCTTTTAATCTTTGTCATTTCTTGTATTTGTAACCGAAGTAGTATCAAATTTTTTAGGGTGGGAGGAACTCTAAGGATTCTACAAGCCGATAAATTCATAAACGAGGAAGCATTGCGTGGATTTTTGCTGACTTGTCAATATAAGGTGCTTTTCAACTCTCCTTTTGTGTCTAATAATTGGACTATTATGTTAAGTAGAACCTTGAAATTTTGAAATGCATTACCTCTATTTCCATTGTTTCCCATAACTCGGATTTTTATTTGTCAAAACCATGAAACTCCAAACAATAGCTGCATGCAACAAGAGTATATTGATCTGTCATGTTATTTCTCGACTATTTAGACTGCATATATCACAGATATATATGGTTGCATCAATTTGACACAGTTATTGGTAATGAATCTGTGTAATATGGTACTTTTCATTATCTCCTCTTGGGATCTCTAGTTTTCTTCATGTAGTTTTCATTGTCTGAAAGTTGTGTTTCCGGCTTGACCATGGATGGATCTCTGTTGTGCCAGTATGGTGGTTTCAGTAAATTCCCGCAGATGTTGCCAGATATTTACCACTCCTATTATGGATTTTGCGCATTTAGCATGTTGAGAGAACCTGGTCTCAACCCTTTATGCGTTGAACTGGGTATATCGGCTATTGCTACAATTGGACTTTGAGTGCTGCATTGGCACAAGATCAGACCCGAGTAAAGAAGTATACCGCGATCAGCTACACTAACAGCACCATAACTACAACTTTCTGCAAGAAATTTATCCAGGTCACTGTGTTTCTTTTTCCATTGTCTTGTTTATAAGCCACACATTGCTGTATTAAGTACTACTAACTTATAAGCTTAGTCAAACATCTTTCTTGAATCTTGATACAAATACACTTGTGATGAACTTTGACTCGTTTTGCAATTTAGGGTACGGTCTTTGGAATGTCGAAATATGGTCGACATGTTATATTTGTTTCACGCTTAACACACGATTAAGTTTCGTTATCAGAGAGTTGACATGGCATGCCTTACCGAGTTTTACATTCGACATGTCAAGCTTTTTAGTGTTAATTTCATAATAAATCAAAAGGTTGTGATATTATGATGTAAAACTCGTGTATAATAAACCGAACAAAAACAATAAAGACATATTTCTTGATTATATATTACTACTTTTATTGAGTGTAGACAGCTGAGGTATATTTCATCTCAGCTAGCTGATTATCCTACCTGTAAGAGAACTGGCATATTCTCTCAAATAAATTACTTTCAAAAGGGAATGTCTTATTTATAAATTCGGAGTACTATATCAATCATTACATTTTTCATTTTTATTTTGATCCGTGCAGTAGATATCCTCTCGCCAATTCCGGTTGCTAACCATCGGTCATGGTTACGGTTCCAGTTCCAAAATTGATAGCGTCGGTTTGAATCTGATTGAATCCACAATTCTGATCGGTTAGAATCCGATTGTTGAATTGACAATTCCGATTTAACCATGCAGCCTTAGATTCATTATGAGCATTTTAATGATGGGACATAGTGTTTGAAATAAAAAATGGGAGGAAATATGTCCAAGAAATCTGAGAAAGGAATGATTATTGTTGTTAGGCACATTACTTTAGGTTAGCACGCACGAGACTGTTTTTCACGGGTTAATGTTTGCATTTTGTTCTTTTTGAAAAGGCCAAACCTTACGCTACACTTTCCCACCATTACTTAAATGATTTACGCCCCAAAACTATAGATTGTTTTGAAAATATTCTTATTCACAGTATTACTCATATTGTAACCGATGAAACTCAAATTAATAAGTTAGGAGTTTGAGATCAATTATTTTAATTCGAGAAATAATTATATAATATGTTCGGGTTATATCGTTGTCAAGAGGCCCACACCTACTTTCTTTTCTAATTTCAACTCATCACTGTCACACTCATTCTACTTTCATTTTTGGATATTAGAAAATTAGATGATAAGTTGTGGAATAATAGACCATGGTGTATGAATTGGATAATGGGATTCGAATGATAGAATTTTTGAATTCAAATTATGGACGTAGAATTTAATTTCAAATAAAAAGCTACTTATATTACTAAAAAAGTTAGGTACAAGATTCGGATGACAGATTTTTGAATCAAAATTATGGACGTAGAATTTAATTTAACTCACAATAAATAGTTCATAATTATATAATACTAGTACTAAAAAAATTAGGAATATACTTATTCTACCTTTCACTTAAATAATTTATCAATATTGGCCATCTCTCATTCTATAAATGAATAAAGTTCTCCTTATAACAAGATAATTACGTTAATACGCACTAAATAAACAAATACTAATAAAATCATATAGGATAAGTAAAAGATCCCTTGCAAAAATGAATGCAATCATTCATACAAAACACAAGAGATAATTAATTTCAGGAGCATTTCTTCACAAATTTACATCATAATCTACAAAAACCTCTCCCTTCAACATGCACAACAAAATTTTCCAAGTATACAACAATTAAACTAATACAAATTCAACTCCCACATAAAAAAATTATGAAAAAAACGATCATTTCCTATTCATAACAAAAACAAGAAATCAAATCAGAAAAAAAAAAAAAAAAAAAAAAAAAAAAACTCATCTAAAAAATTCACCTAGAACATTTTGATGAAGAAAAACACTCTTCATTTTCAACTCTTTTATCAATAACCAACTCAATAAACTCCCCATTTTCTCTCTCCTCGCCGCCCTCCTCCCTCCTCCGCCGCTTCTCCTCCGCCTCCCTCAGGAACCTAAACACCGGCGGCGGACTCGCCCGCCTCCGGTTAAACTCCGCATCCCCCTCCCACTCCCCGCCGAACGACGGCGTCAGCGGCGGCGTGAAGTACGGCGGCGACGCCGCCGGCGTCAGAAACGGCGTCTCCAAAATCTGCAGCAAATCGCTCAAATTGAAGCCCCCATCTTCCGATTCCAAATCCTCCTTAGTCTCCTCCGCGATCGTGAAGAGAAATCGCGGGAAGCTCCCCATGTTCTCCTCCGCAAACGGCTTCTTCAGCCAGAGGTCTTTGGACTGCGGCTCGTGGACGGCGGAGGAGGAGGTGGGCCCCCTGCAGAATTGGAGAATGTGCGAAAAGTTGGATCTTTTTTGATGGGTTTGGGTTTGTTGGTGGTTCTTCTTTCGCCATAGGAGGTAGTAGAGCTCGGCGGCGAGGGCGAGGAGGAGGCTGCCGAAGATGATGCATAATCCCAGGCCTAATTTGGTTATGGATTTCATTTTTGTTTTTTGGGGATGAATTGCTATGAGGGAATGGGATTGAGTTTTTTCATTAGTTTGAGAGTGTTTGAGGAATTTGGTTTGTGGTGTGAGAGGGAGTGGGGTTTGGTTTTGGGGGTTGATGAGGTTTTGTGGGGACAAAAGGGGGAGAGGGAATGTGTGTTTGTGTGTGTTTATGGATGGTGATAGGCTGTAAAATGATGGAAAGATTCATAGATAATGGATCATGCAAGCTGTTTTGGTTTGTTTTAGTAAGGGTCTAATCATAAATCCGATATTAGAAGGTGGTGTATGATAATTGAACCGTTAGAACTTAGAAGTGACGGATTTACCTTTCTAGTCCGATCGGAGAGCTTACTTGCCTCTTATTAGAGCATCTCCGATTAGGGAAAGATAATTATACTTCTTCAAAAGTATTGCAATGAATTCAAAGAGAAGAAGGTAAATTAGAAGGCAAACAAGAATAACTAACTTTTTATGTGTAAAGAAGAGGTAAATATCTCTTCTCAAAATTAAGAAGGTACCTTCTCTAATACCATTCCCTTGGAGAATAAAATTTTATGAAGAAGAGGTAAATATGGTATTTATATCTCTTTACTTCTGCATTTATCTTTTCTATTGGAGACGCTCTTATCGAGCTGGAAAATACTTTGTATACCGCTTCTTGATACGAATATATATTGTTGTTCAATACATGGCATATATGATGAAATGGTTTAATGGGAAAGCTGTTAGAAGGCGGTGTATGAAAATTGAATGTTAGGAGTGATGAATTTACTTTTCAACCCATTCAGAAAGTTAAATTGTCTCTTATTATCGAGCTTAAATATGCTTTCTTTCATTCAAATATACTATGTAAAGTATTGTGTAAATTTTTATACGTATCATTTATTTTACTTTATTATTGAGCTCATTTATACTAATACTTACATCTTATTTCTATGGAGTAATAAAATGAAATCTTACTTTATAGTAAATCAAATTTTGCATCATTAATTTAATTCAAAAGCTCATTATCTAACACTACTCATATTCCATACTTCATAAGCTTGTTCACACATTCCTCGTTCATTATACTTTATAGTTTATTGTTCATTTATCAACACTATCTTTACCCAATCAAAAGTAAAAAAGCAAGAGAGTAAAACAATAGAGAAATGACAAGTATGAAAACATGAGTCACATTCGCACTCTTGGTAGGTTGTGTCACGGCCGACGCCAATGCAACGTCGGCCGCTCCTCCGCCAACCCCTCCTTGCCGCACCTCCAAATTAAAATGGTATAGATACGCCTTGAAGATTTCATAATCATTGATTCATGGGTTTAAACACGCTTTTAGCAGGGGATCAAATGGCATTTTATTAAAGCGTAAATTTGTATAACTGTGTAAAATTGGACACTACCAAGAAAAGTGAAAAAGGGTAAGAACAAAAAATGAGTTGAAAAATAATTATTACAATTGCTTACACAATTTATCACATGTGAGCATATCTCGAAATCTGATATCTTTTCAACCATACCAGATGCACCAAATGCACTTGTGTTTTTCAGCATTTCACTATTTATTTCATAACTTTTGTCATAGTTTGTTTGTTTTGTACTAGTATGTTCATACAAAATGTATATCATTAGTATGTGACAGTATTAGAATAAATGTGCTATATCTCGAGAATGTAAAAAGTGGGTCGTGTGCATATAAAAGCAAGAAAGAAATCCTTATCATAGAGTTATTTTTATGTCCTATGTAATGTGATTTTTCTTTTTAGTTTAATGATAAATTGTAACGTTATAAAATCTCAAAACGACATTGTTTGAGGTTCATTTTTGAAAAAATAATACGCATATCAGAGTGACAACCATAGCATTTTCTACCAACCCTTAGGTCTTCCTTGCGATATAAAGTGAATTCGAATGTACTAACATTTTGTATGATATTTTCTAATATGCTATATGAAATGTAACAAGAAAATGTGACCACTATGAGAAAAGAACATGACAGAAATGTCGAATTTGACTTTCGAGTTAAAGTACCAACTATATGACAAAATTATCTAATCCTACTATTCAAGTCTAGATTTTCCTACACACCACCAATTAATGGCATTGCATAGAGAGGTTTATTGTAAACATTTTCTAATGAATATACACTCTTAATCAACCATTCCTAAGTTAGTTGTCACAGTCCAAATTATTTATGTATTGTTATATTCAATGTTTAATTGGCATTCTAAGATAGAGAGGTTTAGAGGTTTATTTGCGCTCATGACCTGTCACAGACCAAATAAAAATCGATTTATTTTACGCTCCATTAGGGTATCTCCAACGGCGCCCTTCCCGTTCGCCCGTCGGGGACGGGCGACCTGACGGGCGGCATAGTGGGCGGGAAGGGCGCCCACGCCCGTCCCGAGTGCCGAGTGCCCCTGCGATGGCCTCGCCCCTCCCGTCGACGGGCGAGTGGGACGGGCGCCACTGTGGCGAAGGTCGCCCGTCCCACTTGGACGTCCGACATTTTAAGTTTTTTTTTTCTTTTTTTTCTATCAACTATGTAACTTTTTTTTCCGAATGATGTATGTTTTTTTTATTATTGAAATATTCGTATTTCCCGTTCGTATTTGTGTCGAATTTTAATTCCGTGCATTTTAATTTAATTGTGGGAAGGGCGAGTGGGAAGGGCTAGTGCAGTGGGAAGGGCGAGTGATGTGGCAATGAAATGAGAGGAGCTAGTGCTGACATGGCATGGGAAGGACGAGTGGGAGGGACGCCGTCAGAGACACCCTTAGTTAATGAGCATTCAAAAGTATGAAAATCCAGAATAATATATGCAGAGGAAGATAGAAATATCACTTTATTATATCACACAAAAAACAAGTACAGAACATATAAAGCAGGAATATAGAAATACTAGTACTACTAAGTTCCGATATTAGACGATAACAAAAACAACCAAGTCCACCAATTATTAAAAGCTTAATCAACTTCCTCAATCTTGGGGCCAGCACCACCGCCGCTGCTACCGCCAGCACCACCGCCAACAGACGGGCCATCTTCATCCATGCCATCAACGCCACCACTGCCCTGATACATCTTGGCGATAATCGGGTTGCAGAGACCCTCCAGCTCCTTCATCTTATCCTCGAACTCATCCGCCTCCGCGAGCTGGTTCCCCTCCAGCCACTGGATCGCACCATCGATGGCATCCTCGATCTTCTTCTTGTCCGCAGCATCGAGCTTCGACGCGATCTTCTCGTCCTTGATCGTGTTCCTCATGTTGTACGCATAGTTCTCCAGCGCGTTCTTCGCCTCCACCTTCTTCTTCACCTCCTCGTCCTCGGCCTTGTACCTCTCGGCCTCCTCCACCATCTTCTCGATCTCCTCCTTCGACAGCCGCCCCTTGTCGTTCGTGATCGTGATCTTGTTCTTCTGCCCTGTCGTCTTGTCCTCGGCCGAGACATTCAAGATGCCGTTGGCGTCAATGTCGAAGCAGACGCTGATCTGAGGTACACCTCGGGGAGCTGGAGGGATCCCCGAGAGCTCGAATTTCCCGAGAAGGTTGTTGTCCCGTGTTCTCGTTCTTTCGCCTTCGTAGACTTGGATCAGAACACCTGGCTGGTTATCTGAGTATGTAGAGAAAATCTGCTCCTTCTTGGTGGGAATGGTGGTGTTCCTCGGGATGAGCACCGTCATGACGCCTCCGGCCGTCTCGAGCCCCAACGAGAGCGGTGTCACGTCGAGAAGGAGAAGATCCTGCACCTTCTGGTTCCCTTCCCCGCTCAAGATGGCCGCCTGAACCGCAGCACCATATGCCACGGCCTCGTCTGGATTGATGCTCTTGCAGAGCTCCTTCCCGTTGAAGAAATCCTGCAGCAGCTGCTGCACCTTCGGAATCCTCGTCGAGCCACCAACGAGCACAACATCGTCAACGCTGCTCTTATCCATCTTTGCATCCCTCAAACACTTCTCCACCGGCTCCATACACTTTCTAAACAAGTCCATGTTCATCTCCTCGAACCTAGCACGAGTGATGGAGGAGTAGAAATCAACACCCTCGTACAACGAATCGATCTCAATAGTCGTCTGAGCCGTCGACGAGAGCGTCCTCTTTGCCCTCTCGCACGCAGTTCTCAACCTCCTCAAAGCCCTCGGATTGTTGCCAATATCCTTCTTATGCTTCCTCTTGAACTCCTGCACAAAGTGGTTCACCATCCTATTGTCGAAATCCTCACCACCAAGATGCGTGTCTCCGGCCGTGGCCTTGACCTCGAAGATGCCTTCCTCGATCGTGAGGAGGGAGACATCAAAAGTACCACCCCCAAGGTCGAAAATGAGCACGTTCTTCTCCCCCGCGCTGCTCGCCTTCTTATCAAGTCCATAGGCAATGGCAGCAGCAGTCGGCTCGTTGATGATACGCATGACGTTGAGGCCAGCAATGACGCCGGCGTCCTTGGTGGCCTGGCGCTGAGAGTCGTTGAAGTAGGCAGGCACCGTGACGACAGCGTTCTTGATGCTGGAGCCGAGATACGCCTCTGCGATCTCCCTCATCTTGATGAGGACCATGGAGGAGATCTCCTCGGCAGCGAATTGCTTCTCTTCGCCCTTGTAGTTGACGATGATCATAGGCTTGTCGGCCGGCCCCGCGATGACCTTGAACGGCCACAGCTTCATGTCGCTCTGTACAGAAGGATCGCTGAATCTTCTACCGATTAACCGTTTTGCATCTGAATCACAGAGCGGAATTCGTGTGAGCAAAAATTCTTCAACACATCACACTAAAAATCACTGATAAATCGAAGAAATTTTTTCCAAATTCGCGTGAGCGAAAATTCTTAAAACACATCATACTCAAAATCAGTGATGAATCGAAGAATTTTTTTTCAAATTCCTGTGAGCGAAAATTCTCAAGCAATTTTCTCTATTATCACCAAATTGAGATTTCAATTCCAAATTAGATAGAGCTATTAAGCAAAATTGTTGAGCTAATAAACACAAACAGCTACAAATTAACCAAAATTATAGCAGATTCAGTCCTCTTCTATAATGAAAACGCAGACAGCTACGATTCACCAAATTGAGATTTAAAATTCGAAATTAGGCAGCTATTAAGCTAAAATATCGAACCAAAACAGCATAAAACACCAACCAACAACACATCCAAGCAGAATCATCAGAAAAAAACGAAAAGACACTTACCGAAAACAGTGTTGGTAGGGTTCATAGCGACCTGATTTTTGGCGGCGTCACCGATGAGGCGCTCGGTGTCAGTGAAAGCAACATACGACGGCGTGGTGCGGTTTCCCTGATCATTGGCGATGATCTCGACGCGGTCGTGCTGCCACACTCCGACGCACGAGTAGGTCGTGCCTAGATCGATTCCGATCGCCGGTCCTTCGCCTTTTCCAGCCATTCTAGCAACTCAATCGAACAGAAGAAGAAATCTGATTTTGAATGCGATTAATCTGCAGCTTTTGAAGTATTTTGATTTTGATTTGATTCTGTAAGCGGTGAAGGAAAACAGAGTATAAATAGTAAGGGAAAGTAATCTAGAGAATTCTGGTGTGTTGGCGCGTGTTTTTGTTCTGGTTAGTTCCAGAGAACACCAATTACTTCTTCAATCCTGGTACTTCCGTCCTCTAAAATATATAAATATTTAATTCGAATATATATTTTAATATATAGTAAAATAAAATAAAATTAAATAAAATAATTAAAATATTATTATTAAAAATTGATCTCAAAAAATAATTTAATTTAAAAATTTATATTGTTCCAAGAAAGAAGGACTAGAAAATATAAATAAATTATTATTACTATTGTATTAGTCTCTATAGTTTTGTGATCCAACTATTCAATTTATGAAATTAATTAGATTAAAAAAATTTGACTAAATTAATTAGCATGCACATATATTTTTTCGATTAAATCTGTAAGGATTCTTTTTTCAACTTTTCGTGTTGTTTTGATTCGAATTGAACTTAATTGACTCAATAATATGTAAATTATATATAAATTTCCAAATTTATAATGTACTACTAATATTTTACTATATCATTTAATTTATGCATATAATGTGAATGGACTCAATAATGTATAAATTATATATAAATTATAGAATATTTATGCGGCTTAGTTTGAATCATAAAATAAATCAGTGAAAATTTTCAAATTGAGTAGTATTAAATTAATAAGAGTATAAGACAATAAGAACAATTAAATAATATTCTGATGATTTTGTGATGTTTATAACTAAACAGATTTAGATTCTTTGATCTTTACATCACACGTTGGAATGATCAATATTGAAGGTTAACTAAACAGTTTCAATTCAAATTATTTGATCTTTACATCAAATATAAAAGGTTTTTTATTATTACAATGACAACCGATATCGATAATCTGGAGAAAAAAGTTTTTTGTTATTACAATGACAACCGATATCGATGATTTGGAGAAAAATGCTTGAATGTTTTTGTTATTACAAGGGCCATGTGAGGGAACTTGAATTTTAACAAGACAAAGTAATTCATTATTTTTAATAGATTTTTATTTGTGTTTGCTATATGTATTTGAAAGAATCATTTAAGAAATAGAATAGTGTATGAATAAATTTAAGAGATTCTATGTTATATGAGTAAAACTTATAAACATTTTATATCTTGAAGTTGCATGTAAATGTTCACAACAGACACATTTATAAGTCTTCTTTCTTAACTAACACCATAATCAAAAACTAAGACTGAATTCACACCCTTAAATTTTAAAATAAGTGGATGAGATTAAAGTCACAAATTTCAATTTATAGTAGACCAAGTATCAACAAAAGGGTAATATCGTTATTATATTATCATATGATAATTCTCGTAGTTTTTATTATATCAACATAATGTATTACAAATATCAACAATATAGCATGAGAATATCAACACAAGTACAATAAAATATCAATATAGTTTTAATGATATTTTACATACACTGTATTGAGATTTCTTTTTGCATTTGTTGATAAAATCTGCTTATCAACATGTACGAAAATTGAAATATAAATTATCAAATTTCATCACCAGAACATCGTCGGAACATATGCAATTGAGATCTGATTGGAATCCTTATAAAATTATTTTAATTTTATATAATTTTTGCAAAAAATTAATTTAAATCAAGAGAGTTATGTAAATTTAAAGTTTTGAGATGATTTTGATGAGAGAGAATCGACATTAATACCTTTTAAATTTATTTACTAATTATTTAAATTTAAAATAAGTTGGAGAAGAAACCTTGCTTTTCTCAAAATATAAATATGCATACATTAAGAATGATAAATTCCAAACTGAAACAAATGATAACAGTACTGGGACTTAAGAATGTGTTTTGCCTTTATTGTTTATCTTTCTTTTTCATCAATCCAAAATGGCTGAACTTCGAAAATCTCCATTTCTGCTCTATCATCTATGTATGCTCCATCTCTTCATCGCCTGACCCCACCTTGCTCCAGCACCGGCCAAGCCTCCACTGGAGCGGTGGCTGGCTCCAGCGCTGCTCAGACGAGACCCCTCTGCTTGAAGACCTCGAGCATTGCAGTGCCTATCTTTGCAGGTGACTCAACCACAGTAACCCCAGCTTCGCGTAGAGTCTTGATTTTGTCCTGTGCAGTACCCTTGCCTCCAGATACGATAGCTGCAAATTGAACAGCTCTGTCAATCTCTTCCGCCTATATAGTTTATTCTAATGGCACAAGGTGGAAAGACCAGCTGATACAAACTTAGAAACCGGATGGTTTGAGAACTATGTAAAATGGTTGGAGAAAATGGAAGAAATATTATGAGAGTTTTATTGACCAGAAAGATACGAGCTGAAACAGCCAAGGTCTAGCGTCTAGTGTCAAGGATCAGTACTAAAAGCCATTCTCTATACTCATCCTGTAGGGATAATCAACAAGATACTATAATGTGTGCTATTTCTCGGAATCGATTTGGATCAACATGAGATAACTACATAAGAGATGGGTAATGGAACAACAATATAATTATTGGAATTAACAGAAAAAAAGTACCTCCCGCATGGCCCATTCTTCGCCCAGGTGGAGCAGTGAGCCCAGCAATAAAAGCAACAATTGGCTTTTGAGTCCCACTTGCCTGTCGCATTGGAACAGAAAAGATTGGATATATCAAGTAGTGCAAACAGAAACAGAAAGATAGTATGCAAGTGTAAGAAAATAGTCATAAAAAATCTGAGGTTTTCAATTTGCTGGAAATAACTACCTTAACAATAAGATTGATGAACATCAAACAGACATTCACAGTTTTGGTAAATGATCAATATTGCAGCTTGCAGGTATGGATAATCTAAAAGGAATCTACTCAGTGAAGAGTTTCATAGGATAAAATAACCGGTTGATGGGCCCAGCAAGATACCCTCAACATTCATTTCAAGTACAATCACAAAACATGTTAGTAAAGCACTACAGAATTATATTCATGGAATGTGAATAAACAGAGGCGGGGTCCCAGATTTTTATAAAGTCACTTATCATATTGCATAAGAAATTGATCCATTATTTACAGAAAATACCCAGCCAAGATTCATTAATCCTGAGGTCTAAGGATGTTAGTATTAACCTTTATAAGAGCCGCTGCATCCTCCTCAGCTGTGCCACCTATCTCGCCAATAAGAACAATCCCTAAAATGCAAAAAAAGTAAAATGTATCAAGCAACCTCCTTTAAGCATATGCGAAAATAATAATTTGGAGCTCAACATAATTACGAATATTTAAATAGCATCGATGCAAATTAATCTACGCCTGCAAATAGGAGTTCATTGCCCCACTCTCATTCGGTTATTGATCTTTGTAGTTTGCAGTAGTAATTGTTTTGGTTATCATACAATAATTACTGCGAACTGTATTCAACTAATGAAGTCTCAAAACACCCATAGTTTAGAGCTCCCACATTGATTATGGTCTATCCCAAGTTCTGAACATGTATCACAATTAAAGGGTTAATGGAGAGAGAAAGTTAATTCATATCACAGCAATGTATGTTTGATAAATAAACACCATCTATTCATCTTCATTCACAGCTCCATTAACTTACTAACAAAATCATTAAATCAGTAACATGAATTATAAAAGAAGTAAACATCTCCATCCTAACTCCAAAGAGACTGAGGGGTAACAAATGAAAATAACAGTAAGACAAATTTTACCTTCTGTCTGTGGATCCACAAGAAATTTTTCCATGCAATCAACGAAATTTGTCCCATTGAAAGGATCTCCACCAATTCCCACACATGTTGACTGCCCAAGGCCAACTGCAGTTGTTTGGAAGACCTAAAATAGACAGGTGATTAAGTTATCCACTGAGATTACAGATATTTATCAACAGAGTTATATCTATCAAACAAATTCTCACGTTTGAGGGGGAGAACTGCTTGTCGCCACAAATAAAATAAAGGAACTACTAGTTCGCTTTCATCAGCAATTCAGAAGTACCAGTAATCATTTGAAAAAGAAAATTGCAATTTCTATTCCTGTCTTATACAGAGGAGAAACCTATCAGCTAGCTCTAGAGCATAAGTTTTTAGGGTAAACATGAAAATTAGCTGGTAAATGAAAATATGATGTGATGCTTCTGATGTCACCAGGATGTATCGATTGAAAAATGAATCTTACCGCTTCATAAGTCAATGTACCAGATCGAGAGACAATTCCAATGCGTCCTGGTTTGTGGATGTATCCAGGCATGATTCCAATTTTGCACTCCCCAGGCTTAATAATGCCGGGACAATTTGGGCCAATAAGCCGAGTCCGTGACTGCTGATTAAGAGCAGCTTTCACACGAACCTGCAATTTGGAACAAAAATCTTGTAGAACAAGAATACTAGTAGTACTAAAATTTTAAGAATATATAGAGATCTATGATCATCATATACTAAAACTTATATGTATTGCATGGGAATATGTGAGTAACCAATGCTTTCAGATACACAGAAATTGCGTTTGAATAGCTAATGCAAACAACTGTCAGATAAATTTCACACTTAAATCATATTTCTAACTTGGCAGATACACATCAGTTACAAATTGAGATCGGCAATAGCATTAAAATGAGCAGATTGAGAATGACCAAGAAAACTTTAAAGGATACATTTCACCACAAGCTTATACTCCATCCGTCCCATTATAAGTGAGGCGTATTCCTTTTTAGGCCGTCCCACTATAAGTGAGACATTTCCTTTTATGGCAAAAAGCAACGCTCTATCTCTCTCTTACTTATCCTCTCTCCTACTTTTTCTCTCTTACTTTTTTTTACTCCTAAAAACCTGTGCCCAAAAGAAATGTCTCACATGTAATGGGACGGAGGGAGTAGTATTTACAAATTACTAAGGGGGGCATTTAGTTTGAGTGATGGATGGATCGACAAAAATAATCTGAGCTAATCTGCCATTTAATTTGATTAAGTTTGAAATTGTTCGATCATCTTATCCTTCAAATACCAACCATGTGGTATCAATCTACCCTATCACTAAAGTTAATGGCCCCTAAGAGGATTATGGAATTCTGCAGTTCCAGAGGTAAAAGGTCTGGATAGATGAGTATCCTCGACATAGTATGCTGCAGTCAACAGGTAAATTAGAATACACAATATTCCCCTCATGGTATAAACGATTTGATACATTGTGTTACTTTCCTTTACCAACTAATAGTCAACAACCATAAGTCTATAGGTGTTAGGAGGAAATACAAAGTCATCTGATAGCCTAGGCAACACAATGGATAACGCTAGGCAGTTGTCTCTGGTATCTCGAAAATTGAATCAAAGAAGTTTGGGAAGAACACATGCGCTACACAAAATGATACTAGTAATTAACATGTATAAGAAACCCAAATAATTATTTAGCTTCGGCAATGTCGTAAACAAGAAAACTGGATCAGCTGGAAGAAGTTGATTGTTCAACCTATCTCTGTGATCAAATCAAGATACACATTTAAATAAACATATTACCATGTCATGTTGGGGTATTCCCTCTGTGATACATACAACCAGATCTAGCTCAGCCTCCAATGCCTCCATGATAGCTTTTGCAGCAAATGGAGGAGGAACATATATCACAGATGCATTAGCCTTTGTTTCAGCTTTTGCTTCTGCTACAGTATTAAAGACAGGGAGTCCCAAGTGCTCAGTTCCACCTTTTTTAGGGGTAACTCCTCCAACCTATCCATGCAAACATAATTGATGAATAATGAAATGTGTTAAAAAAAACGTATATTTTTCACAAACTACTCCACACACATATCAGCAAGCAAAGCCAATAACCTGTCATACTCAGACAAAGTTTTTGTCAAACATTGTAGTTGGGATGTAAGTGGCTGTTCTGTTTGTTAGACAAAATAATCATGAGATGTAATCTAGGATTGAGTTGTGAGATTATTTTAGTTGGAGAGGGTGGCTATGACTAATTATCACATGGATTATCCATCTAGGATTGAGTTTTAAGATTCAGTCTCATGAACCAAACACAATACATATCTTGCTAACCGAACAGCCTCTAAAAAGTACTAACATGTAAACTAATGTTCTTCCTCAAATCTCAATCTTCAGAAACTTATATGCACAACTTAATAATGATCATATGTCACTCTGAATAAATATATTTTCTATACATATCAAAGCAAACACCGTTTCACAAATTTCATCGCAATAATCGTTTCCCGCAACTTAGACTTCACAACATTTTTCTTCTGAAATGCTTAACGCTTAGCAGAATTCAACAATACTAAACACTCAAAAACATACTCAGTTTCACCTTGAGAAACCTAATTCCCCAACGCATCACAAATATTTCAAAGCCAAACATTATGCATTTCTCATAAAACCTAATCCACCGGATCACATCACCAATCGGAAAGCATTAACGAAAAGCGATCTCGCTACATAATCTATTCAGTCAATAACAAATAAGCAGATCACAAACTGAAGCAAATATCAGAGGCGAATGAGGAGTGAGATCATACCATCTTGGTACCGTACTCAATGGCCTGCTCGGTGTGGAAAGTGCCATTCTTTCCGGTGATGCCCTGGCAAAGGATGCGCGTGTTCTTATCGACGAACACGGCGGGCGGCGGCGGCGGCGATCCGAAATTGCGGAGCTGATTAAGCTGATTAGGGCGGAGCAGCCGCGATGACAAGCTGGCAATCAGCCTCGTGGCTTGACGCGCCATGGATTCTGTTGACTGCGTTTTGGGAAGATGCGTGCGATTTAGGTTTTTCAGAAATGGGAGAAATATTAATATAATCTCTTCGTTTCACAAATGAAATGACTTCTCTTTTCTTGGTTCCTTTATTTTTTTTGTTTGAGGGTATTTTGATATATTTGGACAATATTCGTAGTCTTTATACATTGTGATTTATAAATAACTTAAGATTGTAATTTACAAAGTATTATCATTTTTATAGAGTATGTTATATTGTTTATATATGTTTCAATCTTAAAGAGTTACATATTCATTACTTATATCTTGGGGGCATTCAATCATGTGGAATTGGTTTGCAAACCGAACACAGAAGGGAGAACATTTTTTTACTTTAACAAAAGGATAAATTTAAAGTTTCGCAAAGTGTAATAAAAAATCTTAAAACAACATTGTTTGAAGTTTTTTTTTTTTTAAATATTCGTTAGTTTGTGGCATTTTCGGCAACTTATATAGTAAATTTACTCTCTCTGCATCTCGAAGGTGGTCATCCCATCCCCTATTTAAATTACTATGGTCGTTCATTCTCTCTAAATTTGTCATTAAGTTCAATCACTTTTACATATTGGCCATGGTCGCGGAGGGAGGATACTTTTTTAACTTTAAAGATAAATAAAGTTTAAAGTTTTAAAAAATCTTAGTATTACGAAGTTGTTTGAAAAAAATCTAGTATTAGAGCATCTGCAATGGTTGGCTAACGATCGGCTAGCCGATTCGCGGCGCTGGCCGATCGGCTAGCCGAACCATTGGAGGTGGCTAGCGGGCGACCGGCGAAAATTTCGGCGTAGGCTAGCCGAACGCGCGTCGCTAGCCGAAGCGCTGGCCGCCATTGTGGCGGCCCGATCGGCCAGCGACCATTTTTTATTTTTCTATTATTTTTTTTAAAACCTATATAAACGCGATTTAAGAAGAAGAAGAAGACGAGGGGAAGCCCAAGGCGGTCGGCGAGTCGTCGCAGCCCGTTGTTGACGGCACCCCGGCCGAAGGAAGTGGACGGAGGATGAGTCCACGCCGGGGTGGCTAGGGGGTGGTTGGAGGTGTGCGGCGATGCGGCGGTTGCGAACAACCGGTGGTCGTCGGCTATGTGGACGAAGATTAGAAGCTGCCTCACAGGGAGGCCTTTGCCCGCGCAGGAAGGACTTCAGACGGGGAGGAGGTCCGGAAGGGGTGAGAGCGCATCGGGGCCAGCGGTCGGCCGTTTTTCGGCGTTGTACGCCAACGCCCTCCGTCGGCCGGCTCACTAGTGGGCGGGGAATGAGGAGGACGCCCGGAGGATAGCCAAGAGTCCAGTTCCCCTTGGCGGGGAAGTATAAGGAGTTCCACTTCCGGGGAGTGCTATGAGTTGTTGAAGGACTCCGAGAAGTTCCGTGCGGGGTGCGGCCGGTGGGCGGCCGAAGAAGCGGGAGGGGCCGAACTATACCGGGCGACTACTGGCCGCGCGGCCGGCCAGCGGATCCCACGACCTTCCCCCGATGCTTGAGGAGTTTCCATCCCCTCCTTCATTTGCCGGTCGCCCTCGCCCGGTTGGGCCCGAGCGGGCGCAGACGGGCTGCGGGGAGGATCCCCCCTATCGCCCCCATGAGGTCCAGGCCTCCGCCCTCCCACCCGCCCCACTCGAGTACACTCTCCATTCGCGTAACCAAATGCGAGATCGGATGTACAAGGTCTTCCAAGATTGGAAGACCGCCACTGACCCCACGGAGAAGATGTTTCTTCACTTGATGCTCGAGAGCATGCGGATTGATTTGGATGTCGCGAGGGCACGGCTAGGGGGTTCCGACGTGGGCTCAGATACCACGGGTGGCGGCGCGGCGGCGGCGACGGCGGGGCGGGCGGCAACGGGCGGGACGGCGGCAACGGCGACGAGGAGTAGAGAGTGACGGGCTCGTGTGTGGAAGCCCTTTTTTTTGAAAAAAATCATGTACTTTTTTTTTTAATCTTTGTACTTTTTTTGAATGAAATGGATTAATTTTCCCGTATATGTAATCGTAAATTTAATTACGTAATTTAATCGTAATTTTAATTCCGTAAATATAGTATATTTTGAATTATTTTTATTGCGGCTGGCTTTATGGTAGCCTAAATCGATGTAGCGGGTGGATTTTTAGTGCTTCCTGCGACGTGGCAAAGAGAGAGTGGTTGGCCTATGGCTGGCCTATTTGCATTGGAGATGCTCTTGTGAAGTTGTTCGAAGTCTTCTCTCTTTTTTTCAAATATTCTTCAAACTGTGGATGGTTATAATATTTTCGACTAGTCTTAAGAAATAATTAAGGTCTCACTATGGCCTTCAAAGGTGGTTGTTCCTTCCCTCTAAATTTGTCATTAAGTTCAATTGCTTTCACATATTGGTTGTGGTAGCATAGTTAGAAGGCTATGGACCAGATAGCTCAAAGCTTGTACCTTTTCAATCCCTATTATTGATCTGGAGACGGCTTGAATTTCTAAGGATTGAATAGTTACAAAGTCAATGCTTTGATAGTTTAAGCAACAAAGTATAATAGTATTATGAAGTTGTACGTGTGTTGGCCGAAAGGTAGAATGTTTGATGCTCAGATCAAAAGTGAAGGATTTGAGTCCGGCCTTTAAAATTTATGTTTATTTTTCAATAAAAAAGGGTGTCCTTGTACATAATTACTGTACATATTTAAGATACAATTTGAATTTAAAAAATATGTATATTGTTACAATAATTGGTTATATGTTTAATAAAGACTCGATCATTACATGGTGGCCATTAATAATAAATGATAGTACTCCGTAACTAATACTAAAAAATTTAACAAATGTAGATATTCAGAAATACTACATATTAATATGAACTGCATTAATTATTATACTTTTATATGCTCCATAAACACAGACAACCCATCTTAAAATACTTTATATTTTTATTTTTGTTTCAGTAGACCTCCATAATTTTATATACTGTATCTCACATAATGAGTTCATTTTTAATGGATTTTATTGGGTTGTTAGAGGATGAGAAAGCCATATATAAAAGTTGTAAACATTAATTTATTTTTCATGCTGGATATATCTAATTATGTAAATATGGGAAATCCAATTTATTATCTGTCACTATTTATATGTCAACGCCCATATGCTTATTTTGTCAAACCTATGTACCAAAATTAATTGAAATGATATAAGTCAAATTTGAACTTTATAATAAATAGAAAAAATAACAACTTGCATAGCTATAGTCAAATGAATAATACGGTTCTATGTGTTATCTGTGTGTAAATCCTTTCTGGATATTCAAAATTACCATTTTTAGTTTGAAGATGAACGTTAATATAACAATAACAATAATCTATATGATAGTAATTATTGCTATAATAACAGCTTGATTAATTAGTAGATCATGCATATATAAATAGATCTTAAGAGACAATCAATACTTGAAAAAATCAATATTCCTATTTAAAAAGAAATGAAACAACATATACAAAAAAATACCAAAAAAATGTAAATTAAGAACTAATTATATTTGTGAAGAAGCAACAAAAAAATAATGGTTCTCTAACGGAGTCAAATTGAGATCGAGAGAGAAAACCCTCCTGCTGTTGGCTTTCTTCACCACCGGAAAAAGTGAGAACGGCGCCGCCTCATGGTGGTTCTGATCAACCACAGCCGCTCTGTGCTTCCTCATATGGCCTCCAAGGGCTTGACCTAACGGGAACTCCTGCCCGCAGATGCCGCACTCGTGCGTTTTCGGCTTCGGTGGCGACGGCGGCTCTCCGCCGCCCAGACGCGGCTTCTTGTGGCTGGCGCGGTGCCCGCCGAGCGCCTGGAACGACGGGAACTGCCTGTTGCATGTCTTGCATGTGAAGATTCGCGATGAATCTTCACCTGCAAGGACTCTGTCGCCGCTGCTGCCATGGTTGGCCGCAGCGGCGGCAGATAATAGCATTAGGAAGTTGGCCACGTTGTCGTCGTCGTCGCCGTCTCTACTCCTCTTCATCATCATATGGGGATGGTTAATTGAAAAATTGAAGGATTAATAATTAATGGGAATGGTTTTTGATTTTTGAGTAATGTTGAGATGAGAGTTGAATGATGAAATTATTTTGATGTGTTTGTGTGTGTATATATAGTCTAATAATTTCATTGTTAGTTGTGGAGTAAGACTATTGACATTTCGCATGGAAGAAATCAACGAAATTTCGTTGATGAAAAGTAAGTCAAATTTAATTTTCAATTTGATTTGGTTCAGATTAGAAAAATTGGAACGAGATATATGGGGGTCTAAATTGGATACCGTATTAATTTAATGCATACTACTAAAAATATGTTGTCATTTGTTTTGAATAAAAAATGTAGTATTGATTGCTTAATTGAGCACACACACCGACACACGTACACTACTCGCTATAAATTAAGGTCAAACAAAAGGTATCAAATAAAAAAAAATAGTCTCTTGTGTTATTTAATATCAATATGACCATGATATATGGTTATGTATATATGATATAGCAATATTTTTAAAACAATAACAATGGAACCAGCAATTCATATTTTTCATGGAGTGATATGCATTAGGATTTGATTATAGGATAGACATTCTCATTACGCATTAAGTGAAAATCATGATTTTTTTTAATTTATGTAATATATTAATGCTTTTCTATGCCTAAGTTAATGATTTTTAATATGCTATAATGCTTTTCTATGCATAAGTTAATGATTTTTAATATGCTATCATCATATGACAAGTGCGGGTCGATCGACACTATTGTCGGTCCAAAGAGCATTGACGAAAACTACACAAATCGGCATCCAACTTTACGACAATTTCGCATCCTCAGTCCCAATCCTTCTCTTTTATTATGTGATTTATGATTCAGATAGTAACAAAAAGAAAAAAATGCTTCATCGACTAAATAGTGGTAGATGATGTCGGTAAGTTAGTAATGACCTTCTTCAACCAACAGTTCTGACCCTACGAGTTTATTTTTTTAAATCTGCGATCGATTATATAAATAATCTCATATCGATAAAATATGTTTTAAAAACAAATTATGTAGTGTAAATTCGTACGGATGAAACGTCATTGAGCACGCAAGCTAATATTTCTAGAATTTTCCTAATTGACTATTAAAAGTGTGAGCTACCGATTGTGTTACATGATAGTTGAATAGTATTGTTTTTTAAGCTAAATATTAATTTTATATAGAGGATAACAATAAATTTGGATTTTGTCAACGGAAGATATTGCGATCAACTGATTAGTAAAAGAGTAGCAAACATACGTCTACACGTTTCATCTAGAAGCAGTGATATTTTTTGTTCACATAATCATATAACCTAAGTCAAAGAAAATAAACTTCAAATGTAAGTATTGTTAATCTACTTCTGCTGTAAATAAATATAAAAGGGGCCAATTGTCTAGAAACTAAGATTTTTGATACTATATTTTATAGTTATAAGATGATAAGTGGATAAGATGTTCGGCAACGTCGTTTTGCCATAAAATTTCTAAATCGTGTGTTCATTATTATCTTCTTTAAAATGAAAAAAAAAACACCACGTTTCAATATAACGTAATTTATAAAATAAGAGATATCAATAACATTTTATAAGGTATTAATTATAAATAAATATTTGAAATAAAAGAATAATGTTATATAGATCAAATATTTTCAAATTCTTAATTATAACATGTCTAAATGGGAGAGTTTATGAAAATTCAATACTACTATGTTTTAATACATCTTCACTTAATGAATTATGGACTAAGGACGTTATCAATCCTCAAAATATCTATATATTTGAAATAGACGTTTTCTACAAATACATAAACAAACAATTTACAGCTTTTTATTCATTGAATTTTTAAAAATAAGAGTCTAGAAACCGATCTAAAGAAAGTTCCTAATGGAGCTAACATTCACACGGAAATGATTCATGACTCCTCTTTCTGGTAAATTGACTAAAACTTTTACTCCTTTTGTTATTAAAATATTTTATTTTTGTCAATTTGTTACATTAAAAAAATTAACAGTTTTTCCTCTATAAACACTACTAGTTCACAACATATTAATCTCAATATATCAATTTAGTTACATCTTTTACCATAAACTAATAAAAAATAGAAAATAAATAGATTGAAATATCTTTCATGAGCGTGAGGGTATTTTCGTCCAAAAAAGTTTGAAATAGCTAAAAAGCAGCTCAAATAATATTACAGCGAAGTTAGTGGAACTCATAATATATTTGCAAATGTTACTATCCAAAATTAATACCTTGGCAAATTAAGTTCAATTTATAAAGAACGGAAACAGTATATGACATGAACAGAGAATACATACCCGAATATGGGAAGAACCTTATACTTAAATAAAAAAAAAAATACACACACGCTAAGACCGTGGAATTAATGTAAAGAACCCATGACTTAGCTGTTTTTCTTGAACAATTTACTGTATATTCCATTTGACTAGTAATGTTACGGCTGTGTGTATTGCGTCACTCACTACGTATAAGGTACAATGCTAACTTCGAGTAAACAGAGAGAGATCATTTTCCAATCGATGGTTCTATATTACGATATGAGTATGAATTTTTTTATTTGTTTCATTGGGAAAAGTCTCACTGGTGTGATATTCATTTCCAGAAGATTTTCTCATGTGAATATATTGAGATCATGGCTACTCGCAATATAGTTGTCAATTTAGTAAAATGAGCTTTGATTGGACATTTGTAAAATTAACGATGTTAATGATAATTTTAGTTATAGGTATTACAATCAAAATAAATAGGATTAGTTGCCAAATAAATACAGTCAAATTTTGGTTTATCCTGCCTTTTAAAACGTAATATTCAAAATTATAAATCACAAAGTGTTTACTAGTAGTAATATTCAAAATTATCTCATTTATTTCATTTTTGACAAAATACGCAACTTAAAATATGTGTAAATGTTTTGGCTAAATTAGATCTGTTAACTCTCCTTCTAAGGATAGTGATACATGCTTATGTGGCGTATGATATATTTAAAATTGGTTGTCACATCATTGTAAATTTTGCTGGACAATTGATGGATGAGATAATTGCAAAAATAGTAGTAGTAAATTTTGTGATTTACTATTTTAGTTTTTAAAGTATAGGATGAACCATAATTTAATTTTTTATAAGTATAGAATGAATCATAATTTGACCATCTGTCATAATTTATTCAGTCATTTACTCAAATAAATATCTAAATTAACGTGAACTAAACGGCAATAGTACACACGAATAATGCCCAAATAAAGAATAAAGTATGTAACATTATAAATCTCTTATATTTAAACTATTATTTTTATATTTTTTTGTTTATTATGATTAACTTTCCTTTTAGAAAAGGTGGCATAAAGAGGTTTGGAGGATTCATGTGTTTGGGGGCCAAAAGTGGGGGCAATATCATGATTCAATCCAATGCAACGAGAAAAAGTCATAAGCTTCATATTCAGTTTTCTACTTTTTCTTATCTCGTCAAATTTTTGGTACTGCACTGGATGATTTTCTAAAGTACATAAACTCATAAGGAATATATAGATGTGCTTGAATTGTCGTAAAGGTAACCAAAGATTTTGAGTTCGAGTTATCCTGACGCCGTCTTTACTTACCTTTCTATTCATTTATTTTAAAAAAATTATTTATAAAGAAAAAGAATAGATTGGGCAGGGGTTTAAAACACCGTATCTACAGAAATAAATAAAAAAATTTATTGATTATTTTAAGAATTAAAGTTTTTTTCTGAAGAAATGCTCCTTTCATTTACAGCTTTGCAACTCCATCTAATAGTACCATTATTACATCCACCACTATTTTTGGATATAATCATTCATTTTTGTTGAGCCCACCCACTCTCTCATGCTCCTCCCCCCTTTTCTTAATATTTTAATTGAAAAATAGTGTGAATGAGTAGGGTTCAGAACAAATAATTTTCACTACTAAGAGAAATATATTGGTAAAATGTTTTTTCAAATAAATTGAGAATTCGAATAACATGTACCGTGACAAAGATAAATGAGGATCATTATTGGAGTATATTTTTTTGAAAAAACCTTATTCACTAGCATCTGCGATTTAATATAGGTTGATTGGAAACTAAATTTACTTTTAAAAAGTATAAAGACAATTAATTACTTTTTCCCTAAGAAAAAACGAGGGAATATAATATCTAGAGTCTATTGTTTATTGGTATATATAATGCTCTAATAATAGCTATATTACAAAATGAATAATGCAGAAGAAAAGAATAGCGCATTTAAATTCAAGTCCAACTCCAACTCCAACTCCATATTAACTAATCATTTATTTATAACAAACTTATTCGAACTTACAATAGTCTATACATTCAAACTTGTCAACAAAGAGACAATTACTGTTTGGATTCCAATAAGGATGTCAAAGGATAGAAGAGAATCCATATTATATTGTATACTAATTAATTGCAAATAATTATTAATAATATATTCGGATCATAAAATTTTTTATCGTACCAAAAAAAAGAAAGCATCCTTAACTTGCAATTGATGTATGATAACCCCTAGTATATAAGCTATTTTTATATTTATTTATATATTTAAATGATTAAAAAGTTTAGTATGACAATCCGCGAGGCATCATATGGCGGCGAACTGTCACACCGACTCACACGAGAGTCTCACGGTTGACTCCTACACACCTCCCGTCACACCACCGGTTTGGCGGTGAGATTCTCTATATTTTCCGATGACGTCGCAGATGACCTAACATTCTCTTCAAAACAAATATCTCTTGGGGAGTAGCATAAAAAGTAATCGAGGAAAACTATGCTTGGAAATTTCGAGGAGGCTTCATTAATTAGAATAGTTGAGCATCATTTATTTATTTATAGCTATATAAAGTTAGTTATGTTGGGTAGTTTGTATTGATTGCGAGACAAATGTGAAGACGTGTTTGACATGAAATTAATCAAAGCTTGAGATTCACGGGCTACAAACCAACAATCTTGCCTCAGTTTACGATACACACTGTTGCCTTAACACTGACGCTATTTTTGTTCCCCAATATTTAAAAATTTTCCATTGTTTTATTTTCTTTTTTCATGGTATACTCAAATTAGAGATTTTTAATCATATATATTTACTTTGAGATCTTTAATCACATGGAGTATATTATTAGATCAACATTCATGTATTATTATCTGTCTTTTGGATTATATATTACTATATTTTTTAGGATAAATATTTAATTTCTCGTCATTTTAGTGTTTTAACCAAAATATCACAAGACTCACAATCTCTTAGTATAGTTAAAATAGAATACTACCAAATGTTTTCAATTTTGATTTAAAATTACATACAACTCTGATTTAAAATACATGTAGTGATAATAAATTTTTGGATGGAATTGTCTATGACTTTTCGGCTTTTTACTAATTATATATCATACCGCCAATTCAACAATTGACACTGGCACACTACTAGCTAGGCACAACTAGCGTTGCACTGACTTCCAGAACCTGCATATACACTATGCTCGACTCCGATCTTATCGGTAGTGTGCACATGACTTGCCAAACATAAAAAGATTGCAACGTTTTACCAATTAAGTTGCAAGTCATCGTTAAAATGTCGAAAAATATTAGCATTATACACTTTAGTTCTCTGCTACACAATGCTGGTAATCATTGTACTTGAAGAAAAACTATTTAACTATTGAGCTCAACCCAAAAGTTTGTAATTACATTTTTTAATAGTAATAAAAACAAAAAATGTTAGTAATCAATATCTTTTTCTTTTTTTTTCGAAGGAAATGGATTGTCCACCATTACTGCCAGAATACTGCTTTTCCAGGTATTATCTGGTCCACTTGACAACAAATTACTAATTATAAAAAATTTATAATAAAAACTATATGGACATGAAATAACTTTTTTGTAGAGCAAACATCGTTAAGTTAGGTGACCCACCAAATTGCAATTGATGTTTGAAAACTAGTCAATTAGCAAATCCTTTTTTTATGGATGCTAACTCTTTTCCCCATCACTTTACCAACATACACATTAAATACACTTCCTTATTTAATGGAGTAATGTTTTTTCTTTCTCCAATTACCAACCAATGTACTAGTACATATTTACATTCATGTCACACTTTCCATGCACCGATTCTATTTATGCATATTATTTTATCTACATTTAATGATAAAATCGTAATGTGATTATATTGCCAATGGGCAATGGTAAATGGTAACCACATTTTTTATATAGATAAAATAAATGCTCACAGCCAAAATTTGGCTAGTAGCAATGCAAAAGCAGATAATAGTAACAAAAGTAACTAAATCAATTTCTAAACAATACAAAAATTTTATTTTTTAAATTATTGTAAAAAACTTTACAGACACGATAAAACAATACGAAACTCACAAAAAGTTAAAACAATTAAATCATGTATGCAAATATTGAATACAAAATGGTCCTTGATTGGATATTATCCCTAGGCTGTGGTGTGAAAATGACATTTTCTTTTCTTTCATCTTTTCAGTAACGTTAGATTTTTACAATCTATAACTGTTTAATTGTAGAATACACAAATTTAGAATAGATTTATGAATAAAAAGATTGAGATGCTATTTACTGAAGCAATAATTTTATTGATGGTCATTTCTCTAAAAAAATCAGCACATAAAATAAATTAAAAATATATTGTAATTTTTTTACAAAAATTCCACCGAAAAAAAAAATCGTCAAATAAAGAAAAATCCCGAATTAAAAAAAATGGTAAAACAGAAATTCCTAAAATCTCAATGCGCGACGGCGACCGGCGGCGCGTGGCCAATACTCCTCTGCTCCGGCAAGGCGAGCATCGCCGTGTGATCGATAAAATCCTTGAGCGCCACGACCGACTGCAGCACGCATTTCAAATCGTCGGCGCAGACAAACCCTAAATCCCCAATTTTTCTGACCGCGTAGACGTAGAAAGTGATGCAGCCCTTCCTGAACTTGAATCGCGCCATCTCGCAGCCGGAGAGGCCGCGGATCAGCTTGCGATTGACCTCCCCGAGCGGGATCTCGGCCGGCCAGAGGCGCTCGGCGGCGGCGCGGGAGGCCTCGGAGTCGAAGACGAAGACGACGACCTTGGATTTTTTGGTGCCGAGGCCGAGGGTGAGCGTGTGCCAGGCGTGGTGGGCGAGGATGGTGAAGTTGGTGGGGAGGTAGGCGGCGGCGGAGGGGAGGGCGGGGCGCGTGGGGGGGAGGGAGAGGAGGCGGAGGAGCTCGAGGGGGCGGGCGCGGCGGACGGTGAAGGATTTGACGAGGAATTGGCCGCCGAAGCGGAGGCCTTTCACGTCGGAGGAGGGCTTGAAGGAGAATTCGGATTTCGAGGTGGTTTGGTCATTGGGGTGCTGGTGCTTCGGCTTCTTTGATTTCTTCTTTGATTTTGAATCCATGGCGGCGGCGGCGGCGGCGGCGGTGGAAGAAGTGGCGGTGGAGAGTGGTGAGAGAGAGAGTGGTGAGGATTGGAAGGTTGTGATTTTGGGGGAATAAATTGTGCTGACGATTTAACTTTCATTTTATGATATTTTTAATAACTACTATAATTTCTTAAATTGTTTTATTATGTTACACTGAAATTTAACGGCGGAAATTGTTTTTTGGAATAATTGGTTACAATGCACGGTTATGGATAGGTGATAAAATGCAAACTCATATATTATACAAATTTTAAATTTTATAATATAACATTAACATAATGTCAACACAGTGTAAAATTTTAAAATTTTGATGTCAATACAATATTAACACAATGTCAACACGGTATCAACCGTTAAAACTGTGTTGAAATTTTTTATTGATTTTATTTTGTCATTTGTTGATATTTTTTAACGGTTCAAATCATAGTTTGGAGTTTGCACAATTTAGAAATTGCATTTGATTACATTCCTACGCGGGAATAATCAAAATATAATTACGGTTGATAATACTACTACGAATATAGATCAATTTTATTATTGGAATATTGAACGATTAGGATTGATTCAATCAATTGTAAGTTGTAACGATCAAAGCTAATTATGTTAGTTAATATCGGATATTGATAATGTTTTGATTCTTGCAAGAATTGGTGTTGCGTATAATGATACATACTTCTATCTAAAACTACGACTATTATATTGCTGATAATTCAATGTTTAGATTTTTTTTTCAAATATGTGACAATCCATGTCATTTTCAATAACAATGGAGTAGCACTCTTAATATTTTTTTCAAATATATACGTGCTTACACAATGTATACAATTTATATACATGTATGATTTATGTGTAGACACATAAAAAGTGGAAATTACTGTCATAAATAAAATTGATAATTAATTTCCCTTTTATTATTCGTATGATAGAAAATAATCCGACACATCTACTTAAGTCGCCTAGGTGTGCCCTAATTGACGAAGGGAATTATTATTGTTGTCGACTATGAACTATTCATATAAACTTGACTCACAAAATATGCTCCACATAATACTAACATCTTTTTAGGAATTTAGATCTGCACCCCTATATAGTAATTAATACTAATTACAATAAGAATGATATTGGATTATTTTGGACACAATTATAGAGAAATAGGACCACACTCTCACGCCCAATTAAGGAAACCTCTTTGTTTGAATGAATTATTCACTTATAGGTTAGAATCTTGCAATTATCTATGCACAATGATAAAGACTAGGGTAATTTCTAAGTTGGATCTGATTTTTAAGTATCTCTAGGCAACAAATGCAACTTGTCCAAACTCACAATTTTTTTTATTTAGTTCTCCTATTTATTTCTATCATATACTGCCATATTTTTTAAAAAATTTATCTAAATTATTTTCTTAGTAACATTGTGTATATATCATTACAGAGGAGTAATAAATTGCTAAGAGATCTCTATTTTAATTCCAAATTCATAATGGGGTAATCTTCTAGTTATCAAGGACTTTTAAACGTAACATATCAAATAAAAAAAAATGTAAACTTTCTAACTTGGTGGATTAAATGAAAACCGAAGATTTAATGTTATGATTGAAAATAGCTAAAAATCTAAATTAGTATTGGGCCCATTTAATTATTTCCCTCATTTAACCCCACAACCCAATTATTTATTTATACAAAAATTGTATGCTGGAAAAGTTCTTATGTGTCAACAAGTGGGTACCTTAATACATCAATTAATTGAATAATATGGTTTAGTGGATAGGTAATCATTAACTGTCACTATATAATTTTGATTCGATTATAACATATTAACATGGATTAGGCAAGTTTTGGTGGATCAGATAGTAGATTTTGACTGAATTAAATTGAAACCCATACTATAATGGATTCTATGTCACCTCTAATTGCTCAGCTAATATGGATTACTCACAATCTTAAGAAAAAAAGATTCAACGGTTAATTAGTTGGACCTACTATTTTATCTAACTTATATATGCAACTGAAAGTAAGCATGCAGTCGCATTCACTCAGATTAATTCATCAATATAATTATAGTACATAAGATGATAAGAGCATTACCAATAAACGTTTAAAGTTTTTGTTATTAATTAATAATTACTCTCTCTTTTCTTCTCCTTTACAGCTTAATTTTCCTTGGACATGATTGCTGGCCCAATTCTTAGTAACACAATATATATATTAAAATCAGCTAGCCTGTAATCAATTCATAGAGTTCACATAAAATATAGTAACAAATTAAATTAAATTAATTATTTTCTACTTATAATTGAAGGCACCATGCCTTTATCAATTATCATGATTAATGAATCAAAATTAGCAATGAATATAATTCAAACCCATACTTTTTAAAAATCATTATCATTTTTTTAACTGATGAATAATAGTATATCTATTTATTTTAAAGTATGATCCATATTAATTTTTTAAATATAGAGGGACTATAATGACTTCAACTCAGTTCGATGTGATTATCTACGCCTAAGAGCAATGTCAAAGTAGATATTTTTAATTTTTGAATACAAGACATTATAAAAGAGTAGGCATATATAGCCCAAAATAATGAAAACTAACCATCCTTGACAAGATAGAATCCTAATTGAGCCTAAGAGCATCCCCATCCGTGCTCTTATTTAAGAGTACGGAGGGGTCCGAATCACTTTTACTCCTTATCCTTACCTAAGAGCACAACACCACATCCGTAATTTTAGCTAAGGACAAGCTCAAGGGTCTCACCATTCTATTATTCAAATTAAATACTTCAATTATTAAAAACATTTCTATGTTATAAAAATACATTAAAAAATAAAAATTACATAATTATAATCCTAAAAAATAAAAATTACATAATTAAAATACTAAAAATTAAAAATACATAATTAAAATCCTAGAAAATAAAAAAATACATAATTAAAATCCTATAAATTAAAAATTACATAATGAAAGACTAAAAAATACCTGCGTGGAAGAGTAGTCCTCTATCCCCAATATTTTCTTGAGACCCGGTATCATTCCCGCATGTGTTGCAAGTTGGTCGGGAGTCATGTTAGTCGTATCGGTCGTATTGAGTTGACCCAAGAGGGCCCACAACGAGTTGTTCGGGGGTGGAGGAGGCACAAAGGGAGCGGGCGCGGGGGCGGGGGCGGATGGAGTCGGGGCAAGACGGCGGGTGGCCGTCGCCTTCTTCCTTCCTTGTGGCCGGCGGGAACTGCTCGGGCCAGCATCGGGGCTACCCAAGTTAGTTCCGGCAAGCTGGGTAGCCACATCATCGGAGGCGCCGTCGGATAGGGTTACCGACCTCGACCATTTGCTAGAGGAACTGGAGGATGTTACTACGCCGCCCCTATACTTCGGATGTTGGCGCCCCTCCTGCCAACAACTGAGGTACTTGAACGGTTTCAACTCCATGCGTTGGTAGGTCGCCAAAGCGGCACTGATGATGTCGAGCTCGCTCGTGCCGCTCCCCTCCGACCGCTCTGTTAGGTTTGGTATACTGAAAAGCATGTTTCGAGCAAGTTTCGCGCGAATAGAATCTTGCTTGTATACGTAAAACTCTACAATCCACTTTTAACCCGATTCAGTATTATTCGAGCAGTCTCGCACGAATAGAATCACTATTATTATTACATTGTGTTTGCTTGTGCATTTATAAGATGTTTTACAAACATTTAAATGCATAAGAAGTAAACAAAGTCTAAGTCTTTTGCTTAGTAGACCGGTTGTGGGCGTCGTCCACTTTAAGGTAACACGGTCAGATCTACGCAATGCTTTGCAAAAGAAAAAGAAGAATTTCACAACCTAGATAGGCTTTGGCTACCTATCGTGAAAGGTTGCAATGTCAGTCCGCATATTTCTAAGCCTTATTGAAATAAGATGACATTGGTGTGGTATAGCACTGAATGGATCTAACAGCAAAGACGTGTCTTTATGCTATCTACTCGAAAGACTAGGTCTTGATCAAATACTATTTCTTTATCTACATATGTTAGCATTGAGCATACGGTATTGATTATGCACTACTTTGACTTATCAAATGGTGCGGGTTTTTTCGCAACCCAATAATCCCGATATATTGGGTAGTGGTGATTAATATCTAGCGGTGCTAGGATTGCTATTATGTTGAAACGTGCGCGAGGTGAGTCTCGTTTGATAATGTCCTCAAGAGGAGCTCGAACAAGGTTTTATTATTCGGAAAACTAGCCAGTTGGACTTTTATTACTCTATGAATAATAAATAAATGATTCTTGCTAAGTCCACTCTTGGAATTAATAAGATGTTAATTAATTAAGTCCATAGCAGACATTAATTAATTAATGGACATTTATATCTTAAGCACGGGAAATAAATAATATAAATAACTGAAACCCGGATTACTTGTAATTTCGGATTTAGATGGGGAGAGTTCAATATTACTTACGTAGTGGTTGCTCGTAATATTCCAATATAAGCTTGTATTAAATTGTGGGTTCAATTTAATTAGTAAAAAGCTAATTGGGCGAGCCCATATCCAAAACATTCCATAGATCCCTGTCTGGGCCCAAAAGGAACTTAATATAAATAGGAGAATAAAGGAGACATAAATCATTCATTCATTATTATTATTCATAATTTTCGTCCCCCTCTACCTAGAGGAGTTCGAATTTCTCTCCTAATTGGAGAAGGATTTCTTCTGTCTTCTTTATTCGAGTCCTAGTATTTTGATAAGATCGGTCCACCCCGATATCGAGATACAGTTCGGGAACCAGAGAGAAGATCTGTGGTCTAGTATTGACGATGATCACGTGGAGAAGGCGCGAGCAATCGACGATTCTTTGGAGAATCAAATCGGTAACTCTAAACCGTAGTATTCACGTTTTAGGATTTATTTTCTTTGAGCATGAATTATTTGCTCTCTAGCGTGCAATTATTTGGTTAACATGTGAATTGATTGATCCCATAATCGGTCAAATAGATCCGTATCTGATTTATTTGTTTTGTACAAGTCTTCCGCTGTGCAAGGGGCACCAAACCCCATCACGCTCTTCCTAGAGGTAATACCCCTGGAACTTACCGATTGCGTTGTTGCATCTGAAGATGCAATTGCACACCATACTATCATTGCGATAGATGGTTCCCCTCCGGCCGGGTTTCATTGTAAAGACGAGTGATGCGCCACCAATACGTTTCCCCGGTTTGGTTCGTGCCAACTTCCGGATCTTCGGAGACTACCAAGTAGGCTTTGAACATCGCCATCATCTCACCCGGAGTGTACGGGGTGTGGGTGCCACGAGTAGGAGGAGTAGGAGTAGGAATAGAAGTAGGAGTAGGAGTAGAGCCGCCGCTCCCTCCCGATCCAGATTCGGGTGCCCACCCGAACCCGAAGGCATTTTGGTCGTCCACCGGGTAAGGGCGGTAGCCACCCGAACTTGCGAACCTTGGGTTCGAGGAAGGGCCGAAAATTGCGTTTCCGAACTAGGGAATGAGTCAGAGTCGAACCAATCGTGGTTCCAACCGCGATTGCGGGAGGGGTGATCGCCGGAGCCGGACATTGTGTAGTGTGGTGGGAATTTAGATGAGAGAATATGAGAAAAAAAGATGAGAGAATGTAGATGATAGAATAGATGAGAATGTGATTTTTTTTGAGTTGAAGTATGAGTATTTATAGATGAAATTTGAATTTTGGGGGAAAAAATTAAATAAATTAAAAGTGGGTTAGAAAACGGATATAATTTTTTAGAAAGTGGGAAAATATTTTTTTCATTTAAAAATGTTTTTTTTAAATTAATTTCGAATTTAAAAAAAAAAAATTGAATATGCCAACGGCTAAGCCAATCAGACAGCGCCAGCCGCCACGTAAGGGTGCTCAGTTGCACGGACGTGCTCTTAGCTAAGAGCAGCGTCGTGCCGCTGGCACGGATCAACGGCTTGCAGCGGCGGACGAGCTCGTCCTTGCCGCTGGCACGGACGGACGGACGGCGATTTTGCAACCGCTGCGGTGCGGATGCTCTAAAGTATACTATGGCAACCCAAAGTTTTGCCTCTGAAACTCCACACTCCCGAGGCCTAGGACATTTGGATTGCCGCTGCCGGGGATTAATTAACTTCCTTCCGAACTCCATAATCAACATGCACGACATTACAAACATATAATTTCTCTAGATTTTTACAACTATACCTGCAATTTAGTAATTGGATATCATATGCCAAATTAATGAACAATGCTGTTAACTATCAAATTTTCAGGTCAACTTAAACTGAACTTTGCACTTTATAATGCTGAAATGTAATTTCATGGAATCATAAATCAATAGATAATAATGTAACTACTCCATGCCATAATTTCTACATAATAATTTTCTCCCATCATACATTTTTTGTTTTTTTTTCAAGGGGTGAGGGGTAGATGAAGAAGCATAAATTACAAAGATTAGTAGATGCCCTAAAATCAACAAATAAATGTTATTTTCCCCTCAATATGTAAGAGAAAACTTCCTCCCCTAGGAATCAGGAAAGGTATTTGCAAGGACCATTACCTACAACAAACAAACAAACAAATTATTTTTAGAAAATGAAAACAACATTAAAAATTGGATTAAGGTAAGAGGAGAGGGGAAGAATCATACTGGGATCAGTAGTGGTGATGACAGCCGAGCCGGAGAAATCGCAGTTGAAGTCGTGACGGCCTTCCTTCTGATAGTAGGAGTTCATGACGAAAGAGGCATGAGCCCTAACGTTGTTTGGGTCGAAGCAACCGCCGCCTGCCTGAATTGGGCTGCAGTCGATTCCCTGGCTGCACACGTAGTCGATGTTCGCTTGCAGAGCAGCATCGCTCGCCTCCGGCTTTGGCACACACCACTTCTTCCCGCCTTGGGTCCCGGGTGGTGTTTTTGGAGCAGGCTGATTGTTTTCATAAAACCGAAGCTTCGTCAGTTTTGGCAACAAGATACCGCATAACATTGACGGTTTACTAAGTAAAAGGAAGTAGCGAATTCAGAACATAATTTTGCAAGGAGCGGATCCATAAAATAGATAACATTAAAATATTAAAAACATAGAACATAAAGTTCATATCAACACAATAAGAACACCGACGCGACAAAGCTAGACACTGACGCATTAATTTCATGCGGATTCGTACTGTGAGTTTAGACTGCGTTTGATAAAACAAGCTTTTGAACAACTTCTACTCCTAAACAATTTATAAAATAAGCTTCAACTTATTATATCTCGGAAAACAAGTCCTTCAACTACAACTCATTTTTCATATTTCATAAACAACAATCTTCATACCAAAATAACCCTACCATAGTTTGTCATTCTAATTTTACCCTTCTTCCATTTCTCTCTCTCTCTAATTTTAATTTTTTTTCCACAACGTACAATATTTTTATCTAGCTTATAAGTTCAATTATCCAAACACATTCATAACTTAAGCAGTTAAGCTATTTAAAAATCACATCTTATAAGCTTCTGAAATTTATGAGCTCTGTATTACTACTACAACAATTTGTATGATGAGCAAAACTAGAAGATGTAGAAAATATCAATCAAGTACTCCACATAGTATATTTTATAATTAACCAATTTTCTAAATTATTTGTTGGGACTACAAGGAGAAATTGATGATTAAAAAATTAAGAAGAGGGAACAAAAAAATAAATCTAGAGTATGCAGCAAGACAGATGGCGTATGGGAATTCGAGATTCGAAAAGGTGAAAGAGAGAACAATTAAAGCATAATAATAATGGGCAAAAAAATAAGGACAAGATTCAAATTTCAAAGTTAAAGAAAACAGGCAATAGACAGCTCACATGCTACCCATCTTCATTATATTTTAATTTCATATAGTACTAAAAAATTATTTTATCATTATCTTCAATTGATTTAAAAGACCCTCAAGTCAAATTCATGTACTTTAACTAATTCGCCATTCGCCATATAATATAAAGCGAAAGCATAATTCTTAAAAAATCAATTTTACTATAAATGAGTTACATAAGGCCTTTTAGTTCTTTAAGTATAATTAGAAAAATAAAACCAAATTGTCACAATCAAACGTCCATAAATAACTACCCCATGAATCATCTAATCACATTAAAATCTCATCACAATATCCTTTATATTATAGATTTATGCTTCTCTTTCACACCTAATCCATCAAACTAAGCCTTTTTCACTACTATTTCGGGCTAAAAACACATTACTAGTAAAATTTAAGTATTATCTAATTCATCATACTGAACATCTTTTTCACTGCTATACCTAGCTAAACATACTAACTAACAAGTAAAACATATCATTACCATTATTTAAAAGCACAAATCCAACTAACATTCAAAATTTCTTAAAACAGCAAAAGAAAAAGAAGCTTAAAACATTACCTTAACAGGTGCAGAAGCGTCAGCCCGGAGAACCCCAGCATCATAAACCTGCTCGAAATCACCTCGAAAGAGCCCGAAATTCTTCTCCGAAGCCGGCCCGGTCTTCTGGTTCTCGTTAAACAATGCAAACAAGTACACATCGAACTTCTTCCTCGGCATCAGCGGCGTTCCCCTCCCGGCATTGTACTTCCTCACAAGCTCCCCATTGTACGCCTTCGCGTTCTCCAACGAGCACCTCGGCTTCTCGAACGGCTCCCCATCCGAAGACCACCCCGTCTCCCCCACCGCGATCTCCACGTCCTTGTACCCGAGCTTCATCATCGACACATACACCGCGTCCATCAGCATGTCGAACATGTTCCCGTACGTACGCTTCGTGTACTTGTCGAAAACGCCCTTGTTCGGCCGGAAAAGTGCGAAATCGGCATTTTTGGGACTGCAATCAAGCCGGAATTTATAACTTTAATAACCTCAATCATGAAAATCAATGTCTAAATTAGTTACTAGTAATATCTAAGTATATCTTAAAATTACACCGCTAGAGAGATTATTTCATACTCCATCTCACAACCACATACAGTACAAAAAATCTCTTCCTTGACATTTCGCAGTAAAATACCAAATTCATTAGAATTTGTATCTTATACGTTAAAAAGTCCATATTGTTACTATATACTAACCCAAAAGCTCAAATCAAAATCAATTCCTAATTCATACTACTTAATACTAACTTAATTTCAAAATTAAATAATTAAAAATTGTAATTAAAGCAAGCCAAATTAAAGCTATTAGAATTTTTTTATACTACTACATCGAAAAATCCATTTGGTTATTATATACAATAAGTCTATGCAACCAAATTTTGTACAACCAAAAATTGGTTTATTTGGGAGAAAAAGTAATGTATATATACATTTAATTAAAAAGTATAGACATACATATAGTATAGGAAACGTGCATAATATTACGGTATCTGTGTATAATTTTTAAATTTTTTTTGAACCATAAAATGTAATTAATGCATACTTTAATTCAAATTTAAAAAATAATAGAGAAATAATTCAAATATAAAAATAAAAAATTGAAAATGAGGCCAAAGACTAATAAATTGTTTTTAATTTGTTAACTAACTATATTTATTATTTTAATATTTAATTAACACATCAAAATAGCTAATATAATATTGTTTTGGTTGTACAAAATTTGGTCGTTTATCATTGCTCTATTATATACCCCAAAAACATAGAGCAACAATCAATTCCTAATTCCTAACATTTAGACACCAACTTAATTATTATAGTAGTAAAATCGATACAAAACAATCATTTCTTTTCTACTTTTATAAAATATACCAAAAAATGGCAGAAAAAAAAACCTTCAGTAGCTAAAGCTATTAAAATTTTCCTAAATAAATTGTATAACGGCAAAATTTATTTATTTATACATTTACATGTCAGTTTTCAAAGATACCAAAAATGTGCCAGTGAGCTGTAAAACTCGGCATCTTTGGCTTCAGACATTAACCACTAGGCCAATAAACGTACACGAATACTTACCTGTATCCAAAGTAAGGGTAAGGGTTAACCATGAAGGGCGTTTTGGTCTCGCGGTGGAACTGCAGCAGCGGGGCGAGCACGCCCTTATCCCATCCCGGGCGGAACCGGGCGAGGCTGGGCGGCTCGGACGACTCGAGGATTCCGAGCGAGTGGGCCGTGGTGATCTTAATAGATGTGAGGTTAGCCTGCAAGAGGGCGGAGTGGAGGGACCTCATGGCGCGGACGAGGTTGTCCACGAGGGGCTGCGGGCCCCAGTGGAGGACCTCAGTGCCGACGAGGATGTAGTTGATGGTGGTCTTGGGGTGGAAGGGGGCGATGTGGGAGGCGACGTAGGAGCGGGCGTAGGCGGGGTCGGTGAGGGCGGGGATCTCGCCGTTGGGGACGGTGACGGCGACGAGGATGCCGGTGCCGGCGAAGGCGCGGAGGATGTCCGGGTTGGTGTCGAAGATTTTGATGCGGTCGATGGTGGTGGAGTGTTGGAGGAAGTGGGCGACTTGGGTGGGGGAGGGGAGGTTGTCGCCCAGGGTGCCGTAGTTGACGCCGATCGCGGAGGCGGAGGAGAGGAGGAAGGGGAGGAAGAGGAGGAGCTGAAGAAGAGGGGCCATTGTTTGTTTGTGTGGAGAGAAATGGAGGATTTGGGAAGGGGTTTTGAGCTTTTATGTAAGGGAATTGGGATTGTTGTTGGACTTTTTTTTAATGAATTGGATTTGGGTAAAAGGTTATTTGTGGTGAATTTATATTTTTCATTTCTTTTTAATTTTGTATACTAAATTTAAAAATTATCAAGATTTTGTTGTTAAAATAATTTGATTACTTACTTTTTAGTAACTTTAATCAAATTTACTATGTTATACAATAAAACAATATACACTAAATCAAATAGTTTCTTTTATTAAATTAATAATTTGATACTTGATTCTAATATTTTCTCATAGTATTTGATTGATACATGTTTTGAGAAATTGTTTAAATTTATTTACAAAAGTGGAAGGAAAATTTAATATAATACTTAACTTTTATAATAACTATGAGTAATTGAATTAGTAGGGTATGGAATCCACTTAAAAATAATGAAACTGAAATAGAATAATTAATGGGGACTTTAACGAAAATAACGAAATGAGAGTTTGCCAAAAATAGTAAATGGGACAATTAACGGAGGCAATGAAAAAAATTGTAGAGTATATAAATTTCAAAATTAGTATACAAAATCAATAGATAAAATGTTTAGAAATTTTATGATAAATATTCTAGATAAAATGTCTATGGGTCGAGTAATTAGAGGAAATGGGGAAAATAGTGAGACGAGGAATTGGAAATGAAGAGTTGAATTACGTGTAAAGAGTGTGTGTGGTTAGAAACGCGTAGTAAAATTGGGATAATGATGGATTTATTATTTGGGATAAGAAACGCGTATATATTTGGTGGAAAAGTTAAAATAATGATGGATTTAGAGATGAGTGTTGTCTCAACGGTAATGTGTAATTGTAATAATGAGATTTATGAGCTTGCTCATTATACACGTCATGCTATTTTCAAGAATATAATTTTCTATGGGATGCTTTACTCATGCTTTTGGATTTTCTCACATTGCTTTTTTGTTTATTTCAAGTCTCACATATCTTATTGTTATAAATGGAACCCAAAATTTTGTGAAACATGAACAAACTATAATTGAAAATAAAAATATAGACGAATATAAATCTTGCTTTTATATATAATTAGTTTTGTAATAAGAATAGAATACTAGGAGTTACTTATCATTGCAAATAAATTGAAATGACAAAAAACAAACTTTTATTAAGATGCAATGAGTTAAAATTGGATTGACATTTTATCATATTAAAGCTTACTTTTAACTTGTTAGAACCATGCCAGATGCAAACTAATATTATGGATGAAATTATTTAATACTTTAATTGTAAATTTTATGTAATTTAATGTATAATTAATAAAGTATATATATAAAAAAGTGAATACATTTATTAAGCATGGATGCTCTATTTAGATCTGCATCGTGGAACAAGCTGAACGTTACACGAATCCCGACATATGCAGCAGATGTTGATTTAATATCACTTTCCAGATTGTATTTTCATTTAAATAATGTGAAGTTTTAATTTTATGCAATCAATTGGATAGTGAAGATTGTTTGGGTGAATTTTGTTATATGACAGTAGTATAATTTGACTTGTTATGATTTTGATTTAAATAAAATTATTTATTTTTTAGTATGAAATTATGAAAACAATTGAAAATTTATCAAAATTATACTTACTTCATCCCCGATTAATTGTCACTCTTTTTCTCTCTTGATAATTGTCATACTTTATTTTTACCACATAAATGGTAGATAGGTTCCATATTCCACTAACTTTTTCAACCAACTTTCTTTTTACATTTCTTAAAATCCATATCCAGTCAAAGAGTGACAATTAATCGGAAAATGATGGAGTAATTAAATCCGGTAATAAATTAGAATCAATCACAAACGAATTAAATTTAATATTTGTTCGACGATTTAGGCAATTATTTACAACACGAGGTGTCAAAAAAAGACCTTTTTTATTTTGGATCAGAGGAAAATTTTGAAACGTCAACATTAGATGAAGTAACGTGTCGAGTCTACTAAGGAAATGTCAGGATGAATTATGACAAAGAAACAAGATAGAATGTGGTCAACATTGTTGGGCATTCATTGGATACTAATCTATGTTACCACAAAAAAACACAAGTTACAGCAATTTATTTATTTTTAATTTTTGAGGGGACCGACATTGTACTATTTGATTAACACAAAAAATATCTGATTTTACTATTTGAGCAATGCCAACCAACGTGTTAAAAATAAAAGGAGAAATGAAAAAAAAAGAATGACCGAAATATTGGCATTTTACACTGCTTAAAAACAGTAGTAATTTGCTATAATAAATAATACTAATAATAATTTTAAAAAATAGTAATAGTAGCAGTGAATTACATCTCTTCATCCTATTTGTGCAAAGATTAAAACAAATTGCCGGGTCTAATAAATTACTTCATTAGTCTATTAAAAATAAATTTATTTCATTTTCATTTAACACATTTATCAAAATTAGTTTAATTTATTTATGGTAATTTTCCTTCCTAATTAAGAGTTTTCTATTTTCATTAATAATAATTAATCAAATTTTCCTTCGTCTATCACTCACCATGAACGGATATAGTATTAGTTTAATATTAGTAATAAAATATGAGTGAAATAAATTTGCAAAAATACGTGATAATAGTAGTAGTAAATATAGAGAAAAGTTAATGTGACATTCAGTTAATAACATACAGAACAAAATGGAAAAATTAAACACATATATGAGAGAGAGAATCATTTTTATCGACTTTGCTCCTGTTAGACAAGTAAACTATAAAAACAACATCAAAAATCTACTCATCTTAAAATCTAGTACTCCACAAAACATTCAGACAAAGACACCACAAAAAGTGAGCCGTGGACCGTGGTAGATTCTGAGAAAAGAAAATCCAACAGCATATCTCATTCATACAATAAAAAAGATACTCCATGAGTTATGCAGTTTGACAGCTGCTAAAATACATCAGAAAATCACAAAACAACAACAAAATTCCCGCAATGACAAAAAAAAAACTCTCCCAGCATTCACTATTTGTGAAAAATGTAGTGAAAAATGCAATTTATTTGTGTAAATTCATTGGCCATTGAAGCTTATTCGCACGTCTCCTAATGGAAAGATGCATACCTCCGCCTCTCCGTCTTCGCCCTCCTATCCCGGTTATACGGTTTCAGAGTTCGTTCGACTTCAATCTCCGATAGAAGCAACGAATGCAGCCTCATGAGATGCCCCGCGCACTTCTTGTGATCATCGACACGATCAGATATGTTCGTGTCGATTTCAGCAGAATCAGACCTCCTCTGATGCGGAGACTGCCACTTCGCTTGCAAGTAAGCAAGCGATCTCCACGGAGGCAGAGGCATCGAGTTCTGCTTCAAAGAAAATCGAGCAGCTTCCACCATTACCTGAAGAAACTGCTTGAGCCTTGCGAACGAGCCAACGTAGATAACGGGAAGCGAGTTGAGGATCCTGTCGTACGAGTCCACAGCTCTGGCGATCTCGAACTGGCTCCTGAAGTTTATGTCGATGATCACGTGGTCTGTGGCCCCTCCTGTGTCGTTGTAGCGGATCACATCAATGTACTCGTGATCGCCTGTATGCAACGGGAGATTGTGTCGTATTAGAACGAGTATTTCTAAGCACAAATCATGAACAGAGAGGGACGGGGAGGCTGTGATTTTACCTCCGGGGACTTTACCGCTCCCCTGCCACCGAGACGTGCAGAGGCCTGCATCATAACCGGACAGTCTCAGCTGTTTTACAAGGGAAAACCGGATGCAGCTGGCTTTGCACGGACCTGAGTTCGAAACGTGGAGGTCTCGTTCGTTGATTGAGAGCGCGAGGGAATTCACCACGGACAGCAAGTCGTTTTCGTACTGATCCATCGTCATCTTGAAATACTGCAGAACCAAACACAAATAGTTCATATATACACACATATAACCATTGAAAAAGAAAGTAGACTCGAATCTGATACATTTGGCCTCATACATTAACCACTGCTCAAAAATCAGCTAAAAATTATTGAACAGGAATTGAATTCACAAAAGCAGACAGTTCAATTTCAAGTAAACTATTAATCAAGACAGATATTAACAAACACTTTTTCCAGCAATTGTTTCCTTGAATAGCATTTCCTTAACCAGCACAAACACACCTCTATACACATAAAGAGAAAGTGTTGGTTCAGTGTGTCTGGCCTAGTGGTAGAGTGATTATTGCTAGAGGGGCGAAAGGTCTCGGTTTCAAGTCGAACTATTCAGCAAGAAACAATCAACAACCATGATTTTATTGTGCCAAATGCCTTTTACACCCATTTTCCCTTTCTAGCATCAATGCCTACAAAACTTGAACATAAATTAAGTATGCACAAGCATCAGTTTTACCTTAACAAATCCAGCTAATTCCAGCTACAAATCATTTACTTCTCTATCAATAATTCAACCACTATATCCAAACTATGAACAACTCTATCACCTCAAAAATTAAAGAATTAGAATTGATTTCACCAAAGCAAAAGTTTGGTTTCAAGTACAATATTTATCAATTATCAAGACAGTCTGTCAATTGAAACTGATCATAACACTTTGTCATTCAATTGTGTCCCACAAAATCATTTCCTAACACAAACACAAACACAAACACAGTTCTTAAGCCCCTACCAAGTTAAAAAAAATTACAAATTTTGTATAAATCGTTATGCAAAAGTCTCTATCATCTGGTGCGATATAGAAAAACTATTTTCTAAAATTCCGAACTCAAAAAAAAATATATAGCCCCTACCAAAACAATTTTCTGCTTTATATAGAGAGAGAGGGACTAACGGAGATTTTGTCAGCGAGCTGCAGGAGATCAGAGAGACTGGAGTCGCTGTCGCTGCTGTATCGGGAATCGGCCCCACAACTGTTCCCATTCTCGAGAAAATCATTAACCATCAGTGCCAAATCATGCTCGCTCTCATGACTGACTGCACCCCCTCCACTAGCCTGTTTCGGCCACAACTCATTGGACGACGACCTATAAATCCCACAGTTCATTCCACCACCAACCACCATTGCAAATTACACTTCTAACCAATTCAAAATTTCTTTTGCAAAAAACTGAAAAAGGAAAAAAATAATCCTAAGGTTATATTAATCCGGAGAGCCAGAGGAAACAATTCACAATCTGCCGGATAAGATTAGGGAAAAAGAATTCGTGGACGGACGAAAACGACAAATTCGAATCCTGATTGAACGGCAAAAAATAATTATTGGTCAATCGAATTCGAAATTGCTGAATTTTGTAAATCTGTAAAACAATTGAATCATTTGTGTTCCTAGGAAAACTCAATCAACAGATTAATAAGCTCGGATTTGACGTCGAAACAGCCTTTCCCAATCCAGATAATGAATAGAAATGAAACATTATACGGATATGAATTGTAATGAATAAATAAATGCAATGAAATAGGAAAAGGGAGATGAGAGATTTAGGTAGACAGAGGAGGAGGAGGAAGAAGAAGAACGCAACTACCAGAGTGCATATCATAACAGATACATTATACATATAATATATGTGTGCGTGTGAAATGACGGAAATGGACATGTCGATTTGTTTCGTAATGCCCAAGTTTAAGGGTTCATGATTATTTTGTGACCATAAAATTAGCCTCAATTAATACGTGCCTAATATTTTTGAACTCATTTTACTTGTATATAGGGATGATAAAAATATTTTTGATTTAAATGGCATAATAGATAGAACCAAATATTTGGTTTCAATTGTTTTATTTACGAATCAGATCGAGTTTTAATTTCTTGAAAATTGGATTTTCGATTTGATTCAGATTAGTATTTTTTAAAATTGGAAAAAAATTGAATACCATAAATTATTAAAATATTTCTAATCTAATGTATTTGATTTTTTTTCTGATTTTTTATTTCTCGGTTTGTATTTAGTTATAAAATTTTTTATTCGTACTTTGTATATATTCTCTCAAAGAGCAAATATTCGGATTAAGAATAAATCATAGTCGAAATCTGAATGTTCAACATCCTTACTAGCATACAATTAGCATACAATTATTTATTTATTTATTAAATCTCTAGATTAATCGATTTTCATAATAAATACTATGAATATAGCAGAAAGTTTACTGTATAATTTTCTTTTTCAATGTAATTTTCAATACTTGTGCAAATACAAACAATGTGATTAGGGTAAAATGGGAACTGGACCATGCACAAATGGAATCACTCATTGGCTGACTGTTCTTTTAGGTTTTTTCTGTTATTAAAAGTTACAATTATTTGACCAAATATATAAATATAAGTATATAATATGATTGGCTAAAATAAAGAATCCAAAAGGTAATGGCGGTAATGCTCATATATTATTGGTGGCCATAAATTAACTGTGGATGGTTCAATATTTCAAAAGTTCAAACTTAAAACACTTTCCCCTCCTTTATTTCATCGCTTTCATGAGACTGAAATGAGGATATAGAAATAAATATATTCACGAGTGTTTGCTCAAAAAAGAGGGAACAGTAATAACACCACCCCAACTTTTTTTGCCTTTTTTTTTGTTTTAAATGTTCATATTTTGGGGTGTTAGTATATGATAGATAGATTGCTAGTACATTTGTAAGGCGAAAATGGGCAATTTAATTCAATTTAGTTTTTTGGAATAATATTTGCATTTTGAGAAGACATAAAACAAGAATTATTGAAATGGAGTATTATTGCACATGCATATGGAAGACTTACATAAGACAGAATATAGCAATGTCCAGCTCAAGCATCTAAAGATTACCTAATTATTAGTTTAAACCAAACTTTGAAGTAATCATCAACGTATGATGAATATACACGGAACTTTACTCACAAATTAATATCAAATTCACAAAATTTGCGTTGTTTTCAAACCCCAGAGTAAGCTTCGTTTCTTTAGGCTCAAAACGACGTCGTATAACATGAGTTTATGCAGACAATTTCCGGTTTCCATATCATCATAAAATTTGAGGATTTTAATTTCATGGTAGTAAAGTCGTGATAAATCGAAAGTTGATGTATAGTCCAATCATGTGCAATTCATGAATTCCATAAAAATTGATGTAGTTAAAGGCCAATAACTTCACACATACATTTTAGAAATACAGAAAGTTTTTGCAAGTATTCTAAATTTATAAACACTAATTTTATGGATGGAAGGAAAAAAAGACAAAGTAAATAACAATGGAGTGTTTCAACAAATTAGAGATATTCTCTTCATGATATGTCTCATTTTGTTATTTTGATATCTCCACAATTATTTAATCAATTCCCTTTTGCTAGTTTACTCCACAAAACTGAGATCAACATTCTACTATTTTTCTGCACATTCATTCACATTTCTTAGAACCCGAGCATCAGAGAGTAAGACGTTTATTGGCATACGGAGAGAGCAATCTTCATTACCTTTTAAAATAGAATAATATCAAGTGATCACAGAAGTCTTGCCTAAAGTTGTGGGCCATATATTTCTTTATAGTTGTCAAATATTCTTAAACTTCTATTTTCTAAAAACTGTCAGGTATTAAGATAATGTTTCAGAAACCTATTTTCTTTACTAAACTCTCTTAACCTGAGGTGTGTTTACATTAATATATTTAAGATTTTAATCTAAGAAGCAACTCTCCAAGAACATGCTACATGTTACTACTACGTTAGGAGTTGGACATCCAGATAGTCAGGAAGGTAGATTCACCATATATATAGTGTATATATATATAGAGAGAGTGATCCATCCTATTATATTATGTGTTTAGCATCAGACCCTAAGTTTAGGGACAGTTAACAAATGAATAGGTGTTATTAGCCCTGTAAAGGTACTATTTATTAACTAAGACAAAAGCAACAAACTGCAAATATATAACACCAATTTAGGAGCACTACAGTTCAGCATGTCTAGGAATCTTCAACTGCCATAATCATTAGGTGATAAAAAATGAAACCATAACAGCAAAACACAAATCGCATTACTGAACAAATTTTATTGATCTAGGCATATTTATAAGGCTGACTGTTTCATAAAAAAAGACTAGCAAATTAGATGTCTAGATAACCTTCAATAATACCAGCTGCAGTCTTGACAAACAACCGTAGAATAATACAAATAAGGATGTATATTTAAGGAATGGCCTTACTTCAATTATAAGTGTCTTTGGACAAGATTAGGAGCCATCTGTTGCTGTAGATTGATTCACGGCGAAACATATGTTGGATAAATATGTAAAGGAATTGAAGAACCGTAAGAGCCAATTAGAGGAACTCACTACTTTCAGTTTGATACTGTTCCAAATACATTTGTACAGCATCTCCAGGGATTGGAATCATCTATCTTTCAGTTGCCGCTGAAAATCAAGAGCAGAAGATAGTCAGCAAGCACAATCACTCGTAGCAATTACTAAATCAGTAAGATAACCAATTTCCAGTAATAACCAAATGCTATATAGATGAATCAAGTCGAAAATGCTTGATGGAATACCAACACAGTGAAAGAGACCGCAGGGTAAGTTGCCAGAAAAGATTTGGATAGATGAGCAACAATAGTAACTTTTACTTGTTAAAATATAAGTTGAATCATTTGATAGGAGATGCCGACTTGAGCACCAGTGGGAGATTTGACAATATAAAGCATGAACATGTAACTTACTCTTGGCCCACGATTGGCTGTTTGTTGTCTATTAGGAGCGTTGTCTGTTTCTTGAATCATATCAGAACTACTAAGCTTGTAAAATGTCTCGAGAGCTCTTGTAACAAATGGGCGCACTATATTTGCTTCCATTGCAGACAAGTTCTTGAGCTGCAAGTTTTGAGGAAATGATGAGAAGAGAGAAAATACAAATAATTTCATGCTACTGGCTGCACTAACCTAGCTACCGTCCACACCAACATATTGAACAATGTCATATTCATTTTTCACAACTTTCAAATGTGACAAATTGAGAAGAAATATATTGCATGAGTTATGCAAAAGATGCAACCAGATACCCACAAATCACGATCTAATGCATTTTTTTACATGAGTTTCAAGATATTGTGCCAATGAGTATTACAACTGAGAAACTTCCTTATCAAGATTCAAGGAACAGAGTTAGCAGCAATACTGAGACCCGATCAAGTCAACAGCATAAGTAGGCCAGTGAATTGAAAAACTTATAAAACTAGTCCAAGAATATTATGAACAGTAATCCACAAAATAAACAAATTTTGGAATGGTAACAACAGTTTTCTTCACTGTGATATGATGTACAAAAAGGACTTACACTACTAATATATACCTATTAACATAACTGAAGGCATCAAAAGCTACAAAACGAATATGTATGCACATAGCTATGCACTGATATGAAAAAGTGAAATTACAAACACGAAAATAACTTACCTTCAGCGCAAAAGTACCTTCCCCTGAGATAGACTCCAAGCCTTTCCCGATCTTATGAAACCTCACGTCCTTGATGTCCTCAATGAGGGACCTTACCTTTATGGAAATCAGAATCAAGATTCTAGAAAAACATGATAGGCCAAAGAAAGAATACTAGCATGACAAAAGTTTACTAACCATGTAGGTATCAGGAATATCGCCTTGTGCACTACATAAAAAGTATATACATGTTCAAAACAAGTAAACAACAGCCAAAATTTAACACGGCAAATTAAATCATTGCATATAAATACTTACTGATCAAAAAGAAGCCTTGATATTTCTACATAGTGAAATGGCAAAGGCTGAAACTTGTCAGAATCTCGCTCTGCTTCCAGTACTTGTGTTAACTTATCTATGGCAAAAGAAGATATTGATAGCATAAGTATCTTTCATTTTGAGTGTATGCAAGAGAAGTAAAACATGATTTTGACAGAGTACATTGAAGAGAAAGGGATCATGGTGGAAACTAGAGAGCAATCTGGCTTTTCTTTGACCATGCCCACCTTTTGTTTCTCTTTAAATTTCTATTTCCTATTAACCAGTACACAGCCTTTACTTGCACTGTACTCTATCAAATTGGTCCAACCTTCGGCCGTAAATCGAGCAACTCCCACAGAAAATAACGGCAAACTGACTCATGGTGGTGATAAAGGAGGGCATCAATGTTTTATAAAAATGCATATGATCTGTGAATTTTGCATAAAAGTGTTTCGGATTTTATGAAAAGAGCTGGTTCAACATATTGGGCGAATGTAGAATAAACTCAAGGTGCATATATACGAATTGCTTATGGCCTTATCAAAAGAATTAATAGATCTACAGAAGTCAATAAGATTAACCTAAATAGATATCACTCTACTTAATTCATACCAGTATTTTCGCTTAGTCACTCTAATTAAGCTCGCTAAACTTCCATTAGTTCTAATTAAGCTTCAAACTCACCAACCGACATCCACTCTGGAGCTCGAATTGTGCACTTCCCTCTCTTCTTCAAGGCAACAGCCAACCAAAGTGGCGCTTGAGTAGGTATTTGCGGTCTAAAAGGACCGAAATCCCCCTGTTAGCAGAGCAAATCAACCACAAAATTAAGCCATCAACATAAATACTCGAGCACGAAATCAAATTGAAGGCGTAAAAAGGGAGCACGGATCCTACAGATATGAAATTGAGAGCATCCATTCTCAAATTCGGCACAATTTCAATCATTTCATCCTCCGCGAGAAACTCCAGCTGCGTAATCGAAATATTTTCAGAAAATGGAGGTCAAATCGAGAAAATTTGACTAATCGGAAAAGTTGAGAAAGATTCAAACGGACCTCTGCGGCCGAAAATGCGGAGGCATGGGGATCGGAGGTGCCGGCCATTTTCCGGTAAGGCGGTTGTGTGGAGCTGTGCGGAGGTGAGTAGGTTGGAGCTCACAGCCCTAACTCTGTAGCTTGTAATGGCGGGAATTTTGTGAGAATTCGATTTTATATTTTTCTGTGATATTTATTGTCGAATAATTTGGGTTACTTCCACAAAAATGCGAAAGAAAAAACAGTGTGTAAGTCGTAACCGATTTGGGCTTGCTTAATTTATACTTACTCACTCCATTTTATTAATGTGTGGGTAAAAATGGGTTATAATAGACAGCTAACACTGTTTATTTTACGAATTAATGTGTAGGTAAAAATGGGCTCGTAATCAGGTAAAGAATATTAATAAAATTATATATTTTTAATGTAAAATTAATAAAATATAAGAGAAATAAAAACAATAAATAATTAGAATATTATTAATAGAGAATAAAGTCCATATTTATTTGATGGATATGTAGGAAAATATTAGGGTACTTCGTGACATTAATGTGTATAACTATCTTAAAATAACCTAATTAAAGTGTTGGACTAAAGTTTAAGTTAGGGGCTCAAGTAGTACATTGTTATGGATTTAAAG